>NW_004955479.1:10255851-10257315 GCF_000276665.1 Chinchilla lanigera | reverse complement strand
TTCCTGAGAGCACAGTTTGAAGGGCTCTTTCCAGGAAAGGCCCTCAGTATCCTCCTTTGATGGTCTCAGCTGCCCAAGCCCTCCTGACATGACTGTAACTACTGTAGCCTCACTTGCCCACCACCAGGCGCATGGGTCAGTGGCGCTGAGTCCAGCCAAGTCCAGCCCTGGCTGCTTCTGACTCTGTTGCTCGCAGAGTTAGGCTTTTTGTGAAGCACTGCTGCAGTCTCTGCCTATCCAATGGATAATCATTTTTCCAGCCAGTTTTTAGCTTCAAGGGTACTTGTTCAGATTTGCCTGACTTGAGGATACTTTCATTATGCTTCTGTTCTTTTAAGGCAGGTCATCTTTTGTCTGTTTTAAGATGTAAGCCTCTGTGTAGAAACATACTTTGTGAACAGGAGCACACAGCCATATTCTCTGGCTCCCGGTGCTTCCCACTAGACAAAGTGAGATCTTCACTCACTGAACAGACAGAGTCAAGTTTGCTCATCTAATGACCCAAGGAACCCATCTGTTCCTTTACAGATGAAATTCTTATAGGTCATGAGAAAGCTGTGAGATTTTTTCCAGTTCTTGCAGAGCATGGTGGCACACACCTATAATCTCAGTACTTGGGAGGCTGAGGCAGGAAGATTGCTGTGAGTTTGAGGCCTGCCTGGGCTACAAAATGAGTTCAAGCTGGGCGTGGTGGTACACGCCTGTAATCCCAACACTCGGGAGGCTGAGGCAGGAGGATCATTGTAAGTTCGAGGCCAGCCTGGGCTACAAAGTGAGCTCAAGGCCAGCCTAAACTGCATAGTGAGACCCTGTCTCAAAAAGACAAAAAAAAAACCCCAAAAAACAAAAAACAAAAAACAACTCTTCTCATATGGGTTTCTGGTAAGTTACTACTATACTAAAGACCTAGATCTAAGGATTATAAAAAAGTAATTTTTTTAGTGGAATGAGTTAAGAAATAAGAAAATCTCAACAGGTGTGGTGGTGCATACCAGTAATCTCAGCACTTGGGAGGCTGAGGGAGGAGAATCACCATGAGTTTGAGGCCAGCCTGGGCTACATAGTGAGACCCTGTCTCAAAAGAAAAAAAAAAAAAATCTCAAAGATACACAGATAATTTTAGCAAACTATATATGTCTTGGGGAGGGGACCTAGACATATGAGCTTGAAAAATCACCTGAGATTCTAATCTTCTCAAGAATTCATTATAGCAAAAATGACTACAGGTAAGTTGATAAAATGCTAAAAAAAAAAAAAAAAGTATCCAATGTCTTTCCTCTGTATAACTACTTTACGGAAAATGGATATATATCTTGTGGTATGTTCAGCATAAAGGCAATGATGCTAAAGGCATCACTGATGTTTAGGCCAGGCATGGTGGTGCACACCTGTAATTCTAGCACTCAGGACCCTGAGGCAGGAGGATTGCCGTGAGTTCTACAAAGTGAGCTTAAAGCCAGCCTG
>NW_004955479.1:10220938-10254396 GCF_000276665.1 Chinchilla lanigera | reverse complement strand
CAGGCTGGCCTTGAGCTCACTTTGTAGCCCAGGCTGGTCTTGAACTCACAACGATCGTCCTGCCTCAGCCTCCTGAGTGCTGGGATTACAGGCATGCACCACTACGTCTGGCTGTAAACATTTTTATTGCCCATATCTATCATAAAATCATTTCGTGTGTGCTCCCAAATACATGTATAGTCATTTATAAATCACAAATGGATTGCTGTGATAATGTTGTTACAATGTATAATAAAGTAAACATATATTAATCCATATAAAAGATCACATATCCCCTGAAACATCTCTACATTTCATACTACTGCTCTAAACCACCCACATGCTAAGCGTTTAACATGGCTGGGGCTATAGTTAATTGTTTTCTCCAGCAATCTTCTCCAAAGACCATACTCAACTTCCACACAATGCTATGTTCACCATCCTTCATTTAGGTTTGAAAATTTTAATTTTGTCCTAGCTTAGTTAGCTTTGAATATAGACACTGAGGATCCAGAAATTTTAAGCTTTCCCACAGCAGATGGGTAGGGAAGCTGCTCAGTACATGGGTAAGAATGGCCTATTCTAAAGTTAATCATTTTGACAAAATGAAGATTCAGAAATTAATGTGCCATTCACTTTGCCTTTATTTCATGTCCACCATGCTGTGCAGCTGGAGTGTCAAATGAAAAAAATGAATTCACTTCAAATTCAGAAAGCAGAAAAATATAAACCAAGATTATCTTAGTCTATTAACTCTATGTCCAGGAATCTATATTAAGGAAATAAAGATGAAGTCAAAGGGTATTTATTTTGGAGTTCTACAGGGAAAGCTAAGATGAATGTTTAATAAAAGAGTATTCTTTTTTAAAAAATTAAGTAGTGCAGTATCATGTATAACTAATCAGCCTTTCAAGAACGTTTAATGAGGGTGTAGCTCAGAGGCAGAATGCCTGTTTAGCACGTGCTCAGCAGAAGCACCACCAAAAAAACAAAAAGCTTAATAAAAATATATTGAAAATATTTACTTTACTGTCAAGTGAAACCACAAATATATAGTCTTTATTTTATGAAATAATGTTATTTAAAATAAATCCTATACACTAGAACAGCCAGTACATTTTTTTCTGTTTACAATTTACTGAACCTGAAAGACAGCAAAAATCTTTCCTTTTTTTTTTTTTTTTTTTGCGGTACCGGGGATTGAACTCACAATCTCGCGATTGCCAGGTAGGCACTTACGCCACTGAGCTGTATTCCCAGCCCAAGACAGCAAAATCTTACTCTTGTAAACTCTGGTCTTTTTTAGGAGACAGAAATCACCAATTTAAATAAACAAACCATTATACTGAGGACCTTTGGGGGTAACCTTGGTAGTTAGTGAGGCCTGTGATGACTCAGGGGAAATATTGTAAGTCCTAGGTATGTGTGTGTGTGGGGGGTGCGGTTACTTAACAAAACCACCAGGTGCCACTATTGCTTTACAGAGAGGAATACAATACCAAGCATGACCTTTTTATTAGGGATTCATGCTTTCACTCACATTGGGCTAATAATGTCTTCTCAGAAGGCACAATAATCACTTCGGTACAATAATTTTAGCTCATATCAAAGGTCAGTTGGAGGGCTGGGGATGTAGCTCAGTGACACAAGCACCTGCCTGGCAAGCATAATGTCCTAAGTTCGATTCCCCGGTAACCCCCTCCCCGCAAACAAAGGTCAGTTGGAAGAAATATGAAAGTATAGTTCCCATCAATTCCTACATGTAAACTAATTGGGTTAGGATGGATAATAGAGAACATATTACATTATATCAAGGAATAGATTCAGGCCATAAAAACTGACTATATTTTTAAATATTGTACTAATAGTAACACACACACACACACACACACCCCCCGCCGTACCAGGAATTGAACTCACAACCTCGCGCTTGCCAGGCAGGCGCTGTGCCGCTGAGCTAAATCCCCAGCCCTTAATAGTAACATTTTAATGGTACTGTGTACCACTGTTTCTGTGTAAAATGTATTCTTCATTCCAACACTGAATGGCCGAGATGAGTATGTTTCTACCCTGACTTGAACTTCTCCACCTATAAAATCATCTTAAAGAGATTGAATACCATGTAAATAAACAGAGTTGGACATTTAAAAAAAATCTCTCTGTAGAAGTAAAGTTTCTAGTGTCTTTCGCTACAGAGACTACTTCTAAATAAGTCAGGGAATTTGTTTCAGTGACAAAAAGTTTGCTGAACTTGGTGTCCCAGGGCATTTGACTTTTGTCTTATTTAGGGTCTGTCACTTATGAGGAGTGGACTATGACAAGTCAATCCATCCACTGGGTATTAATCCTTGAAATATAAGGGCGTTAGGTCAAATGGTTCTGGTTTTGTTTTTTTTTTTTTTGGTCTTTTTGAGACAGGGTCTCACTATGCAGTTCAGGCTGGCCTTGAGCTCACTTTGTAGCCCAGGCTGGTCTCGAACTCGCAGCAATCCTCCTGCCTCAGCCCTCTGAGTGCTGGGATTACAGGCATGCGCCACCATGCCCAGCTCAAATGGTTCTTAAGTCCCCTCCAGACAAGATTCCTATGGGTCTATAAAAACAGAAGTGTATTTTGGCATAATATACTTTTCTGACTCAACATTTTGCAGTTATGAAAGGGACAAAATGTTGTAGCACCCATGATTATCACCACCCAATCATTTAGTGCTTATTGAGGCCTTCAATGTACCAGATATAGTGCTAGATATTAAAATGAAGATGATAGGGCAGGATAGTCCACACCTGTAATTCCAGTAATTGGGAGGCTGAGGCAGGAGAATTGTTGCTGGTTCAAGGCCAGGCTGGGCTACATAGTGAGTTCAATGCCAGGCTGAACCTACATACTGAGACCTTGCCTCAAAAAACCAAAAGAAGCTGATAATGTTTCTTCTACCAAGAAGTTTAAGGCCAAACTAAGAAAGTTACAGATAATTACAATGCAACAAGATGAGGGTGTCGGCTAGAGTATATCTAAATACACCAGGTAGACCTTATCTTCAATATGCTTTTTAGTCAGTTTCAGAGAATTTGTAACTCAAAAGAACTTTTCTGATTTGCCTACAAGTATTTTCTGGGTGACGAACTTCCTGGTTATCCTTCTATGGCTAAACTGACTTTTGTTTTAGAGAGACAAGATATTTTCTGACATACATATTCCTGGGTTATGTAACTCCAGCACGAAAATGAGAAGGGAATCGTCAGAGCAGAGCAGAAACTGTTTGTGCTACATCAGAAGAAATTCTCCTGCCATTTAGCATGAACGTTCACAGAATTTCAGTCCCATTATCTTTCTAAATTCTCTCTCCTCTTTGGTGTTTTTCACTGGTTCTTTCCTCTTCTCTGCAAAATGCTAAGATCAGCTTTTCTGAATCTTCCTCAACTAGGTCAGCAGCTCTAAGCCCCTCCTGCCTCTGTGCTCTTACCATTATGCCTTCATCGATCTCAGACTCCCAACCAGGGCATTATGGGGCTGGAGAGGAAATGAAAAATCAAATGCCAGCCTCTTCCACCTGGCAGTTTCAATGCTGCTAAATCCCCATCTGCTTACCAGACTCTCAGTAGTAAGCTCCGGCAAATCCTGAATGGTACAGCCAGGGTAATCCAGGACCGAGATGCTGCAAGATGCAGAGATAAGGACAGGCTTTAGGTAAATGGCAAGAGCAGGAAATGGCTGCATCTAAAAGGGCAGGAGTTATTTCTCTCCAGCAGGGTCCATCCATTTCCCAAACTGCTTAGTGACCTGAGCTGAAACTGAAGGCACTGATGCTGGGTAGCCCCAGCTCCAATTTCCTCTCCTTGGTCATGAGGGAAGCCAAGGAATTCTTTGTCTGGCTCCATCGAGCACATGCAAAAAGAGTAAGTGCAGAAAGGGAGGCTCCTTTCTACTTGGCTCTCTTTACTTCTTTGAGGAATATACAAACTTGGGTGCATTTTTGTTTTTGCACTGAAGTGTATGTGTGAATAGTGCTCGTGGAGATGCTGCCCAGACCCGTCCCATTAAATAACAATTTGAGTAGGTGAGGATGGAATAAAACCTCTCTTGTGTCTCTCAGCAGATCTTTCTGAAAGCCAGGAACTTTGACGAATGACTGCACAAGTTACTCTTACAGCAAGGTTGAGATAGGGGCAGCTTCCTGCAGCAGGACCAATTCAGCAGCTCAAGAATGATGGTAGTATCTGGCCCCAAAACCAACGGTGGGGGAAGTATAAGAACACTACATGCTCTGTGGTGAGCCCAAGGAAGTAGGCATGAGTCAGGAAGGGAAATAAGATACCACATGTGACAGGGACACAGTCACTCAACAAATGACAGTTTTCTTTCTTTCTTCTTTTCTTTCCTTCATGGTATAATGCAGAATTTTGGCTAGTTAATCTCTAATGCTCCTCTAGCTCTGATATTCAATCTGATATTTAATGAGGTTTTAGATACCAATCTGTACAACAGTTTGAAATGGGTGAAGGATTTTAGCAAAGCAGGAGCTATATATAACAATGAGTACGGGGTGCTTGAACCTCTCTGCATTTTGCAAGTCAAAACTTCTATATAAGCAAAAGAAAACACAATTTATTTGGCTAGAAGTGTTTATCTCTAAGAAACCCAAGCCAAGATAACCTAGGACAGTGGTGGTGAACCTATGGCACTTGTGCCACAGTGGGCTCTTTGTGTTACTGAAAGTTCTAAGAGGTTTGCAACCACTACCCTAGGAGAACCAGGGCAGTAGAGGAGAGGTGTCAGCTTGAGAGAGAACAGTGAGTCTACCTCTAATGTTGCCCAAGATATCCATTTATTACTCTGGATCTCCCAGGGTTGCCAGTTCTGTATTGCCCCATAGGATAAACATTCTTGGCTGATTCATCCACATCACTTATCCACCTCCCACTGACAAGGCTCCATGCCAAAGTAGGTGCTGGTGACTAGCACCTGACTAGCTGATGGAAAATCAAAGATGAAACTTGTTCCAGTTTCTCAACAAACTGAATTCTAGCCTACAGAGACATAAAAGAAACTTAAAAGTATCTAGAATATCTGGACTGTAAAAGCCATGAGGAAACTGCAATGATAAGCTGTGGCATTCTAAGCTCTAAGGGATCATTCAAAAGTAAAACTTGCAGGTAGCACACAGGTGGCACCATTTTGTCCAGGTCAACTCTAGCAATAGCTGTAGTCTGCCACTACCACACTTTTAACTCCAAAATAAAATTGACAGACACCTATTAGATTGTTTCCTCCTCCCCTTTTAAGCCCACACACATAAGGCAGAGGGAGCATTTAGTTCCTGTGCTCCACTTCCCTTGCCACAGCTGACCCAGTAGTAGATGTAACCCTGGGAATCTGGAACAAGGATCAAGTGACATGTGGCATATTTCACTAAGAGGCCTGAGAAGCAGACCAATTTGTCAGTGACAGAGGAAATCTGAGTGAAGTACAGAGATGTGGTATCCATAGGTGGAGATGAAAGGCATCTTGGGCTCTCCACATTATAGATCAATTTTTGACCCAGAAGTCCAAAGGGAATTAGATTGATGTTACAGTATAGATCAAGAGTGTTTCTTGTGCTGGGATTACAGGCGTGCGCCACCACGCCCGGCTCAAGAGTGTTTCTTTTTTTTTTTTTTTTGGTTTTTCTCCGGTACCGGGAACCGAACTCACGACCTTGCGCTTGCCAGGCAGGCGCTTTTGCCGCTGAGCTAAATCCCCAGCCCCTCAAGAGTGTTTCTTAACGGCTTCGCGCACTCATAGGGTGGGCTTTTGGAAGGTGACTGAATCATGAGGATGATATAGTTGGCTTTCTGTTTGGAGGTGGGGTCTGGTGGGAAGATGTGAGCAACTGGGAACATGACCAGGAGGTGTATCTCTCTCCCTCGGTACTCCTCTTTCTGCTTCCTTGCTACCATGATGTGAGCACATTTCCACCACGCCATTTTTGTGAAATGGACTGAAACCTATGAAATGGACTGAAACTTTGAAACTATGAACTAAAATAAACTTCTCCTTTAAATTGTAGGTGTCAGTGTTTTTTGTCTCAGCAATGAACAAAGTGACTAAGACAACTGGGTAACATAACCGAGAGTGTTGACTGATACACACAGGTGCCTGCATGCAGTTGTGGCCCTGACACACTCTGACCTACTTTTACAATTTTTATTTATTTACTTATTTGATGGTAATCTCCCTCTATATGGCCCAGGTTGGCTGTAAATTTGTAATCCTTTCAGTCCCTCAAGTAGCTAAAACTAACAGGTATGCACCATCATGACTGGCCTACACTTTAATTTTCCCTAGCAATATAAAAAACATGTCTTAAGCATCATTTTTAGGAGAAACAGTGCCCAGGTTTCCAGATAGCTAGGAAAAAATCCGTTTTCCAATGCTTCCTTGGTTCCTCTCAAAGTAAAATATTTAAAGCACTCTCATATTAATTTTTTTTGGGGGGGTTGGGGGTGGAGCTCAGAGCCTCATGCATGCTAGCTTCACTCTGCCACTAAGCCACATTCCCAGCCCACCTCTCGTACTAATCTTAACTAATGTTTATAAAAGCTCTATGGCCCTGGGGACGTAGCTCAGTTGTAGCATACTTAATTAGCATGTGTGAGTCCCCAGCACTAGAGAAAAATAAAAGCTCTATGACATACTTAGAGGCAGTATTCTCATTTTAAAGAAGTAAATACTGTGGCTCAGAGAAACTAAGCATCTTGAGATTACATACTTATAGTTAGCAAATGGCAGATCGAGGTCAGGAATCCAGGTGTCATGGCTTCAGGTTCCATGCAGGGTGTGTGTGTTTAAATTATATACAAGGCTGCCACTCTGCATTAGAATTTCAGGCAGTACTGACAGAGTGGTGAGACAACATCTCCTAGCTCCTCCCTCTCTAGTCGCAAGTATGACACCAATTCCCTTTTACTTTAGTAACTTAGCCTCTGATAAAGGAATTCTGGGAAGCTACCAAATAACATGCTTTTAGTTCTTGTGGAAGTAGCAAACTAAGGAATAAGGATCTACTCAGCAATATCTCAGTCCTGGCTGGGAAATTCACATAAAAGCCTATGTTCTTATCCTGCTTCCGATGCATACTTAAGAGGGTACTCATTAGCACATTAATATTGGGCAAGTCAAATAATCTCTACAAATCTGTCTCCTAACTGGAAAATGAGAATAAAAAAATTATCTCTTAGCATTGCTAAGATGAAATGAAACAATGAATGTGAAAATGTCTTTTTTTTTTTTAACTACAATTTGATCTAAGTAAAGCTCTGTTTACCTTTAGCCAGATTTTATATGGTACTTTATATTTTACAAAGCACTGTAATTGCAAGTATTCCAATTTATAGTTTAGACTGAGACTAGTGCTGGCCAGACAAGTAGATTGCTTCACAACAACAGATCTCCTGGGTCCTTCTGTAAGAGGACCTTCATCACAGAAATTTCATCACTGTAGCTTCATTTCTATAAGTAATAGTACTTTTCAGTTTCAGAACTGTTAACGTTACCCGGGTGTAGTATTGCATGCCTGTAATACCAGCACTGAGGAGACTGAGGCAAGAAGATCTCAAATTCAAGGCCAGGCTAGGCCATTCAGTGACTTAGTGAGACTCTGTCTCAAAAATAAAAAAGGGTTGGGGATATAGCTCAGGTTTTTTTGTTGTTGTTGTTGTTGTTTTTGGTACCGAGAATTGAACTCAGGACCTTGCCCTTGCCAGGCAGGCACTGTGCCACTGAGCTATATCCCCAGCCAGGGGATACAGATCAGTGTGAAGGACCTGGGTTCAATCTTTAATACTGAAAAAAACAAAAACTACTAAAATGCAAATGCTTCTGCAAAGAGACAAACCATACACCCTCATCAGCTAACACTTTAAGGAAATTAAATTGAACAGGGGCAGCTCTTAAGACAGGAGAGACGAGGGGCACCAGGTGCAGAGACATGTAATTTTCTCAATCACTGAAAAGAAGCCCATTGAAATAAACCCGTCTAGAGTCCATACCTGTTTTTGGCAGTAATGTAGGACAAGATATTTTGATTGAAGAACTTTAGGATCAACGGGATACAGTTGGCAAATACCAAATGTTGTGATATATATTCAAACTGAATTAAAAGATCAAAGCAGAAAGGAATGCTTATTTGAGGGGAAATAGAGGATATACATGAAAAGAGAGAGAGGAGACAGAAAAGAGAGAGAGGAGAGAGGAAAGAGAAAGGGGAGAGGGAAGAGAGTGATAGAGAGAGGAGGGAGAGGGGAAAGAGAGAGAGGAGAAAGGGGAGAGAGTAAGAGTGAGAGAGACAGAGAGAGAGAGAGGCACAAATCTAATATCCATTCTGAAGAATATCTACTATACACTAGTGTTATTAGTCTTTCTGCCTCTGAAATGGGACATTAATCTTCAGCCAGCCCATCCTACAAGGAGGGGAATAATCTATTTATATTGTACATTACCTGCTCCTTAAAGAAAACAAGTCAGAAGGAAAAACACACTCCAACTAAATAAAAGGAGCCGGGCCTGGTGGTGCATGTCTGTAATTCCAGCACTCAGGAAGTTGAGGTAGGAGGATCGCCATGAGTTCACAGCCAGCCTGAACTACATAGCAAAATGCTACCTAAAAAAACCCAAATCAACCAACCAAACAAACAAAAAATTCAAATAAATAGAAGGAATTGCTGTGAGATTTGTTCCTAAGCTCAACAGGAAAGGAAGGCTCCCTGAGAGATCTGCTTTCCATACCAAACCTCTGGCTCATAATGTTTCAACTGTGATTGATATAGCAGGGACAGGTGCAGCTCACTCCAGTCAACTGCTGACATCACTCAGGCAGGATGGAGGCAGCACACAGTAAGCAAATGAAGCATGGGAAGTGGGCTCCAGCTTGTCTTTCTGGTGTACCACATTATCCTAGCACTTAGAATATTAGTATTTCAATAAATGATTGAACAAGAGCCCTTAAACCATCAGACACTGTACTGAGAAGTCCAAGATGTCTTTAATAAGACAAACACCAGAGCATGGGGACTCCATTGGCTCTCTTGAATCAGGATGGGGTTTGTATGTGGGAAGACCTAGTTGGGTAAGTGGTCATAAAAGCAGTGTCATGGAGTTACCCTGGATTTTGCCCATAACACACTGAGAAACACCAGATCTTCAGATCAAGAGGTTAGAAAGCTGGGCCAGTACAGGCACAGGCTTTAGAAGCGGAAAAGTGAGGTGTTTAAAATCCCCTAGCCATACTGCCGGGTGTGGTGGCACACGCCTGTAATCCCAACACTGGGGAGGCTGAGGCAGGAGGATCCTTGCGAGCTTGAGACCAGCCTGGGCTACAAAGTGACTCAAGGCCAGACTGAACTGCATAGGGAGACCCTGTCTCAAAAAAATAAAAAACAAAACAAAAAATTCCCTAGCCCTGCATGATCACCAAGAGGTGGCTATGGCAGCAAGCTACATTGCTGTCTGCCCCTGCATATATGGTAGGAGGTAGGGAGTCCGCTTATACCATACTACTTTCCTCTTCTGTTCAATAGCTCATCTCCAGAAACCAACCCAGGGTGTTTTCCAAAGCTCCAGACAGAGGAGCCAATACATACTTGCTATAAAACGGGAAACTTCAGTTTGGGCAATGTCAGGCCCTGTCAGTATTCACCTACATTGACATACAGTGGCAAGGCCTGTCGGGCCACATACTTACTGCCCACTGAGAGAAGCAGCCATGGTCATACATCCACAGTTCAGTGGGAACATGGCCACCTACCCACTCCTACTATTTCCTGCCCTGCTGCTGCTCAGCAGACATCAGCAGAAGTGTGAGCACCAGGACATTTTACCATACCCATGGTTAGTTGAATGTACTAACATGGAGAGACTCTGGATACACAGGACTATGGTCACAAACCCTGCACAGACCACACACCATAGTCACAGGAGCCTTCCTGAACTCTAAGGACCTGCTCTTCTACCATCAAACCTGGTTCTGACTCCTTAGAAGGACAATGGGCTGGCACAAGAAATAATACCAACAATCAACAAAAAGAATCATATCAAATTAAAGAGCTACATAGCAAAGGAAACAACTAAGAGTGAAGAGATACCCTACAGAATGGGGGAAAATTTTTGCCAGCTATTCCTCATTCAGAAGACTAACATTTAGAATATACAAAGAACCAAACAATTTAGACTCCCCCAAATAAAAGACCAAATTAAAAAAAATGGGTAACTGAAATGAATAGATACTGGTCTGAAGAAGAAGTGTAAATAGCCAATAGATACAGGAGGAGTAAACAGGCAAAGCCTCTGGGCATTAATGAGCAGGATTCCTCTCCTCCCTGTCTGGTCTCCCCACAGACAGGAAGCATCCATTCACTGCCCCCGTCCTGCCACTATATTTTAGTAGTGTTAAGTCCAAACTCCTTAACAAGGCAAACAATGACATCTTGAGAAAGCAGAGTAGAGTCTCAACTTTTCTTAACCTTAGCTTCCTCATCCATAAAACAAGGATAAAATAAAAACTATCTCATAAAGAGAATTAAATGAGGTCCCACACAAGCTTAACAGGGTGCCAGGCACATTACAGGTACTCAGTAACCATGTGCTATCACATTACAATGGGCTCCCTGCTCACCCCTGCAGCTTCATGTGTCAGCAGCAGGCTTTCTCCTTCTCCCCAACTCCAGGCACAATTCTAGCAACACTTAATTATAATTTTCTAAAGTACTTTGCTTTCTCCCCTCTAGACTGGCACATATTAGCTTTTCTGCTTGAATTGCTTCCTATCCTACACCCATCAACTCTCATATCCAGGCTAACATCTGTTTCTTTAGGTCCCAAGCTAGAAGTCATTTCTTCCCCACCTCAAGTTGGGTTAAGTGTTTCCATAGCAGCCAGTGCTTACCTGCATCATAGCACTTATCACTCTACAATTGGCTATTTATATATTTGTAACTTTTATAAGACTCTAGGACTCTCGAGAGCCAGAACTATGTTTTATCAGAATTATACCTAAAATGTCAGAAGAGTGCTTCATATAAAAAGCTTGGTCAATATACCCTCCTTTTTTTTGGTGGAATTTTGTTCTATTTTTGAAGTACTGGGAATTGTTCCCAAGGCTTTCACATGAGCTATATCCCTAGCCCCATTATTAATTTTAATTTTTTATCTTGAGACAAGGTTTCACTAAATGGATAAATTGCCCAGGCAGGGTTTAAACATGTGATCCTCCTGCCTCAGCTCCCAGCGTGCTGGGATTACAGGCACATGCCATCATACCCAGCTCAGGAGAATGAATTCTGACTTGGCACTGTTTCAAAACTGACTGGGCATATTTCTAAGAATTTCTACTCATGACTCCACACAAACTTATCTAGCACACAGATACCTGCACCTTTCTAAGACAGTTCTCCACATCCCACTTCATATTCCCACCCCAAGCTCACAGAACAAGTAGCTAGACCCCCTGAGGACAAAGTCTGGAAGATGCTCCGCAAGATTACAAGGATTCTTGCATCCCCCCTAAGGTTGGGAGAACACTCAAGGCCTGTGGAGAAATGCTCCTGGAGTCTCACCTGGTAAATATGGTTGAGTTTGAAGTGTTTGAGGAGCAGAAGGAGCAGAGCAGAAATACTCTTTACGATGATCTCCTTGTGCCTATTCACATCGATGCCCAGCTTCATACTCTGGAGAACAGTGATGCTACAATGGAGAGAAGAGTTGTCAGTGCAGAAGGTGGCCTTGGAAGGAGGCCTAGGAGAACCCAAGTATTTGGGTCAGATATAAGGTACATGAGAGTCAGAATTAGGAAATCTAAATTTCTATGCTAGGGAAATCTGAAGAGTTCACACTTACAAACCTGTCTGGACAAAAACTACTGATCTCTTTGGCAAATCTGTCCCTTGGCAATACACACCCACATACTCAGGGGGGTCACTCTTTGGACCACTAGTCTTGAGGTAAACAGACCACAGAAGAGACCTCTGCAGGGAAAAGTGGGTAGTGGTAGGAAAGGAGAGATCTCTTTGAAGACAATCCCCAAAAGTGTTAACAAAGGCTGGTGAGACAAGGAGGCCCTGCAGACAACACACTGGCATCCAGCAATGCCACAGTGGAAGCACTCACGGCATTTCTTCAGGCAGGACATCTGCCAGGATATTGATAGAGTCTGTCTTAGCCTTGGAGGTGGGAGCTGCAGCCAGGAGAATCTTAAGCAGAGCAATCTGAGAAGTAGAAAAGGACTAAATCCATCCATATCCATCCCACTTAACAAGGCAGAGATTCTTCCATAACTCATCAGCTCAATGAAAAGCATTTGAAAGCCTTTCTCTAAGTTCTTCCTTCAGTGACCAAAATCTCTCCAGAACCCAGAAGTGCAATGAGGCGCCCAGTCCTGTGAGGCTAAGGAGGAAGTTGGAAGGGATCTCATAGGCTGTTCTGCTTCAAAACTGCTCTTTCCAAAAGAGAAGATGGAAGGAGCAGAGTGGAAGGGGAATGCATACAAATAAAGTGGAAGGGATAAGTCCAGCCTTCCCCATGTTTTTCTTCTGACTATCAGCATTGTTACTTTTCCCAGACCAATACTACAGAGGACATGACAGACAACAGCAGATCTCAAAAGAACTCTGGAACCTCCCTAGAAGGGCCCCTAATGCATCCTATATAGGACCCACTTTATTTCCTATCCCTCCCAAAGGACTAGGGAGAAGAGCACCTCCAGAGGAGCCCTAAGGAAAATTCAGAATTCTAATGCTTTGCTCAGGCAGCCATAGCTCAGGAAACAAGCTCAAACACTGGACAGTAGAGTCTGAAGTGGCTCTCAGTTGTCTTTTACTCACAGCAAAGAAAAGAAGCTCTTGCCCAGCCATCTCCTTACCATGTACTGGGGGAGACTATACAGCATGCCCTGGTAGAGGATTTCACATGGCGTTTCTGGTACCACCTCTTCTCCCTATGGCAGGAAATACCCAGTTTGTCCAGGCTACTTTTTAGGTGACCAAAGTCTTCATTTTTTTGTTGTGAGGGATGGTATAAAAAGACATTAAGTTAGGAGTCAGATCTGGGTTGCTATTCTAGATGTGTTAGTGATCTTAGATAGGTGACCTTCCTTCTCTGAGTCCTAGTTTCCTCTTCAATAGGATCAGAGGGTTGGTCTGGGTGATCTCTGAGGCCTCTTCCAATCCCAATAATCTATGCTTCTAGATTTCTCATTATCTGTAATTAATCTAGAGTTCTTCTTTCACATCACATGTTGGATCAGGAATTAGAACTCTAGAAGTTAGCTCAGACCATTGTTTTGTTGGACACATGCACAGGACCACCCTGGATATACATATGGGTTTAAATCAGGCTACAGGTACACCTGGGATGCTGGAACAGACACCCACACAGAGGCACTTCTCATGGTGTCAATCAGAGGTCAATAGAGAGCTCTAGAATGCTCTAAAAGCCATGAAGGAGAGGTAGGTGGCTCGGTAAGATTAGTAAGGGAGTGAGGTAACCTATGACCAAAGAGACAGGAAGGAGTATTAGCAAGGACACCTTTAGATCAATAGAAACTGTTTTCTTCCTGTCTCCATTAACACTAGTAACATCATTTTCTCGTTTCTGACCAAGGGATTAAACCCTGGCCTTTGCACTGAGCTACATCCATAGCCCTTTTTACTTTTTATTGACAGGGTCATGCTAAATTAAGTTGCCCAGGCTGGGCTCAACCTGCAGTCTTCCTGCCTTAGCCTCCCCAAATGTTATTGGGATTATAGGCATGTGCCATCGCACCTGGCTGTGTCTGTCCTCTCGATGAGTCCCAACCAAGCAGAAGTCAGGGGTGTTCAAGTGGCTGATGAAACCTCATTGTCACCTTTGGACAATGCAGTCTCTTCTGTCTCCAGGCCCCTTTATTACAGGGCAAGGGTCACTACCACGAGACCTTGAGGCAGGGAAGAGTAATTGGGCCCCTTCTATTCAGCACAACTCAGCAGCTGCTTACATGGACACAAGTCTTAGATGGGCATTCAGCAAAGCCTGGTAATGTAGGCATGTGTGCTTTCCTAAAAGGCCTATTCCCTAAATCCTTCCTTCGCCCCAAAACCAACTCCTTGCCCCACAGTTCCTTAATAGTTGCTGACCCTGACTCACATATTTTATGGAGAAAACAGAAGCAGATAGGTACCCTCATTTCTCTCTACCAGAGATTCTGCCTGCCTAGTGACATAAAGGATGATCTTCCTATACTTTGAGGTCAGCATTCCACTTGGGCTCAGGATCCCATACCTTTTTACTCTGTGGACGCCATTAGTCCTGTAATTAGCCCCTCTCCTGAGTCATTTCTTTTAGGACATAAAAATACGCTGGTACTCTGTTATAAGACACCTTCCCTTGACCCCACATCCTCCGCCTTCAGCCACCATCCCATTCATTTCTTGCTTCCTCTTCCACTCCCTTCTTGACATTCCTTTCCCACACACTACAACTAGGCCTTCATCTTTTTTTCTTTTTCTTTTTGAGACAGGGTCTCCCTATGCAGTTCAGGCTGGCCTTGAACTCACTTTGTAGCCCAGGCTGGCCCTGAACTCACAACGATCCTCCTGCCTCAGCCTCCCGAGTTCTGGGATTACAGGTGAGTACTGGGATTACAGGCATGCACCACCACGCCTGGCCACAACTAGGCCTTCAGCCTTACCACTTTGTTTGCTGTTGCTCTTACCAAGGTCACCACTTACCTTCATGTTGCTGAATCTAGTGGGCACCACCATTCTTATCATGTGCCATCCATCAGCAGCATTTGACCCAGTGGATCACTCTCTCCTTGAAAGACTTTCTTAGCTTTTCTGCTATCAGTCTCCTGGATTTCCTCTGACTTTGCTGAGTGTTTTTCTAATTATTTTCTGGCTCCTCTCCTGACTCATCCCACCCTCAATATACTGGTGTGCCCGAGGACTTTGTCCTACGTCTCATCTTCTTTTGCCTTTACTCCCCCCTGGATTCTTTCAGCCACTTCTGTGACTTTTTTAACACTATCTATAGATCAATAACTCCCAAATATCTCAAAGCCAACCTTCTCCCGAGGACTTTAGACCTATATATCTAATTGCCTCACAGCTCTGCATGGGTATGTGCTGAGCATCTAAAACTCAGTATGACCAAAGCGAGACTCTTTATATTTTTCCCTTGATTCCTTTTTTATCTGTTTTCCACATCCAACTGAATTGCAAGTCTTGTCAGTTACAATTCCAAAATATAACTGAAATTTACCCACTTTTCCCTGTTTTCTCAATTAGTACTTTAGTCTAGGTCACCTTGACTATTCCAAGATTGAGCAGTATTTCCACTACTTTCTGGGCCAATCTTTTGCCAGCAACCAGTGGTTTTTAAAAACATACATCAAATAAATTTTGTCACTGCTTAAAAAAAATTAATAAAATTTCTGCACTGTATCTACCATCCTCTGGTAGCCTTGTTTACTTTCCTTCTCAACTTTAAAGTAGCATGAAATAAAGCACTTGGTCTTGCCTGACACTTGTTAAGAGCCCAGCACACTGAATCAATGCATGCACACATATCTGCAATGGCACTGTATACAGTTCCCTTCTCCTGGCTCACCAAAGACATAGGGCATTTCTCCAGCTCCTCTTCATTCTTGATCTGCACATCTGCGATGGAGATATACTTGTGCTGGCAAGGAGAAGAGACATCAACAGGGCTAAGGGTGTTAGTCACATGTGTAACCAGTTTGTCAACTTTCTCACTGATAAGGCAGTATTCTGCTTTGACACTTTATCCCAAACAGATATGAACTCTTTGAAGGCAGGAGTCTTACTCACTTCTACATCATCAGCATCAAGCAAAGTGCTTCTTCAATAGTGCTGTTGTGTAGTATATGTTTCTATATTTGTTGAACAGCAGCAAATATCTAAGCATTTACCTTCAAAGTACAAGGGGAAGCCAAGGACAAGCCTTTCCCTGACCACTGCCCTGAGAGGTGTGATGTGTGCATGTATGCACAGAGCGATGCCTTCCTACTCTGTGCTCACACACAATGGGTTTCGAGCAGACTCCTACTCAATCCTGGGCCTTTGGACATTAGTGGACCTATGGGCAGAGAGAAGTGAAAGAAAAGGAAGCAAGAAGTGGGAAAGTGAGACAGAAGAATGGAAAGAGGGAAAAAGAATGAGAGCAACAAAAGAAAACCTTTTAAGCTATCTGAATGTAGAAAACTAGGTAAGTAAAAAAGACCCGATTTTTCTATCTGGTGAAAAGCCATGCTTGGAGGGGAAATGCAAAAGGTCCTCAATGTGTCTGGTAGAAGAGTTCCATTCAGTATCTAAGACCCTAGTAACCTGACTTGGCTTGATGTTTCTCTATTCCTGAAGCCCACCCTGGTCACCTGCTTTAGGGTCTTCACACTCTCATGGATGGGTCTGGGCAATCCCACCAAGGTATCTGTGTCCCTGAGAAAGGCAGAAACATCCATCATGAGCTTCAGAGGAGCAGAAAATTACCCACGCACCCTGCAATCACAGGGACCACACCACTCTGAGCATCTAAGCACAGGTACTCTTCCTCTGTAAGCCTCTAGGTCCCCAATCTTGCTTCAGGACACAAAAATAAATAACAATGGTACACTGAAATGTTTCCTGAAAATTAGATTTGTAGAGTCTCCTTGGAGACTTACTTGGTCTGGGAGTGATAGATTCCTACTGAAAAAGAGTGTATAGCCCAATGACACTCTGAATTTTTCTTTTTTGAGATGGGGTCTCACTAAATTGCCCAGGCTGGCCTCAAACTCACAATGGTCCCGTTTTAGCCTCCCCAGTGGCTGGGATTACAACTGTGTATCATTATGCCTAGCTCCAACAAAGTTTTTGGTGAAAACCAAAATAATAAAAGCCTTCTAGGTTTTATAAAGGCCAGTGGGAAGAATTCATAAGGGTAGAGAAATGGGAGAAGATTGGATCTGTTCTGATCATGTCTCTTCTTTATCTAAACTAACATTCTTATGAGGGAATTGAGGCCCAAGAAGGAAGTAACTTGTTGTTCAAGATCCTATATTGGCTCAAAAACGAAAGTTCTTTGAGGACACTGGAAGGAACTCAAGGAAAAATTCCATGGAAAGAACCCAAAGTAGTCACTGTGGCCCTATAGCTCTAGGTTGCACTATGACTATTTGACAACACCCCTCATTGCAAACAACCTGTCCCTTTGGTCTCCTAGGAACTACTTCACAGTCAGTTTTGACCATGTAGCTACTTACTGCCCCAGGGTGAATCCGATGAACTTGTTCCTGCTCATCTCCAGGAAATGCTCAATGTCCTTCTGTCTGAGAAGGTGATGGAGAGACCAACCATAGAGAAGGGAAGAAAAGCAAACCTTGAGAGACAGAATTTTCCTAGGCTCCTGCTCCTTTAAATGGTTGGTTGGAGCAATGAGGGAAGATAGCAGTCAACAGGGAATGTTGAACCCAGAACTTCTGACTGCCAGCCCAGCTTAATGAGCATTGAAGACAAAGACTATTGTTCTGGGCGTTTGGTGACTAAAGCCCCAAACAGTGGGGTTCAGTTGTTGTTAAACTTACCTGACTTTTGGTGCCCAGGGCAAGCCTTTCGGAAAGGTCACTCGCTCAGCAGAGAGGGGTGCCTGTGAGGGTGGAGGTGGCACCAGAGGGTCTTGCTCTAGCAGATCTAACTCTCCATCCAAGGTACGTTCTCCATCACTAGGAGAGTCCTCTTCTTCCTCTGTGGCTGGGTCCTCGGTCTTGAAGAGATCCCTTTCATTGTAGATATCTAGGCTGTCCTGCTTAGTGAGGAGTTGCTGGGGATAGGGGAAGAAAGTATGCAGAGATCTCATCTTGGGCATCCTTGTCTGAAGCCATGCCCACCTATCACCTTCTAAACTTCAGGGTATATGAAGTCTGAACCCAGTTTCTGTAAGAATATCCTACTTCTCATACCAACCTTATGGTTCACACTGGTCTCAATTCCAGGACAAGCAGAAGTCTGGCAACCATGCCAATAGCCAGGGATAGACCACAGACAATCCCAAAGTCATAGTTACTTAACTTTCAGAAAGCACTGGTGCTTTTTTTTTTTTTTTTGGTCAGCACTTTCCATCTTAATTATGATCTGCTTAGGTAAACATTCAATTAGTTTGCCTTCTGTGAGCATACACCAGCTGGTCGACTGAGGAAGAGGAGGACAGAAGACTACTGCTAGGCAAAGGCGAGTGAGTTGGGAATTTTAAATCTTGTGGCAGAAAGAATAACAGATTGGACAGAAATAGGCCAAAAAGTTAACAGTCACTGCTTCTGGTTGTTAAGATTGTGGGTGATTTTTCTTTTCTCTCTCATCACAATTTTATATTTGTTCCAAATTTTGTACAATGAGTAAGCATTACTTTATAAAACAAAAGGTTAAAAAAATCACATTGCATATAATATAGACTGGATTAGTGAGCACAACTGTTTGGTCTTGTCACCTTTAGTTGGTGAACTCAGGAATGTCAGGCAAGTGAGATCTGGAAGACGGCCAGATCTTAGTTTAACTTCTTCTGAATTTTTCAGAACTACAGCCTATACCTAGAACCTTAAGCAGTTATCTCTTAAATGTAAACTTGTGGCTCCAGGGCCAGATAAAGAGTGTGGCTAGCTCAAAGTAAACCTTGCTGACAATAAAATGGTAAAGTTAAAAAGAAAAGAAAGAAAATGGTAAAGTTAAACAAAGAAAGTAGTAAATTGCCACACCCTAGGGACATGGATTTGCTGGGAGTCCCATTCCCAGGATTCTACCCTGATATTCAGGATGTCCAGTCTCTGAGGTCCAGACCAGTGACACCAAAGAAGACACAGCTATATGATGTGATATCACAGTGTTCCATCAGGATAGCCCAGGAGCCTGTCAGGTTGACAGACCATTGCTCAAAGATTTCAGGCTGGTCACAGGACCATCCTGGGTCAGAATGAGTCAAGTTGTTTACTGTCTTTTCCTATTATACCCAGAGTAGCTTAAAATCTTGATTTTGGACAGCCAGTGTCACACCAGTCTGTTTTAGTCCATACCCTTCGAGAACCACGGCGGCCTCGTAGCTTGGAGGGTGGTGGTGCCAGCTGAGACTCCCCCAAGTCAAGAGTGTAAGAGGGTGGGGAAGCAGCACGCATGCTCTTCACCACCTGGATACTGTCCTCGGCCAACGGAGGTAGGCCCAATTCTGCCCGTTTCTGTATTTTGAGGGTCTGCAGATGCTCAAATCCACCGAGGGTAAACTAAAAGTGAAAAGGAAAGGGACAGAGAAGAGTGAGGAAGGGAGGTATATCAGATAACACAAGGTCAGAGAAACATAGCTAGGAAGAAAGAATTCCAACCTCCTGGCTCCTCAGATTCCCTCCGGAATAAAGAAGCAAAAAACCAGAAATGGGCAAATGCGGATGCCACCCCAGGCTGAGGAGCTCAGGGGTCAAAATAAACTATTTTTTTATTTACTGAATCAGAGCTGGAAACATCACCAGAAATTAGAAAAGGGACTTGTGTGGCCTCCACTGAATAAAACAGGAAATGATCTCCCTTTTTAAAGGACACATCCAGATGTGAGTGAACCTACACAGTCACTCAATTTCTTCTGCAATGAAGACAGTTCCTCCTGTGAGGCTGGCCTGAAGCGTTTGTTGTTCAACCAGAGATGGTGGATCAGGCTGAATTAGTAACAAACTTTCAACCATACACTTATCAGGGCTATGTATGTATGTATACATGCATGTACTAGATACATGGGAGGGCAAGTACTAATCCTAACATTTTATAGCTAGAGAAACTGAGGCAGAGTTGCACAAGGCTCCTTAGTATCAGCAGAAGATCTCCCAAATTTCAGCCAGCATTCCTTCCATGAGCCATCAGCTCTATTAGGGGAAGGGGTCAGTGACACCTTGACTCACAGAGTAGCATCTCCCATCTATCAAAGAGAGACAGAAACCTGCTCTGACACAGCACATCTGCCATCTTTAGCGTGGTCTTGTTGCCCCTCTTTGCTAGCCGCTGGCTAGCAGCTGCCACCAGTTGTTGGAGTCAGAATAGAGGAAACTGAGGGGGTTGTTGCTGAGCTGATGAGATGGGAATAGGGGGATCAGCCACTCACCATGACCACCTTCCAGAGCAGAAGCAGGACCTTCTTTATGGGAAAGTGGGGGGCCAGGCCACTGCAGAATTTGGTAACCATAGAGAAGAGCAAAAGGGCAAAAGGCTCCTCGTTATGCATGGAAAAGCCTGGGGGTGAAAAAAGAGGCAAGTGTGAAAGTGAGGATGACAAAGCTGAAACCCTACCCTTGTACTGAGTCTGGACACACTGAGGAAGTCACTCACCTCCCCTGAAGAAATCTAGAGAAACTGGTCCTGAAAAAGGAGGCTTAGTGAGCCCCCAGAGGAAAACCCCTCAAAGGCAGAAAAGGAGGCTATTAAGGTGAAATGGCTTGGCTCCCAGAGTTTCAGTGATGCTTTGAGTGTGGATGCCAAGCTAAAAGTAACAGTAATGAAAATGCTGCTTTTTGGCTGAGCCACTCAAGATATTTTGTGGACCACAGTTCACTTTGCCACTCCAATAAATACATTTTTAAAATTCCATATGCCTTCATATATTATTCCTGTTAAATGACCACATGAACTTACATGTGAACAGAATTGAATTTTCAAGGTGATTCAACCAATTTTTTTGATGTGGGATTTGTGATGGAATGGGAAAAGGATGGCTATCCCCATTTGTAACCAAAGAAACCAACACAGAAGAGTTCTATGACTGGTCCTAGCTCATAGATACAGGTGATCAGTCAAGCCCAGCCCTTGTGTCTCCCATAACTCCTAAAAGAAAAATGTTAATTAAAAAAAAAAAGAAAAAAAGGACTATCTTTCTCTCCTAGGCAGATGGTATGCTTCCCCTCCACCACTACACATCATTCCCATCCTTCCTTAAGTGCCACTTCTTACTCAGTTCAGTGCGGAAGGTCTCCCGGGCTGTCCTCCACCCACAGGGGTCTGTCTCTCGCTCCAAGCGGATATTTTCCACCATTAGGTACATGACACTCAGCAGAACCCTGAGGTTACAAAAGGGTCACAAGAGGTTCCTGAGACAGTTCCCAGCCCAGCTAGTAGTCACAGACCTCAGGGATGATCTCAGTGGGAGCCCAAACCAATGAGGTTAGATAGAGGGCAATGTCTGGGATTTGAGGACGAGGTAAACCAGTGCTAATCAGCCCCCTCCTGAGCCCTTAGTCAACCCCACTCACCGGAGCTCTGTACTATCAGCAATGGAGACAGCAGGTTTCCGAAGGGCACTGCCACAGGCCTGACTGTTGCTGCCATGGGGAGGAAGGAGAGAATAGGAACTCTCAGAACCTTGTTTCTCCTACCTAACATACCCACAAATATGAGTATCTGCCATTCCCTGGTCACTAATGAAACTGCTTTATGGTAAAGGAAGCCCATAGAGAATTCTCTTGCCACCTCAGTAAACTCTCATCTGTGTGAAGACAGGCAAGGACAGGGTCTGTGACATTCATTCCTCTTGTGATCCCCACTATGCCTAATACTGTGTTAGACATAAAATAGACGCAAAGCAATACCTGATGAATAGTAAGCAGATTTCACCCTATCTAAAACTTCTGGGTGAAAAGAAAGAGACAAAATGAGGGGTCCCTGGAGCATGGATTCCAGAGTTAGGCTAAGCTACGATGGTACTTGGATTAAAAAAAAAAGAACCCAACCATGATAAGACCCTGAAGCCTAGGACTGAAGCCATAATTAGGACAGAAGCTGCTGTTGAACCCAACCTCAGGGAAGAGGACAGAACATCAGGAGACATGGCTGGATGGAGGGGAACTGTCACAGCTGAGGTGTGCATAGTCCCAGCTCCCCCAGGGGTCTCTGTGGAGGAAACCAGCATAGGACATGAGGCCCTCCAAGGAAGATGGTCTAGGTCAGCCCTCCCTTAAGGCTTCTCACTCGATTTCCATGTGGAGTAGCTCCAGGAAGGCTGAGAAGGTCCCCATCTGATAGAGCAGGAAGCAGTTGTACCTGGACCAGTGTAGCACATCGACCTCTGAATCACATTCCCCAAAAGTGCCTAAAGGACCAGACAGTTGCCAGAGGGGTTGAGGAGGGGCAGGAATTCAGTCTTTTCACCCTGTCCCATGATCTTAAAACTTTCTTCTAACAGCCTGCCTAACAATTAGGCTGGGAGAGGTAGGGCAGTGCTTCTGAGCACTCTCTTCAAGGAGACAAGAGAAAAAGAGGGTAGACACTAGGGTTAGGTCCAATGTATTCCTTAGTGGCCTGTCTTAACCCCCCAAAATACTTCTGAAATAAGTAAGAATTCAAGTACAAGTAGTTTATTTGGGGAGTCATCCTAGCAATCATCAGTACAGAAGTAGTAAAGTAAGATAGGGAAGACATGGCAATCAAGAGTTCAACCCCAAGGGGAAGCTTTACAAATGATATAAAACGCACAACTCAGTTACCCTATCCAGGGGAGTGAGACATTCAGGCTATTTATCAATTTACTCCTGCCAGTCTTTTTATGAGGACTGCTGGACTCAGAGAATACATTAATTCCCTACACTTCCTGGTTACCCTTTGCGGGCTGCAGAGAAAGCCCCTGGGCACAAAGACCTTAGTACTGGCAGCTGGAAGTTAGCCAGAGCACCAGATCCAAGAGTAAGGGTGGTATTACCTTATTTGCTAGAGTCTTCCCTTCACCCAATGTCTACTCTCTTTCCTCTCCATTTATTTTTTTTCTTTTACAATTTTTTAGCTCCCAGCCAGTTGGTTTGCCAGCAATCCTCTTGTTTATGATGTCCTGATGTGTTTTTCACTTCTCCGGCTAGCCCATGTCATTTTGCTTTCTAACACCTGGCTAACAGGTCTCTTCTGGGAAGCCTTCCCCAACTAATCTCATTTAGTTCTGATCATTTCCAAATTACCCACAGCATCCCTCTTGCTGTTGTATTGGCTTGAGCCTTCAAAATGCCAATGAAAAGCCATGTAGAGGGCCCTTATGTGAGTCTGTGACATATCCCTATCTCCACTCAGTGTTGGGGCCAGGCCACTGCTGATGAAAGATGTCTCCATGCTCAGCTGACTGCAGCATCAGCTCTGATCACACTGACTTTCTTACTAATCTTAACATATACCTCTGTACCCTAGGTTAGAAGAAAAAGAACCCCAAAGAAATCATGGCATGCCTAAGATAAAGGTGGATTCCAGGGGATTCAGAACAGTATCTGACCCCATTTCTTCATTTTCCTTATAAGCATAGATTACTTCTGGTACATGTGTCCTTGAGAAGTAGGGAACCTTGCTGAACAGTCTGTCTCCTCTCGCTTCCTTCCCCAGCCTCTGCCCTTCTCAAACTGGCAAGTGGAGGAACTCACCTTGGGCCAAGTAGAGAACAGCTCGGGCCACTTTCAGGCGCCGCTCCCTACTAACCACCTCCAACCGGTCCAGAAGTCCCATCACATACGTCTTTTGGGCATCTTCTTCCAATTCCAGCCATTCCTTGCCTTGCACTAGGGATACAAGGCCATGTATATCCAATGTTGGCTACTGCCATCCCTTCTTGGGAAGGCTTCTGATAGTGTATCTACCGTGATCTCAGCCCTCAACAAATACTTTTCTCCAAAAGATTTCCTAGCCAGGCATGGTGCCACATGCCTCTAATCCCAGCACTCTGAGAGTCTGAGGCAGGAGGATCACAAGTTTGAGCCTGGCCTGGGCAACTTCATGAGATCCTGTCTCAAAATTAAAAAATATAAATGACTGGAATGTAGCTTAGAGGAAAGGTCCTGGGTTCAATCCCTAGTACCAAAAAAAAAAAAAAAAAGAAAGAAAAAAGATTTCCTTATTTTAAACTTTTTTACTGGGCTAAGGATCAAACCTAGGACCTTCAACCCAAAGCTTTCCTTAACTGAGAAGGGGTGAGAAAAAGATCTAAAATATGCTGGCCTGAACCTACTTAGTGGATTCATATTCAACTTTCCTTCTGTCCTCCATACCAACTTATTCTGTTCCTTCGCTGCCTTTCCTCAAGGAATTCTTTTTTTGTTTTGTTTTTTTTTTCCAGTACCGGGAATCGAACTCACAACCTTGCACTTGCCAGGCAGGCGCTGTGCCACTGAGCTAAATCCCCAGCCCCATCCTCAAGGAATTCTTGTCTCTGTCCACACCCAAATCTAGTCGTGGGAGGCCTAATATGAAATGACCTTTCACACTAGTGCCCCAGCTAAAAGCTCTGCTCCTGAGATACTTTCTTACTTTTCTATGGCCCTTCATGTTTTTTTCTTGGCTTTAGCTAGCTTTGTGGTATACATATCTCCCCACTGCTACCAGACTATAACCTCTTTGTAGAAGCTACAAATTTACCTTCATTCCTGCTTCTTGCCTCTCTGACACAACACATACTCACTGCACATTTGTTGAATCATGTAGTGAACTGACATTGACCAAATAAGGAAAAGGAAATCTGAGGGTATCATAGTGTGGGTACATAAAATTGCTACTGAGAGTGGGCCAGTTAAAGGCAGGGGTTAAATGTTAATTTCAACGATTCAGCCAAGTGCCGGGCTCCATGACCCACAGTCACTAGGCCAACCTAGCCTCACCATTCTCTGTCTTTTGGCCCTTTATACAGAGAAAGAGGCTCAATTTAGGCTTCTTCTGTTACTGCCTCTCTACTTGAGATCAGAGAACTCCATATCCTATGCAAAAGAAGGGAAGGGTGTATTGCCACGGAGGACCATACTTTGTTTTAGCCTTTTCCTGGGTCAGACTGGGACATTATGGAGGGAGAAAGTATGTCTCTATGTGTAAGGATCTGGGATCACCTTGAATCTTGAAATCTTCTTCAAAGCACCTCCTGTTAGCAGTGAACTCCAGGTTCTCAGTGTAGCTATACAATTCTGTGGCAAGAAAAACAGAACAGAGTCATTTAGGAGACCCCTAGCAGTAGCCTGGGATGGAAAGGGTTGCACATAAGAGCTGAAGCTTCTAACACATTCCTGTGTCCAATTCAATCCAGAGCCAGCTTCCTCCCTTGCAGAGTACTTAAAAATAGCCACTTGTGTCCCTGGGTGATTAAACCATCAAACCTGTCCTCCTCATGCCAGCTGGCTGCTGCAGTTGAGAAGGCAGCCCTCGACATTTGGTGAGGGCCAGGAGGTAGGTTGGAGTACAGAGGGCTTAATGTTATCATGCCTATTTTTCAGGTCTATAACCCATTCTGTTCTGTCAGCTTAGGCTGGAACTGTCCTATCTCTAGAAAAGAGCAAGGCAAATATAACTCCTGAAATTTAGAGGCAAGATATAAATGCTATTTAGGAAGCCAGGGCAAAGGCTAGAAAAATACACACTAGATTGCTCTTCAGCATTCGAGGCAGTAGTTCACTCTCTCCCTGTTGAGTTTCCTCCAAGGGAATAGAAGTTTATGTTCCTGCCCATGGCCACCTGGGCAGAGGTAGCATCAAATGATATAGAAAGCAGCTACAGTTGCCAAACGGCTGCTTGTGCCCAGAAAACTCTAACTTCATTGACAATAGACTCTAAATACAAAATTCAGGTTTGAGAATAAAAATGTGCTTTCCCATACACACACACAAACTCCAGAATATTGTATCTGTAGTCTCATCTTACAGAGGATGAAGAATTGAAAAGTTAATAGGTGATAAAACAGATTTCCTCAAAACCTCTATTCCCCCTAGTTGAAAATAATTCACAAAGGAAGAAAAATTAACTTATATTCCAGCCAGGTGTCTAGTGGCTGAAAAACACCTTTTCTGGGAGCTAGTGTTTTTGAGCCAGTTCCAGAATCTGGGAGTGACCAGAAGCAAATCCCATCTCTGAATTTTAAATACTCAGTTTAGTCATAGTGATGAATGTGGTACATATAGCTTGTATATTTGTTTTTTGAGCCAGAGTCTGACTATGTTGCTCAATCTAGGTTTAACTTCTAGGTTTCCTCCTTTTTTAAAGTCTCAAATGTCTGGGACTATAGGCACATGCCACAGCACCTGGCAAAGATCTCACTGTTTTTTGTTTTTTAAATAGTGGTACTGCAGATGGAACTCAGGGCCTCATGCATGTTAGTTAAGCAGTCTACCACTCTACCACTGAGCTACACCCTCAATCTTGGATATATATTTTTAAGAGTAGAGCACCACTAGCCAAGTGTGTATGGTACATGCCTGTAATCCCAGATACTGGGGAGGCTAAGGTAGGAGGATGGCAAGTTAGAGCTCAGCCTGGGTAACTCAGAAAGATCTTGTCTCAAAACAAAAGACAGCGGGGCTGCAGATATAGCTCAGCGGCACAGCGCAGCCTGGCAAGCACAAGGTCCTGACATCGATTCCTGGTACCCACAAAAAAAAAAAAAAAAAAATGGAAGGGATAAAGATGCAGCTCAGTAGTTCAGTGCTTGTCTAGCATACCATAGGCCCTGGGTTCAATTCCCAGTAGTATTACTGAGAGGCAGGCGAGAGAGAGAGAGGAGAGAGAGAGGAGAGGAAGAGAGACAGGAGAGATAGTGAGCCCACCAGAAGTCCAGCTGCAAAACAGTGTGGCCATACCACGTTGAACATAACAGATCTTGTCTGGTCTCTGAAACTAAGCAGGGTTATAACTGATTAGTACTTAGAGAAGAGAAAAAGAAAGCAAGGTTCTTAGGTGCTGTACTTTCATTTTGTTATTTTTTGATTTTAGGTAATGAAATTTCATACACAGCGTAGTATATACTAAGACATCTATACGTCTTCTACCCAGATTAAAGAAATGTTAGTGCAGTACCTGTCATATTTGTTTGAGACAATACCTAAGTCTATCTTACTCCCTTCTCTACAATCAACCACTATGATGCAATTGGTGTGTGTATCCTTCACATGCCCAGTTTTAGACTTTTACTATGTATGTATGTGTCTCTAAACAGCATATAATATTATTTGTTTTAAAGGGTTTTTTTTTTTTTTCTGTCTTTTTTGAGATAGGGTCTCACTATGCAGTTCAAGCTGGCTTTGAGTTCACTTTGTAGCCCAGGCTGGTCTCGAACTTGGAAAGATCCTCCTATCTCAGCCTCTTGAGTGCTGGGATTACAGATGTGCACCCCCACACCCGGCTAAAGGTTTTTATCTAAACAGTATCATAGCTGGGCATGGTGTTGCACATCTGTAATCCCAGTATGCACAAGGCTGAAGCAGGAGTATCACCATGAGTATGAGGTCAGCCTATACACTATAATGAGACCCTGTCTCAAAAACAAAATAAAAAAATAAACAGTATCATATTGTATGAATTGTTTTGTCACTGATTTTATTTTTGGCATTACTGATATAGAAGCATGTTAATATAGATCAATTATATTAATGGCCATACACTAGCCTACTATACTCATACACTACAATTTACACCTTCCCCTACTGCTGGGTATTTTAGGTTGTTTTTAGTTTTTCATAATTATAAACAAGGCCATAATACACATCTCTGTACATTTTCTTGTGTTCAAGTGTAAGGTTTTCCAGAGTGTAGATCTAGGAGGAGAATTACTGGGTTATAATATGCACACATCTTCAATGTTATTAGATATGACCTAACTGCTTTCCAATTTTTGCTCTGCTCCCCCATATTGCTATACATAGCAGTGTAGAAAAGTGCTTATTTCTCTACACTCTCACCAACACATATTTTAAATTTTGCAGTGTGAAGTAATATTAATTTGCTTTTCCCCATTTATTAATGACGTTGACTACCTTGTATGTATTTATGTATGTATGTAGATGGCGCTGAGGACTGAAAGGTCCTCATGCAAGTTAGACAGGTACTTTACTACTAAGCTATGCCTCAGATCCATACATATCTATGGTATATATAAGTACATACTCATATATATTCACATTCTGGATGCTAACCCTTTGTTCATGATTTAGCTTAGCTTTCTATTTCTCTGTCACTCATCACAAAATTTATTCTGTCTCTATTCACAAGAATTTCTTTAAAAATGTCTTTTTTCTCTGAAAAAGCATATCTCAAAGTGTCACTTCCATGTGACAGAATATTTAACTTTCACACCATCTCCACCCAAAGCTTGTTTATTAATAACTATCAGTCAGCACGTGTAACATGGAGGCCTTGAATCACATTTGCCCTAAGCTAAAAATCAAGACAGAGCTGGGAGTGGTGGCGCACGACTGTAATCCCAGCACTTGGGGGGCTGAGGCAGGAGGATCGCTGTGAGTGCAAGGCTATCCTGGGCTACAAAGTGAGCTCAAGGTCAGCCTGAACTGCATAGCGAGACCCTGTCTCAAAAGACAATAAATAAATAAATAAAATAAAATAAATAAAGATCAAGACAGAAAGGAGGTCAGAACAGAGATGAATGAGATCCATTATCCCTGACTCACAAACATCCACTACGATGGATGCAGGTGACATGTCCAGCCTTGTTTAACTTAGCTGCCTAATCGTCTATAGAGTTTTCCTCAGACATTGCTGAGATTTTAATAAGGGCAGCGTCAGGAGAAGAAGAAAGATGGAGGTAGAGAAAAAGAAGGAAACAGAAAGACAGAATGGGATAGAAAGGGGATGGCAGAAATAATGGGCATGCAAAGACATGAGTGACAAGAGAAAGAGAGGGAGGAGGAATGGGGTGAAAGTGAAAAGAAAATTGACCTGGGAATACACTAAAAGAAAATAAAGGGTAAGCAGGAAAGAGCAACAGAATGACACAATAAAGACTACTATAGCCAAGGAAGAATTTATAGAAGGAAAAGTGAAAACAAAAAATATTGACCATTGGAGGGCAGAGAGCAAAAGAATTGTAGAGAACAGCCTTCATTCAATAGCCACCTGCAGACCCTAGAGAAGATACCAGAGGAGATCATAGGCCCTTCCCTTCGGGCTATTCTACTCGCCTCCAATCTACCTTCTTCATACCTGATAACTCTGCTGCATGTCCATCTGCATCTCCATATTCGAATTCCAGAGTTGGGCAGTCCACAGAGCCCTGTAATAAAGAAATTCTGGTAACTAAGGTAACTTTGAAAAGGGGTTGCCAAAGGAAAATTATACCTTTATTGCATCTTTTCTTGGAGACTAAGCTTAGATCAGGGAGGCAGCTACAAAGTCCCATTTGGCCTTTTCCTCTGAGAGGAGGTTCAGGGAGGGGCTGAGGGTTTCCATAGAGAATCAGAAAGTCTGGGTGAAGAACAGGATTGTGAGCAGATCTGAAAGCTATAATCTATCTCCAAATCTAATTTACATACACATGACCAGAGGAGCACCTAGTTATCTCTACAAAAATGAGATGGACAAAAACAAAAAAGGAAAACTGGAGGAGAATTGAATTATAGCCTCATTTTGGTCATTAATACACTATGATTGGAGGCATGTCTTATGCTATGGACCACAGTTCCTTATTTACAAAAGGAGATTCTTCAGTTCTAATATTTTACCACTTGAGGATTGTCAAATAAGGCAGCATCATCTCCACTCCAAGTTGCATTAAAGGTTAGTTTTTCTATGACGTTCTTTGCAGAATCCTATTAAAATTTTTTAATGATTCTGTTCCCAAACTTCCTTAAAATAATAAGGAGGTATTTCCTTCTAGCATATAGGAATTTTAAAGTGAGGCATGGTGGTGCATGCCTGTAATCCCGGCTCTCTGGGAGGCTGAGGCAAGACAATCACAAGTTTGAGCCATGCCTGAGTAACTTAATGGCTTAGTGAAATCCTGTCTCAAAATAAAAATACTTTTGAAAGGATGGGAGGAGGTATAACTCAGTGGGAAGGACCTAGGCTCAATCTCCAGTACCATCACACACACACACACACAAACACACACACACACTTCTAAAAATTCTGAATCTTAGCTTTGTCATATACTATGTGACCATGGACAAGTTAACCTCTTTGTGATTCAGTGTGGCATACAAAAGATATTTGGTCTTTGCCCTTGATTCCTGGCACAGAGGTCCTAACACCCTTAGGACTGTATGTTACTCACAATGAGCCACTGTCAACCATAGCAGAATTGAAGCTAAAGAGGTAACTCATGGTGGGCCTTTTGATAGTTTCAAGGGAGGGAATGGTCCAGCCAGAAAAATCAAACTGTATTCTGAGGGTATAAAGTTGGTACCAGCCCTATCTGGGCAGGGGAGAGAAAACTATAGATTGAGTTAAGTCACATGATCAATGGCTTAATCATGCCTAGGTAAGTAATGCCATATGGAAACCCTGAAACAAATACTTGGGCAGCTTTGGGGTTGGTGAAAAAACAGATGTGTTAGGAAGATGGTGCCACTTCAGCCCCTACCTTGATTCTATGCATCTTTTCCATTTGGCTATTTCTAAACTATATCTTTTATAAATATAAAAATACTCAGGAATGTGTGCTTGTGTGTAATACACGTGTGTATGTGTGTAGTATCTATCTATCTATCTATCTATCTATCTATCTATCTATCTATCTATATATCTGAGTTCTGTAGATCATTCTAGCAAATTATCAAACCTGAAAGGGGACAGGTCATGGTAACCCCTGAATTTGTGGTTGATTAGGGAGAAGTGTGCATAACCTGGAGACTCTATTTGTAGCTGGTTTCTAGTGTGGTGGCAGCCTTGTGAGACTGAGCACTTAATTTATGAGGGCAGATTGTGTGCTAACTCTGGATGGTTAGTGTCAGAATTGTACTGAATTGTGAGATAGCCAGTTGGTGCCAGAAAATTGTTGAAAAATGACATTTTCAGTTTCTCATCTGTAAAATAAAGCTAGTAACAGAACTTACTTTACAGGGTCATTTTAAGTATTAAAGGAATTAAAAGGAAAGGAACTTTGTATACTTGGTAGCAGTATGTGAGTGATTACGCTACTTACAATTTTAAAATTTTTTTATAAGGGCATTTTTCTCATAAGATTATGAAGTTCACTTTAACTGGTTATATAACTAGATGGATATGTATTAGCTTACTTAACCAATTCTCTACTGTTGAACCTCTGAGATATTTTAAATTTTTATTTTATACATAAAACTGTAATAATAATTTTTTCATATTTTGGATCTTTTCTAAGGATAGATTTTTAAAATTTTTATTTTATTCTATTTTTTGTGTAGTCTAGGCTGGTCTTGAATTCACTATGTAGCTCAAATTGGCCTCAAACTCATGGCAATCCTCCTGCCTCATCCTCCCAAGTACTGGTACTACAGATGTGTGCTACTACACTTGACAGGATAAATTTTTATAAAGAGAATTAATGCATTAAATCTTTTTAATATTTTATGGCTCTTTGTACGTTATCCCCCAAAGACACTGTACCAATTTATATTGCCAACAAAGCAAATCATGTTTAAATCTACTAGAGCAAAGATTTCCAAAGTTTTGCCTTTGGATTACAGGGACCAATGGGATGGGGGAGGGAGATGGAGGGTAGGAAATTATATAGGGTTATCAATGTTTCATTTCGGTAAGTAGCAACTTGAATTTTAAAAATATACATATATATGGAGAGAGAGAGTAGTTTAATACTCAAAAATGGGAAGAACTTAATTCAGAATAAAGGACAATCATTAAAAACAGTGTTTTTCATCAGGTACAATAACATTACTGTGATCTCAGCTACTTGGGAAGATGAGGTAGGAGGATCACAAGTTTCAGCCCAGCCTGGGTAACCTAAAATAAAAAACAAAAAGGGTTGGGAATGTAGCTCACTTGCCTAGCATGTTCCAGGTCCTGGGTTTAATCCCAGTATGGGGGGGCGTGGTTTAACAAACTGCAGGAAAATGACAAATACATTTTATATCATGTCCCAACATACACATACTCATACACACACGCACATACACATACACACACACACACTCATGAGAACTAAAATTTAACAAAATATTTACTCTCAGTATATGTGATCCACTGATATCTTTCTCTTTTTGGGTTTGTTTTTGTTTTGCTTTCTAGTATATATTTTTTGGACACAGGATCCTCCTAAGTTACCTACGATGGTCTTGAATTTGCAACCCTTTTGCTTCAAACTTCCTAGCAGCTGGAATTACAGGCTTTTACCAGTTTGCCCAGAGCACTATTTTCTATTTTTCTATTTCTCTTAAAAAACAAAAAAGGTATCATTCACAGGTTGTCTCATATAGTTTCAAAAACACTTTTAAATTTAACATATTGAACTACATTTCAAAGAAACTTACATCAATGCCCTGAATTTTCTTCATCCTAGCACAGACCAGTTAAACTCTGTCAAGAACCCTGAGAACCAATAAAGGAGAACCAGGAGATATAGCTAGAAGAGGTATAAGGGTGAATCCTTTTTTTTTCCTTCGGTGTTAGAGTGAATCCTTTTGCTACAATCTTTTATTAACAATTATCCTCTGGCTTCCTTTTTTTAGCATATGGGATTTTTATAAACTAAGCCTTCGGAAGAGGTAAGTCAACACTGTCTCTACAAATATATGATGTACAAGGAGGCTCTCTTATCCATAGTAAATCTCTTCTAGCAATTCTCTAGAAGCCTTAGGGAAGAATGAACATCATTCCCCTAAAAACTGTCTTCTACAGAACAGCAAAAAGAGGGAGGGAGGGAAAAGCAGATCCAGCACCTGGATACTGTGGTGACAAGGGGATGTACTGACGGGTATATCCTGCAGCAAGGGAAGGAGGAGAAAGCTAATCTTTCCAGCCAGGCTTTTGGCAGGCAATGAGCCCAGCTAGAGATGATCACTGCAGATGTTCATTTCCAGGCATGAGAAGTGCAGCTGCAGGCAATCATCAGGTAAACTGTGGTGCAAACAGACTGCTAGGTCTCTGGACACCGAACTCATTAGCAAGGCAACTGTTAGAGACTTTTCCTGAAGGAAGACTTGATAAGTGGGGGACATGCCTCCCACTTCAGAAGACAGACAGGAACAGGGGCTATTTTTAATACTTTCATAGAATGTATCATTCTGAACCTATTTTATTTACCTATTTGCATATTATCTGTCTCTCTACCTCTACTGGAATGTTAGCTCTATATGGGCAAAGACCTTTTGTTCACTGATGCATCATTACCCCCTAAAACAGTGCCTGACATACAGAAAGATTTCAATAACTAAATGATGAATTAAAAAATAATTCATCCTCCAAGATGATTTCTCTGTGGGTGAAGGAGGCACGGGGTACCCTAAAAGACAAGATCCTGAGCAAGGCAGACAACGAGGCGGATATGATCCAGGAGAGGGAGCATTAAGCTCCGCTAGTCTTTTCTCCTCTACTTCTATTTTTTAGAAGAAACAGAAGCTGGGGTCCCAGTACTTGGGAGGCAGAGAGGCAGGAGGATTGTGAATTTGAAGCCAGCTTGGGCTACCTATTGAGGGCGAGGCCAGCCTGGATTACACTGTGGCTCTGTCTCAAAAAAGTAAAGAAGAAAAAAAAAAAAAAAAAAAAGAAGGGTTGGAGAAAGGGGAAAGGGA
>NW_004955479.1:10206180-10220359 GCF_000276665.1 Chinchilla lanigera | reverse complement strand
CAGAGAGGGAAAGAGGGGGAGAAGGGGAGAGAGGGAGACAGGGAGAGAGAGGAGACAGGGAGAAAGGGAGAAAGGGAGAGAGGGAGAGAGAGAGGGAGAGAGGGAGAGAGGGAGAGAGGAAGAGAAGAAGAGAAGGAGAGAGGAAGAGCGGGAGGGAGACAGGGAGAGAAGGAGAGAGGGAGAGAGGAAGAGAGAGAACGAGCCAGGCCCCTATACCCAGCACTCTGGCACACACTTAGCATTTTCGGGGCTGTGGGTTTGATTCACCAAACAAACAAACAAACCAAAACAAACCAAAACAAAAACAAATAAAAAGAAGGGGAACGGGGAAGAGAGAAAGAAAGAGGGAGAGGGTAAAAAGGGGATATTCCTACTCTGCTTATATCAAAATAGAAGCACACACAAAATCACTTGGGAAACTGAAATTCTATTCAAATGGTTGAACTGTGGACTGGATGCCAAAAACATGGCTTCTAATACCAGCTCTGCCATATGATGGTGGTGCTGGTGGTGGTGACGATAGTAATATGGTACGAAGACTCACGAGGTACGGACCTACTAACTTCATGAGCTATACTATATATTTTATACTCTGTTATCTCATTTTGACTTCCTCGCAACCTTCTGAGGCAGGTGTTAACCCATTTTACAGGTGAAGAAACTGGAGTTCACGGAGGTTTGGTACTTTGCCAAAGCCAGAGAGTACACGGTAGTGTTGGGATTCAAAATCTGGTCTGACAGATCCACAAGCGCGGTGCTCTTGGCCACTCCCCAACCCAGGTGTCTGATCTTAGGCAAGGTGGCCCAAGATCTGTGAAACCACAGGGCCGGCCCCGAACATCTCCGGACTCTTCCACACTTGACACTCGCTGGTCTCTTCTCCTTACTGCCCCTCTGATCCAGTCCTACAGCGTGGCCAGTGGACAGAAGCAGGCTGGGTGCGGGTGTGGGGTTGTGATAATAATCCAGGCCTTTCGTCGTCCTAGTTAGGATTTCTTTTTTAGAAGAGGAGACCTAAATATTCACCGTCCTGGCTGTATCCTAGGTCAGTCCGTCCAAACACCCACTCGGATACGGCCGTGCCGGACCGGTCTCCTCTAACCCTCGCAGGCGGGGCCAGAGTCCGCGGGAGGGATGCGAAGGGCAGGGCAGGAGCCCGCGGCCAACCTGGACCCCCGCCGGGCGCCGCCCCTGCCCGCCCCTCAGTCGGGTCTCAATTCCCGCTTCAAGGGCTGCAGCGACCCAGCGAGAAAAACACCTGGGACGTGAGTGGGGCGCTCGCCACGGCGCCACCTCTGCTCCCAGAGGAGCGGGGAGCCCCGAGCCTCGCCGGGAGGCGCTGGGGAGACGTCGCGGCTGCACAGCTATGTCCAGCTGCGGCGGACCCCGCGGCCGCCGGGACCCGGGGCTCCGGGCAGAGCCCCAGCCACCTCAGCCGCGCCTCCCGCCCTCCGGCTTCTCCCGGCCCCAGCCGAAGCTCTCGGGCTCCTCACCTCAGACTCCCGACGCTGGTTGCGGAACGCTTCCCGACCCTTGGGCGCCGCAGTCTTCCCTTTGCCATTGCCGTTGCCGTTGCCGTTGCCATTTCCATTGCCGTTGCCATTGGCAGGCAGACTCCCGGCCCCGGGCGCCCCTGGTTCCTCCATGTGGCTGGTCGGCGGCTCGCCTCAGCCGCTCGGCGCTCTCTGGCCCGGGCGACCCCGCCGCCGCGCGCCCGGAGCCAGGCCCCACCCTCTGCGTCGCTATTGGCTGTGATCGCTTGACGCGGCCCCGCCCCACAGCGCGATTGGCTGCTCGACGCGTCGAAGCGGGACTTGGAGGAGGTGGGGGCTCTTTCAAGGAATATCCCGCTCCTTTTCCCCCCCCTTATTTCTGCGGTGTTGCGGGTAGCCAGGGACTACTGAGTTGGCTCCCTCCCCACTTCCAGAACTCCGGACTTTGAGCGCAGGCAGGTTAGTTCTTAGCTTCTCGCAAGGTGTCCCTTAGCACCCACCCCTCCCAGATAGCCCCCTTTTCTGGGAGCTCTAGACTCCGCCTCCTGCTCCACTGCAGCAGACCCAGACCCCCAAATCGCAGCTGCAGGGCACGTCCACACATCCCACTTAGTCTCAAGGGAGGCCAGGGCCACAGCAGGAAATGAGAAACTCGGCCTCTTTGGAAGCTTTCTCAAGAGAATACGTCCATCCCGGCTGGCTGGGAGATGCGGTGAGGGGCGGGATTGGGGGTCTTTGTACTTCTCTGAAATCGCGGATGCATTTGAGGGCTGTTACTGGTTGTCTGCCCTTCTCTGCTGTATGGATACCTTCCTAGCGTTGTGAATAGATAGTAACCCCAGGCTCACCCGCCCCCACCCTTTGCCGTCCTCCCTTCTCCTAAGATCCTTTCCAGGGGCTCAGTGTTACCAGGGCAGTGGAGGTTGTGCGATCTGTCTGTGGTCCGTCCTCTAGAATTTATCTAAAAGGCAGCTTGTAGTAAATATTTGGCAGTTCTGGCTGAGTAATGGATGCCCCAGACAAGCAGGCGGAAGGGAATGGGTGGAACCAAATCTCACAGCCAAGGCCAAGTTGCTTTAGAAGGGGGAGGGGGCGGGTTGAACATGCTCTGTGCTGCACTAGAAGCTTTCTAGATACCTTATCACACCTCTCTCTGGCAGGTTATTTTTACCAATACTTTTACTACGGATGAGAAAACCTGGATTCACAGAATACTCCTAGTTCTCACGGTGCCTTGCAACCTTGTATCTTGCCTCAGTGTTCAGAGGGTATTGTTCTCTGAAGGAAACTTTTGTTTTCTTGGTTGACTCCTTCTTTACAGATTCTAGTTATCACATCCTCCTGCTGACCTAGAAATCCTTTTCTTTCTTTTTTAACCATCCTCACTCCCTTCAGGATATGTTGGTGTCAAGCCAACTTTACCAGAATCTAAATCAGCATTTCCCACTATTCCCCAAAAACAAGAAGCCCAAAATTATTTACCCTTTCCATATGGTAGGGACAAGTGCATTCCTTTCTAATCATGTCTGTCCCTCCCTCTTCCCTCTGCTAGTTGGTAGGCAACAGATCAAGGCATGCTTGAGAGAGAGCATGCCTTGGAAATTTCTGGGTTTCTTTCTGTCTGAATTCCCCAAAATCTCCTTACCTCCTCACATCTTCTCTTTCCTCTCTGAATCCTGTCCATACCTACCAAACAGCAGGGATGTAAGCTGTGTGGGAGTATGGCCAAGTTTCACAATCTCTGCAGTATTGACATTTTGGGTTGAGAAATTATGTGAGGGGGGCTGTCCCATGCATTATAGGATGTTTAGCAGAATCCCTGGCCTTTCCTGAGATGTCAGTAGTACCCACTCCTTGGTTGTGACAACCAAAAATTGTTTTTAGATATTGCAAAATGTCTCCTGGGGAGCAAAACCTCTGTTGAAATCCCCTGGTTTACAGAAGTGAACTAATGTGAATTTCCAAGAAAGCCCTTCACTCAAGGCCTAAACTATTTGATTTTGGAATTTTTTTTCTGGGGTAGAATTCTTTAAATTCTTAAAAACTTGTACTTTGAATTAAAATTCACCACCCACATCTACCTCATCATCTCTTTGGTGTGATGAACCTGCCAAAGGATAGGCTATTGGGTTCCCCACTAAAAATAACTCATTATCTACTTTATTCTTCCCAGTACCTCTCCTTCTAAGCAGTCAGAGCTCTAGGATTGACAAGACCAGACCTTCATATTCTTTTGAAACTCATCAGTCAGAAGTATCCCCAACAGTATAGTAGGAATCCCCACCATAGCCACTTTTGAGGCTTTGTCCCTTTTCCTGCCTGTCCCTAAAGGCAAGAGGACACACTTTTTTGGGAGGATTGAGGTCAGCACTCGGATTCCCTTTGGCTTCTATCTAAAGCCAACTGCTGAGCCTACAGCTCTCTATGGCCTTACTTTTAGAGAACAGATTTGAAAAACTGGTGGTGTGGAGACTGCAAAGAAATCATGCTCTTTTGCACAGTCCAGTAGAATGGAAGACAGTAAAGATCAGCTCTGCTCAATAGAGGTCCTGATGTTCAAAATTTAGAAGATAATCTGAGAGAAAAAAAGTTGGAAGAAGTAAGGAAAAACCACAGATTAACTGAAAACTTTGAAACTATTATAGGCCATGAAATTGGAACACATGAAATTTCTTTTAGCTTATTTGCCAATGAGGGAGTGACAGTCGTCAGTACAATGTATCACATCCATAAGTGGGAACTAATAGGATTGGTCTACAAAAATGTCTTCCCATTTTGCAGATGGCTCCAGGGCTGGGTTATTTTAAATTTATTTTAAAACCTACATTACTAATTTCCCATGTCCTAAATCTTAGGTTTTATCCCTAAACCCAGGCTACTGGCAGAGGGCTGAAAGTATAAATAGGTATAGTTACAAGGATCAAACATACCTTTCTCATTTAAGCACTTTAATCCATGGGGGTCAAATATTTGATTAAATAGAAGCATCCAACACCGAGGACGCTTAAAAATACAGTGACGCAGTACATCTTAAAGTACCTTGTTTTTGAGGGTATTAGGCAGCTAGGGTAATACAGAAGAGAAAGGATATAACACCCTCCTTTCCCTGTAAAGGGCATGTGTGGGTGTAATGTGATGGAGGCTGTAGGACCCCAGACTGAGACAAGAAAGTGATGTTAATAAAGCAAGCAGGGTGTACTTGGTTCTTTAAGCAATATTTGTTATACAACAGGATATTAAATCTCTACCCTATAAGCATTATCCATTTTATAGGCAAGAAAATTGAGGCTCTGATTGGTTATATAATTTGGGCAAATTACACAACTCAGCAGAACTAGAGTTCAAATCCAAATTAGCAGCTAGGCAGGGTGGGGCACACCTGTGATCTCAGTACTCAGGGAGGCTGAGGCAGGAGGACTGACACAAGTTCAACGTCAGCCTGGGCTACATAGTAAGTGTAAAGCTAGCCTGAACTACATAGCAAGACCCTGTTTAAAAAAAAAAAACAAAAACTAAATTAGCCTGACTCGAGGCCCAAGTTCTGTCTACAGTTCTGTGAGGTGGAGAAACTTGCCTAACAGTGGGTAGCCTGGGCTGATCCTGTGAATCTAAAACTAAGACCTAGGTACTTGTCTATTCTTCACAAAAGAGGAATCAAACTCTGCTGGAGGGGAACAGATCCAGCCAGCTGACTCATGGGCTTCATTGCTAGCAGCTGCATTCTCTAACTGGAATGGTACCAGCTTGAGACACTACCAACCGCCCAGACTATTCTAGTCCTGTGGCTCTTCATTTAAATTAGTAGTCAACGTGGCAGAAGATTCTTATAGGGAAGAAAACCTCTTGCCCACGAGATGTGGAACTAGTTTAGGTTGTTAACTAAAGAAGAAAGCTACCCTACTGCTAGTTGAGAAATAACAGGCAACTGGATTCATTCTCTACTTATTAAATCAGGTTACCTGATTTAGGGATAAACCTCTGCCTGTTTATTTTTTCCCTTGTCTGGATGTAACTGGGTCCTCAGTGTCTGGGTCCTTTGATCCCAAGTTGTGGGGATGCTGACTTCCTGTACTCTCTAGTTAAGCAGCACACAGAGAGCTTGAGGGATGTAAAACCATACTTCAGTCTCACAACCTTAATTAAACCTATAATCCTCACCTCCCCAGAGTAGTGGTTCTTCACACATAAGAGCTAGCGCATATGTCAGGCTGGGATGGGTGGTGGGAGGGACAGATATTTATTAGTGGAACAAGGATCTCTAGGGAATGATCACTCAAACTGTCCACTGGCAACTGTTTGAGCTTTTAAATTCTTGTCCTATAGCAGACTCATTCTTGCCCTATAGCTTGTGGCCCAGCCTTAGCTCCGAACTCCTCATTTATAAAAGCAAGAATCCAAGATAAGAACTCATTTTAAGAATATTTTATTAGACTTTTGAGATTACATAGTCATTATTGCTGATCTAATACAATCACTTAGACATAAAGATTTCCAAGATGTTCTCAGAAATAGTGATTAGAGGTTTATTCCTTTCAGTAAGATGACAGTGAGAACTAGATGATTCATTTTATATATATGTATATATAGTTTAGGACTTGTCCACATATAATTTGCTGGTGTTGCCTATTTTCTTTCCATAATTTTCCTTTATTAAAAAGCTTAATGCAATAATGCATTTTTATTTTTTTTAAACCATGACTAAGTTAATTTTGAGAAAACCATAGGAGCAGCAATTTTAGATCTGTTCAAAGAAAAGCCAAGCAGCAAAAAAGCTTTGCAGAAGTGTGGCCATGGGCAGCCGTGCTCAGATTGGAGGTAGGATGGGGAGAAAGAAGGGCAGAGGGAACGTAAACTAGAAGCATTTTTTTTTATTGAGAAAAAGGAAACTATTTCCATTAAGAAGGCAAAGACCTTGAAACTTGCACAAATTCATTGTAAATAAAATGGTATGTATCCCTACAGGCCAGGGCCATATACAAGGAAGTAATTACCCTTCTTTCCCTTGCCTCCTGAGCTAGGATGCATCTAAGAGGCTGGAGGAAAAAAGACATATTTGCTCTGATTCCACAGGTAGTGACAATAATAATCAGATCCAACACTAAGATTAACCCAACAGGAGATCTGGGCTTCTTCATTCTTAATGGTTGATGATGGGGGGGGGGGGGGAAGAAGGAGAAGGGGGAGGAGGAGGGGGAGGGATGGGGAGAGAGATCATCTGAAACCCAGAGTCACCAGGCATGGTGGGCGCAAACCTGTGATCCCAGCACTCGGATGCTGAGGCAGAAGGATCACTGCGAGTTCGAGGCCAGCCTGGACTACAAAGTGAGTTCAAGGCCAGCCTCAACTGCATAGTGTAACCCTGTCTCAAAAAGACAAAAAAAGAAAAGAAAAGAAACTCAGAGGCAAATACTTCACCATGGGCAGCAACACTGGGAAGCTAACTTAGAAGCCCTTGTGGCTCTTTTACTATTTGAAGTGGGTCTCTTCCTAATAGTGAGGCAGAGTGTACTCTGTAAGTACCAGCACATAGTAAGCTCTATAGAGACCAAGGCTTTGTTGAGAAACAACAGGCTATGATTTTTGGTCTAAGAACATATAATAGGCTAGAGTCCAGATACCTGCCTAATGGAATCAGCTCTGAACATGAGATGAGGTACAGAGGTCTGAATCTTGCTAAAGAGATTCAACTAATTAATATAAAAGTCAGAACTGAGCAGGCAATAGAATTGAGTAGCCTAGTGGAATTGTCAGCATTTATGGTCTTCCTTATCAAAAAGAATATAGCCATGTATGTGGCACTGCTGAGACCCCTGAAGAACCAGACCCTATGGGCTGAGCCTGTATACTATTTCATGAGACAAACAGCCATTTATCCTAGTTCCTTCTCCCTATCTCCAAAAGTAAGGGCACTTCCAGACTAGCTCCAGGGTGAATGTTAAGACCAGAGGAAGTTGGTGAGGACAGTGGCAAGAGAGAAGGATCAGGATAGGAAGGTTATAGTGATTCTGGGTGGTCTGGCATTTCCTTGAATCACCTTAGTCCTGAGACTTTGAAGCAGACCAGCATAAGGAAAATAAAAAAATAAAAAATAAAAAAAAAGAAAGCAAACAAACATGAAAGTGTTCAATAGAGTTGGCTGGGGTAAGAGAGACTCATTTCAAGATTCCTGTGGTCACTCCAGACTTTCTGCCCCCTACCCCAAACCTCTAAACCAGCAACTGAGTCTCAGAAAAGAAGCCAACTCTTAGAAGGAATATAAAATCTCATGCTGCTCATATTATTAAATTTTTTTTATAATGCTGAAATTACTCAAGAAACCATCTCTGAAACTTAATCCTTAAAGGGAAGAGGTTGGATCATAAAGAGATACCCACAGAGAAAACACAGATCAGATTGCAGATCTTGGTTTCATCAATGTCAATGGTCACAAGGATGAATGTCTGATGAGGTTCAAACTAGTCAAACTAGCTTTGATCATCTGGACAGCTTATAGTGTCATTTCTTTATCTCTCAGCCAGATGCAAGTTCTTTCCAGGGAAACAAATAAACATATCTGCTTCTTCTTTTTTTTTTTTTTTTTTTTGGTTTTTCTCTGGTACCGGGTACCGAACTCATGACCTTGCGCTTGCCAGGCAGGCGCTTTGCCGCTGAGCTAAATCCCCAGCCCCTCTGCTTCTTTAGAGTATCAAGCTGTAGGCCTGAAAGACCTGTCCCATTTCCAAGGCCTTACCCCTACAAATCCTTGGGAAAGTATGCCTTTCCCTACTCAGTTTCAGAAACAGTTTTAGGCAATAACAGCAAGTTTCAAGAAGCAGTGTTCTACAACAAGCCCTCCTTTTCTGAGACAGTATCAATCTGGAGGGGCCTTCCTGGGAAACTCCATTAAGTGACAAGGAAGCAAAACTATGGTTCCCAGTGAAGCTGGCTTCCACTTCCTAAGCAGAGTTTGGTGGGATTAGAAAGATGGCAAAACATATGTCTAACAGACACCAGAGCTGTTGAAGAAATCATGGAGGCATATCCATCTTGGAACTGGAAATCATTAAAATGGACATATTCAACGAGAAGGAGTCCTAGGTGAAGGAGGAAGCCTCAGTAGGCACAGGCACAGGCTCAGCTGAGTTTTTGGGGCAGCTTGCCAAGGCCTTAACACTCCTTCCTTAGTAGCCTTTTTTATAAAGAAGGCAGTGATACTGATGGTCAAGGCTGGGAACCTAGGTCACGTTAATTTGGTGGCTTCCAAAAGGCCTCATCTGGAAAGGGCAAAAGCTGAGAAAGGCAGCTGCTGAAAATTTATTCCAGAAAACCCCAGAGAAGGAGTCTGGAATCCCTGGGCTAACTCCTGAGCCTGCACAAGAGAAAAATGGCCACTGCTGAGGATTCAATGGGGGACAAAGTGAATGATGTAGTAGGAAAGGTTACCCCATTTTTTTCCTTCCTCAGTCCTCTGTGGCTCTCATGGCCCGTAGAGCAGTAACCACACTCTGGGCCAAGGCTACAGGCACAGGAATCTAGATTTTAATAAATAAATAACCTAACACACAGGGTGAGCACGGCGGGCAGCTCTGATCAGAGAAGCAGCTTGCTGGGTTCTTTCTTGGCTAGTAATGGAGAAAAAGCTTGGAACTCTTCCTTAAAACTTCTTCTGGCTTCAGTTACAGGAACTTAATACCTGGAGGGAAAAAGAAACAGGAGAGGGTGATGTTATCAGCTAGTGAGGATGCTGGAACATGAAGAGCCTGCCCAAAGATGTAATAAAGAAGCAGAAGCCTTTCTGGAGTGTAGGTAACTATGGCTCCTTTTTATATCTGAGGCAGGAGGATTGCTGGGAGTTTGAGGCCAGCCTGGAGTAGAAAAGGAGCCAGTACCTCTTGGGAAGGGGAATATTACTTAATGTTTGAGAAAGGTCTCAAAGAGTTCTTTGGAGGTGAACTGAGGGAAAGCCAGTTTATTTTCCTGAGTTCATGTAAATGTATATGGTGAGAGATGCAAAGACCAATTCCAGTGCAGGAAGTTCTTGACCACCTAGGCTTCCGTGATTTCTGGGGAGCCCAAGGCACCTGTAGTAATTAGGCTTGAAGGGCCCATTCTTGTTGAGTCCCAGATACTTGGCCTGTTCATCTGTCAGCTCTGTCAGGTGGGCATCGAAGGTGGGCAGGTGTAGACTCGCCACATACTCATCTGGAACAGACCACAGAAGACTTGGTATAAGCACTCACCCCTCCTGTCTGGCTGTTCTCCACTTCCCAGACAAGGATGTAAACATTTGGAAAACACTTTCGGATTCCTGGAGCAGAGTGAAATATGCTTAACTTTTGCTTATTGGCTCTCAATTCTAAGGGATGGCTGCCTTCAGCTTTAAGCCCAGTGCCTTTCAAAGCTATAACATCTTTTCCTCACCATCTCTTCCAGTCTTGAACCTTTTCTTTTCTCCAGAAAGGTGAGACATGAAAGAAGCAATAATCCTTAGGGTTTAGAGAAAGAATGGGATAGTGAGGGGACTGAAAAATGGGAAGCTCCAACCTTAGTTTTGCCTTGGACTCTACACTTTAGATCAGTCAGAAAAGCTAACACCTGAGAAAATTAGAAAGTTTCAACTGAAAATACTACAGTTTGCTTTTGGTACTTCTTTTTTTTTTTTTTCCAGTACCAGGAATAGAACTCATGACCTTGCACTTGCCAGGCAGGCGCTGTGCCACTGAGCTAAATCCCCACCCCCTTCTTTTTTCTTTTGTCTTTTTTGAGACAGGGTCTCACTCTACAGTTCAGGCTGGCCTTGAGGTCACTTTGTAGCCCAGGCTGGTCTCAAACTCACAACAATCCTTCTGCCTCAGCCTCCCAAATGCTGGGATTACAGATGTGTGCCACCTGCTGACTCTGCTTTTAGTACTTACTTTTTTCTTTTTTTTTGGTCTTTTTGAAACAGGGTTTTGCTATGTAGTTCACTTTGTAGCCCAGGCTGGCCTCAAACTCCCAGCAATCCTCCTGCCTCAGCCTCCTGAGTGCTAGGATTACAGGCATGCGCCGTCACACCTGGCTAGTTTTCTGTTTATATTTTGTTATCTGAATGCATTGTACTTACTCACAATATTCAAAATATTCTTATACATTTGTTTTTTTTCTTTTTTTTTTCTTATATATTTGTTTGTTTCCCCAACTTCATTATATATCTAATCAGAATATGGATTGTGTATTTTATATTCTTTTAAATAAAAAATACATCAACTTCTAACAATTGGTGAAATAAAACCAGGAGGTGATTTATTCTGATATTTGTCTGAGGGGTTTATAAACACACTGTAACATTCAGGTGCTTGTGGCAAGCACTTTAAAATTTTAATGTTTCTTTTACACCAATACCCACAAAACTTAACTTAATAGGAGCTACTCCTAGTCTCTTTGGCCACAAGCAATAGGGCTAGCATTGGAAGGTGTAGTTTGATGGCTTTTTTTGGCGGGGGGGCACTGGGAAGTGAACTCAGGACCTCATGCTTGCCAGGCAGGTGCTGTGCCACTGAGCTAAATCTCTGGCTCAGAAGGTGTAGTTTGAAAGTCAGAGCTATTTAACAGCCTAGAAATGGAATAAATCAGATACCAAAAGGTAGGAGATGATTCCTTTCTTTGGGGGGAATCTTTTTTGTTTTTCTCCTTTGAGATTGTTGCATACAATATACTTTAATAGAGAAAGTCCTCAAAATTCAGAGACAGATAAACTAAACCACAGCAAAATGTAAGAAATTCACTATGGTAACTCATGTGGAAAATGGGGTAAATTAAATGTGGATGGAACCTAGGAATCCTAGCTCCTATTGTATAAGATAAAGATATCTTTATTTTTTTACCCCTCCCCCCAAGCGTCTTTTAGTCCCTGATTCTGAGCTACTTCGGTAAGAATAGGGAAGAAAAAGTACGTGCTTACCCATTTTCTTGGGTAACAGGTAGACATCCTGTTTATATCGACCTTCAGGAGCATTGTAAAGCTCTATCAAGGCAAGAGCCTAGAAAAGTAGAGAGGTGAATACTGACACGGTGTTCACAGCAGGCTACCCTGTATCAGGTGAGACCCTGCTGGTCTGAGGCCCCTTCTCCTGCCCAGTGCTGTTCCACTTCAGACGCCTTACCTGAGTAGTTGCAGTGATTGAGAGCACAAATGTAGGCACTGTGGAGCAGCTTAGGTTCAGCAAACGGCCCTAGTAATGAAAGGTGAGGATACAGAGGGATTAGGACAGCTGCTGGCCTCTGAGAAGTAAGGGAAGAGCAGGACTGCCATTCTCCAAACCCTTCTCAATGAACATTCCTAGATGAAAAGCAGGTGTGCAGTGCTAGGAACTGACAATTTTTCTTTTTTGGGACCGAGTCTCGCTATGTAGTTCCAGCTGCAATTGAATTCACTATGTAGTCCAGGTGACCCTGAACTCATAGCAATCCTCCTGCCTTCAGTCTCTGAAGTGCTGGGATTACAGGCATGTACCACCACGCCCGGCTCTATTTTGTTTTTTGAAGTGCTTAAAGAAATGTTTAAAGTTTATTTTTAATACTTCAGAGGCTGAGGTAGGAGGATCACTGCAAGTTCGAGGCCAGCTTGGGCTACAAAGTGAGTTCAAGGTCAGCCTGAACTGTGTAGTAAAACCCTGTCTCAAAAAGACAAAAAAAAAAAAAACCAACAAAACAAAATAAAATTCATTCTTAAACTGACACATAAAAACGAAAGTTGAACATATTTATAGGGTACCATGTGATGTTTCAATGCATACACACACACACACACACACACACACACACACATATATATTATATAATGTTTAAATCAGGTGAGCACAAGTATCTCCTTGACATTTATCATTTCTTGATTTTGATATTCAAAATCTTTTTTTTTTTGCTTTTTCAAATATATAGTACAAACTTCATCTATAGTTACCCTGCTGTGCAGCAGCACATCAAAATGTCTCATTTCTGTCTATGACTTAGTATTCACTGATGAACCTCTCCATATCTCTCCTCCTCTGCTACTGCTATTCCCAGCCTCTGGTCACCTCCATTCTACTTCTACTCTCAGCTTCCAAGAGATCAAGGTTTTTTTTGTTTTTTTTTTTTTGGTAAGACAGGGTCTCGCTACGTACCTCAGGCTGGCCTCAAATTCATGGTAATCCTCCTGCCTCAGCCTCCCAAGTGCTGCGAATACAGGTGTGTACCACCATGTCAGGCCTAGATGAACTTTTTTAGATTCCACATGGGTAAAATCATATATGGAACTTGTTTTTCTGTGTCTGACTGATTTCACTTAGCATAATGATCTATGTTGTTGCTAATGATAGAATCACATCCTTTTTATGGCTGAGTAATATTCCATTGTGTATACATACCCATCTTTTCTTTATCCTTTTGTCAAGCTAGATACTTAAGATATTTGAGCTTCTTGGCTGCCGTGAACAGTACTACAATAAAAAGGGCAGTACGGATGTATCTCTGACATACTGATTTCATTTCCTTTGGTTACATACCCAGGAGCAGGATTGCTGGATCATGTGGCAGTTCTATTTTTAATTTTTTTAGGAACCTGCATAATGTTTTCCATAATGGCTGCACTAATTTACATTCCCATCAGCAGAGTGCAAGTGTTCCCTTTCTCCATAAAACTGCCAGCATTTGTTATCTTTTGTCTTTTTCATAATGACCCTTCTTATTAGAGTAAGATGGTATCTCACTGTAGTTTTAATTTACATTTCCTGATGATTTGTGGTGATCATATTTCTCATATATTTGTTGGCCATTTATATGTCTTCTTTGGAATTAACTGCTATTTAAATGAAACCACTGAATATTCTGGAAAATTTGGTAAAGGCACTAGGTACACAATTTATGGAATTATGTAAAACCGAATAGAGATTCAGGTGATGCTAAGGCTTATGCCAGGGAAGGGCATAATTGTCCTGAATTAATTTTTCATCTTCCTTCTAAGGACTGACATTGCTTTGAAAGACTCTTAAACAATGTCTAGTCAAGTCCAGGGGCAAGCTTTCCAGGTTGTGAGGACAGATGTCTATGGATTTAGGAAGCTGTCATGAATTTTGTGTTTCTGCCTTGGTTTGGTTCTCCTGAATGCAAGGGCAGCCTTGAATTCTGAGTGGATGATTCAGATAGAAGAGCTAGAAACTTTCCCCAGGCTACGCTTTCCTACGCTGTTTCCTAGGAAGCCTGACTACTGTTTTTGCTATACTATATAGGCAAACAACACTGATGATACTTGCTTTGTCATCAAAGTTGCTAAATGTGACTTCCCAGGCCTACTAGAAATAAGTCACCAGACAGTCAGCTGACACCAAAGCTATTAATGTACATTTAATAAACTCCCCTCTATGTGAAGAAATAATTCAGTCCCTTTACAGAGGTCCTAAAATATTTGAGAAGGTGAGATAAGCAAGGAAACAGTGAAGAGAACAGTAAGGCTACTCAAATCTAACTTTATGGGCCCTTAGATAAAGACAGGATATTGTTATATTTTTCACATTGTCTCTTTAATATAAAAAGTAAAACTAGCTGGGCGTGATGGCGCACACCTGTAATCCCAGCACTCAGGAGGCTGAGGCAGGAGGATGGTTGCAAGTTCGAGAGCAGCCTGGGCTACAAAGTGAGCTCAAGGCCAGCCTGAACTGCACAGCGAGACCCTGTCTCAAAAAGACAAAAAA
>NW_004955479.1:10200230-10205919 GCF_000276665.1 Chinchilla lanigera | reverse complement strand
AAAAAAAAAAAAAGAAATACAGGACTGGGGAAGAGGAGCCTTCAGGTACTTAAACATTGACACAAAAAGGTACAGAGGATGAAGTAAAAAATAAATGTAAGGGCTAGAAGTGGAGCTCAGTGGCAGAGCACTTGCCTAGCATGTTAAAGGCCCTGGGTTCAATCCCCAGAACTGCATCGTCATTATCATCATCATTATTAAAAAAAACCCCAAAAATAATATTAAAAAAGTGGAATAAGTGTGGGCTAGAAGGGACCAGGGTAGGGAAATATCAATCAAACATCCACATATATAGTTGAGTACCTACTACACATCTGGCTCAATTCAGGAAAACAGACACTCAAATACAGAGGCTCTCTTAGCAAAGACACGACTTTCCCAGAGCTTGCCTAAGACAGTCTAAATTATAGTCAGGAATATCTACTTTGTGCTTCCTGATTAAACCATCCCACAAATGACATTATCTCTTTGTAAGCATCACTCAAAGTGGCACTGGTTCTATCTGTTAATTCCTTCCACAGTAATAGTCATTATCTGACTCAACCTGGAGAGTGACATAGGGAGACAGGATAATTGGTGAAAAGTGGGGAACCAAAATAGTTTCTTAATTGCTAAATGAAAAGACCTTTCACAATTAGAAGTAAAATCCATTGCTAAGCAGTTAAACTTGTGCTTAAGAAAAAGCAGTAAGAGGACAAGGGAACGTGAGGCAGAGGGGCCCTGGGCCCTGCAGTTTTCCCTTTGGGGGGCACGTCTCTTGCTGGTCTCATCTTACCTCGGCCAGTAGGATTATCCTTTTGCCATCGGGCCATATCACATGGTCAACTTGGGATCTCACTCGCTCCCAGGTCAGCTCTGGTGTCCGCAGACTTGCCTGGAACACATACGGTAAGAACATCATTAGCCTTGGCAAGTCCCATGCTGGTGACAGGAAGACGGTGAAGGGAGCCATTTCAAGGAGCAACCAACATGCCAGATGGAGAATACCTGTCCTGGGTTGATTAGGACTGTTCCATTTCAGGGAATTTAATCTTAGGCCCAGCCAGGGAGGGATCACTCAGGATGTCATTCCACAACATACATTGTACGCCCACTCTCTGCTGAGCACAGTAAAAGATGCTATGGGAAATACAAAAGAAACCAGAGGCATGGTTTCTGCCTTCAAAGAGCTCAAATTTAGGTGGGGACACAGAACAATACATATGTGATAGGAAAATACTTACAAAGGAACATGCAAACAAGTGCAAATTAATACAGTGCAAACGGAATATGTAAGTGCTGAAGAGAGAAGAAAGGAAGACCAGAGCTGAGTGGGATTAGTCAGAGAGGGCTGAGTGTGCTAAACAGCATGCTGGGGCCCAGGGTTCTGCCCTCATGTCCCAATGGCCCCAGTTCCACCTTCTCAATGATGGCAGTCCACCCTAAGGTTACAGAAGCTTTGTGACCTAAGTGCAAATGTGAGGTAACCTTTAAAAAAAAATGCTCAATCGTAAAGCTCCCAATGGCTCACCCTCCTTCCATTTCTGTATATTGTGTATTTAGAGAACAAGAGAAAAAAATGTTAAGTTTATTAACAGCAGCAACCAAGTAACAGTCACAGGGTGTAGACTTAAGATAACTATTCCCTTCTTCCAGTAGGAGTGCCTAAAATAGAAAGAGAGCTCATATTCTAAAACTGCCTATTGGCTCATTTGAAAAACTCAAAAGTTCTGCCAAATACTAGCTTTAAGACAAAGAAAAACACTTTTAGTTATATAATAATCATCTACTCAGTACATACCATATTCTAAGCATTGTAGTAAAGGACACAAATATAGGTAAGACTGTGGATTCCTTTACTAGAGTATGAACAATTTATAGATAGGGACAGTATCTTCTTTTCACTTTTGCATCCTCAAGTTCTACCTAAACACACAATGGGGTGCTCAACTAATGTTTAGATGTTCATGGTAGTATCAATACAGTAGGAAAGATAGATATATATTTCAGTGTAATCTGAACCATACTCATGGTTTGATTCTCTTTTTTTTTTTTTTTGAGACAGGATGTCACTTTTTAGTTCAGGCTGGTCTTGAACTCACTATGTATTCCAGGCTGGCCTTGAACACACAGGGATCTTCCTGCCTCAGCCTCCCAAGTGGAGATTACAGATGTGTGCCACCACACCCGGAATGTATTACTCTTTTATTAGGAAGAAGGGAAACATGATATTTCTTGAGACATTAAAATTTCATAAAGCAGTTCAAACTTCCCAGAGAGCAATTTGGCAATAGCTAGGAAGATTTTATATGTAACTAATTTTGACCAATTAGTTTCACTTTTAGGACTCCTATATATAATTGATCAAGTTCAGAAATACTAAGCATCCAAGAATGTTCAATCTAGCATTATTTACAATAAAAATCTAAATTAAAAAGGAAATGGCTATGTAAATCATGATAGCTCCATACAATGAACTAATCTTCAAATTAAAAAAAAAGGAAAGTAGTACAGGCTTGGGATGTAGCTCAGTGGTACAAAGCTTGCTTAGCATGAGGCCCTGGGTTCAATTTCCCCAGCACCACCAAAACCAAAATAAAACAAATCTATATATGTTAACATGAAAACCACTGTTAAGTGGAAAAAAGTTGCAGAACAATGTAACATAATGCCAACCTTGTAAATTTTTTGCTTTTTACTTTAAATATTTATATCATTTGAATTTTTAAGTTAAGCAAGTATTACTTTAAAAGTAGAACTTTAGGAGCTGGGGCTATCACCAGTGTAAAGTACTTACCTAGGCATATGCAGAACCCTGGGTTTGATGCTCAACAGCAGTTTAAAAAACCCAGGAATTTAAAAAGGAAAATATATAAGTAAATACTCTGTACAGAGTTAAGAAGAACTTAAGCAAATGAACTATTTTGGGACATTAAGACTGTAAGCAGTGAGTCCTTCAGCCTTTGGAGCTATCACATGGAGGATAACAACCTGGTAGGACCAAGAGATACTCTTTTGTGCCACTGGCATTTTTTATTGAGATGGGACTTGTAAGTATTTCAGGTTTTTATGTTTCATACCCTGTATCTTCCAGCAAGCAATCTTGCTGACTGAAGTAAAGAGTTGACAACATGATAACACATATCTCCTGTCTTAGGAAGTATTCCCTGGGAAGAAAGATATGGTGGAATCAAGGAAAGGACCCTTATGAAGATAAGAAAATAATCAAAAGCAAGTAAAGGCAGTTTACTAGAGCCCTGGAAAGGCTGTGATGTAAGCAAAAGATCCTTAAGATCAGTTTAGAAAAGGGGTTTAAAGAGAAACAGGATCAACATCTCTACTACGGGGAGCACCAATGACCTGTCAGGGGGTCACTTGGCAGTGACACTACTTGAGAGAAATGTTTCCTACCTCATGGCTAGCACAGCTCCACACAGATATCAAACACAATTATCACTAAATTGACTCAAAATGAACTGCTCCTTTTTCTTTTTTGTCTTTTTGAGACGGTCTCGCTGTGCAGTTTAGGCTGGCCTTGAGCTCACTTTGTAGCCCAGGCTGGCCTCGAACTTGCAACAATCCTCCTGCCTCAGCCTCCTGAGTGCTGGGATTACAGGCGTGCACCACCATGCCTGGCTGCAAAAGGCTAGCTTATTTTCTCTTTTTTTTTTTTTGGTACTGGGAATCAAACTTGAGACCTCATGCTTGCCAAGCAGGTGCTATGCCCCCGAGCTATCCCTGCAGCCCTCCTTTTTCATACATTCTGCATTCAGTCCATTTAGCAAATCCCAGCACTCACAATATATCACTTCTTATTACCTCCTCTGTTTACCTATCCAATCCAAAGCACCACCTTGTATCTACGGAAACTTTTGCTGGCTATCTCTACTCAAGCTCCAAAAGTGTTTCCTTTATACAAAAGCCAGAGTAATTTTTCAAAACATAAGTCAGCTTTTGTCACTCATTTGTTTAAAATTTCCAGTAACTTCTTTCTTACTCAGAATAAAAAAAAAAAAAAAAAAAATTTAAAAAATCTAAAGTCTTTATCGTAGCCTATAAAGTTTTACATAGCCCACTACCTCCTTGAGCTGCCTCTAAATTACTCTTTATACACTCTGTTCCTGCCACCAAAGCCTCTATTCTGTTTCTCAAACATCAAGCAGGTAGCCGGGTGTGGTGACACATGCCTGTAATTCTAGCACTTGAGAGGCTGAGGCAGGAGGATCACTTTGAGTTTGAGATTAGCCTGAGCTACATGGTGAGTCAAGGCCAGTCTGAACTACATAGTAAGATCTTATATCAAAAAGAAAAACAACAAGTATCTACCTCAGGATCTGTTACCATTCTTTTTTTTTTTTTTTTTGCAGTGCTAGGGATCAATTCCAGGACCCCGTGCATGCTAGGCAGGTGCTCTCCTCCTGAGCAACATCCCCAGCTCTCTATTCTCTCAGAATAGCTCCCTGTTTCTCTCAGAATACAATCAGGACTTCTTAGGATGGGATATGAGGCCCTCTGACAGTGATGGTGAACCTTTAAGAGCTTTCATTGATACAAACAGCCTGCTGTGCATGCTGTATGTTCCTCAGACAGATGAGGCACACTCCCAACTTAGGGTACGTGTACTAGCTCTTTCCCTGCTTGAAATGCTCCTCACTTAAAAATCCACATGGGTAATTCCTCAAGTCTGCTCAAATGTCACCTTTATAATGAGGCGCACAGCTGGACACCTCTATTCAAAATTATAACCTAGTGCTTGATTCCCTTTACCACTTTTCTTTTCTCCATGGTTTTGACCTTCTCTCATAGTGTAAGTTTTGCTTATTTATTACGTGTGTTGCCTTCTCAGTAAAATATAAGCTCCATAAAGGCAGGAATCTTTGCTTATTTTGTTCACTGACTACCACCAGCATCTAGAACAGCAGCTGATATACAGTAATCACACACAGACACACACACAGTATTTGTGATGAGCTTGGCATGGTAGTGCTCGCCTGGCCTACATAGTGATTTCAAGACTAGCCTAAACTACAGCACGATCCTATCTCAAAAACAAACAAACAAACAAACAAAACAAAACCATTGTGATAAAAAGTATAACAGTCTTTATCTTGAGAGATTATTTATGGTTGGGCTGTCTTTGAAGGAAATATTACCATCACAAACTGAAGTTAACGTTAACTTTCAGATCAGGAAGTGATAGTAATATACCATATTGGAAGCAAAACTAGACTTGGAGTCAAAACAACTGGATTTTGTGCCCCAGTTTCATATTGAATCAATTATGCAGTTGTTGATGTGCTTAACTTCTCAGCATCCTTTGCAAGTTAAAAGAATAACACTTTATGAAGTAGCTAGGGGATGAAATAACATAAAGTAAAAATACAAAATATACATGATTGCATTTGGAGCTATTTTTATTTCAAAGCTTCCTGAATTTTTAGAAGAGAAAATTCCTTCCTCCTTTCCCTATCTTTGACCAGTTAGCAGAAGGGCAGTATGGCACATAAGTACAACCTAAGGGGAAAAAAGGAACCAACTACTATATCAACTAAACTCTCTTTTTTTTTTTAAGAGTAAAAGAAGGATAACATAGTAATGGGGGTGCTTACCAAATTACAGACAAAGTGGTAGGAAATTATCAATGGTTGTTGTTTTACATATTGTTATCTACAAGATAGTTTCTCAGGAAAACAAATAGACAAATAATAGT
>NW_004955479.1:10176058-10199815 GCF_000276665.1 Chinchilla lanigera | reverse complement strand
ATTGAAAAGAAGGACTGAGAGACTTGCACCTGTGTTTAACAACAGGCTGTTTTCTTTTTCCTCCATAGACATGATTACCCGGGGCTCCTCCATGGAGATGACAGTCTGGCCAGAGGTAGAAGGCAGAGTATGCCTTGGGCCCTCATTCCTATTGGACTAACTGGTAGGATGGGTCTGAGCTCTGGGACCAACTTTTTTTTTTCTTTTGGGCACTGGGAACTGAACTCAGGACCTCACACTTGCCAGGCAGTTGTGCCACTGAGCTAAAGCTGTGGCCCCTATCAATGAAATTATTAAACTGTAAACAAACTAGCACAGTAGGACAGAGTAAGGGAGCCAGCATACTGAGACACCTCAGAGTAGAAACAGGCCTTGGTAGGTTGTTCTGCAAGCTTTTTTTTTTTTCAGTGGTGCTGGGAGCTGAGCCCAGGGCTTTCTGCATGCTAGGCAAGCCCTCTATCACTAAGCTACCTGCCACCACCACCCCAGCCCTTTAATAACAGAAGAGTAGACCACAGGATTACAAAGAGAAACCATATAAAATAGCTCTTAGTCAAAAGGCCCTCAATGAGTCAACTCATCCTTACCTGGCAATGCTGAAGCTCAATCAGAGCAGCCCTCAGTGGAGATGAAAGCATGCTATGGTTGAGCCAGTTACCCCAGAGAGAAAGGGTCGTGTCATACAAATTTAAAGCCACAGTGAAAGTCATATTGAGAGATACTTTGTAGGTCTGAAAAGAAATTACACTTCTATTAACTATTACTTGGGGGAACTTATTAGGACCAAGTAAAATCTTGAATTGGAAAACTTTTAAGGTAAATATAATTAAATTAAAGAATTACAGTCATGAAAGATTTTCCAGGTGTAGGGAACACAAATAATGGTACTGGATTGATTGTGACTTCTATAGACTCAATTACTACAGTTCAGAAAATATGCTAAGGGGAGACCTAGCCCAATGGAGGAGGCAGAGAGAAAAGGAGAAACTGTAGTGTTTGACAGATACAGTCAATTTTAAGCAATGTACCCATTCCAGCCCACAAATTTCTCTCTTTTGACTTGTCATGGACCAACCTACTTATCTCATTTTTATGATAAAACCCAACATCCCCAAAATACTGACTACCATTCTGACTCACATTTATTTTATCTTATAGTTTTGAGTTTACCCAGCCCTCAAGCCGTAAGATAAAGAGAAAATGGCTTATAGTATAAGTAGGTATCAAACTTAGATGGAAGAAGACAATCATTTTAAATGATTGAGCTGAGGAAGCTTTGAAGAATCCACAAGCATAGGTCATAGGGCTAGTATGTGAATGGATGTGGACAACTCTGCTAGGACAGTTGTGTTTAGGGTGGCTGATGATGACCCTGTTCTTTCCTCTTCCTGGTTTTGAGCTTGACTTTGTGGGGATGGGCAGGAAAGAGACAGAGAGAGCACACACCAGTAAGGAACCACTTGGTCTTACCACATCAATCTCTGTGTTGGAATGCCCCATGTTGCATACGATGCAGCTGTTCTTCATGCGGTCCAAGTGCTCTCTGGTTACCACATTCTTGTTACCTTAAAAACAGAAGAGATACCCACAAGAAAAGGAATGAAGGTATACCTTCCACCTCATACAATATATAAAAATTAACTCCAAATGGGTCATAGACCTAAATGTAAGAGCTAAAACCATAAAACTCTTAGAAGACCATAGAAGTAAATCTTTGAAATCTTGGGTTTGGGCAATGGTTTACTTAGATATAACACCTTAAACATGAACAACCAAAGAAAAAAATAGATACACTGGGTTACATCAAAATTTAAAACTTTTTTCCTCCAGTACTAGGGACTGAACTCAGGCTCTTGTGCACAGCAGACAAGAGCTCTACTCTAAGCTATATCCCTAACCCTTTTATAAATTTTATTCTGAGACAGGGTCTTGCTAGGTTGCCAGGATGCCTTAAAACTATGATCCTGCTGCCTCAGCCTCTCAAATAACTGGTATTATGGTGTAAAACCACCATGCCTGGCCAAAAAGTTTAAAACTTTTGTATTGCAAATGATACCACTAACAGAGTGAAAAGACAACCCACAGGATAGGACTGAGTGTTTGCAAACCGTATCACAGAAAAGGGATTTGTATCCAGAATACATAAGGAACTCCTATGATTCCCAAAGACAAGTAACTTAATGTAAAAAATTAACAGAAAGTCTAAATAGACATTTCTCTAGAAGACACACAAATGACCAACAAGCACATGAACATCATTAATCACTAGAGAAGTGAAAATCAAAATCATAGTAAGATTCCACTTCATAGTCACTGTGATGGTAAAAATAGACAAATAACAAGTATTGGTAAGGATATAGAAAAATTAGAATCCATATGCATTGTAGAGAGCATTGTACAATGGTGTAGTCATTTTGAAAGTTTGGTGGATGTGAGAGTGATCTGGCCGAGACATCTGGCTGCTATACTGATTACCAGGGTTGAAAAATAGTTTGGGAATTCCTCAAAATTTTAAAGTAGAATTACTTTATGACCCAGCAATTCTATTTTTGGTATGTATCCAGGAAAACATATGTCCATGTAAAACTTTATATATATACAATATTCATGGTAGCATTATTTGTATTTTGGGGGGTTTGTTTTTGGTGGTGCTGGGGATTGAACCCACGGCCTTGTGCATGTTAGACAAATACTCCACCACTGAGCTACATCCTCAGCCCCACAGTAACATCATTCATGACAGCCCCAAAATAAAATGCAAATGTCCAACAAATGATTAATAGAGAAATAAAATGTGGTAGATTCATGCCATATTATTTAGCAATAAACATGAATGAAGTACTGGTATATGTTATCACATGGATGACCTTGAAAATACTATGCCAAGTATAAGAAGCTAATCACAAGACTATATGTTATATGATTCTATGTATATAAAACATCCAGAATGGGCAAAACTTGCCAGGCATGGTGGTACATGCCTGCAATCCCAGTACTGGGATGAGGCAAGAGGATCACTGTAAGTTTGAAGCCAGCATGGGCTACATAGTGAACTCAAGGCCAGCCTGCACTGCACAGTGAGCCCCTGTCTCAAACAAACAAACAAACAAACAAACAAACCAGAACAGGCAAAATGCTAGCCTAGGGCCAGAGAAGGGTAAAGGATAGAATAAGTGTTACTGTTTATGGAATGAAGTTTCTCTTTTGGGATAATGAAAATGTCCTGGAATTAGATAATGGGATGCTGCACAACTTCACTAAAAACTACTGAATTGTACGCTTTAACTTTATGCAAGTTATATCTCAATAAAAAATAGGTTACGGTGATGGCTATACAACCCTATGAACTTACTAGAAAACACAGAATTGTACACTTTACTTCCTTATTTTGATGCAAGACATTGACCCCTGGCCCTCTAAGCTACACCCTCAGTCCAAATTATACACTTTAAATGGGTGCAATATATGGTACAGGAATTACATCTCAATTAATCTGTTAAAATAAAAAGATCCAGGGGATTGACAGATGTGAAGCAAAACAGCTTCTTTATTTTTTTAAGCATCAGGGATTGAATCCAGGACCTTCATGCTAAGCTATATCTCCAGTCTTTTTTTTCTTTGTTTTGAGACAGGTTCTTGCTAAGATGACCAGGCTGAGCTTGAACTTGTGATCATCCTATCTCATCCTCCCAGAATGCTGGGATTACAGGTATGTACCACCACACACAGCTCCATTTTTTATTTTGAGATAGGGTCCTGTTAGAGTGCCTAGGCCAGGCTCAAACTTATAATACTGCTGCCTCAGACTCCCAGGCACAGACCACCACACCCTGCATAAGAACAGCTTTTTAAAGTCCTCCCTCTTCCCTGCTCTCAGCTCTCCCTGAGGCTACAAGTACATTTTTATTTTTAAAATATCCTGATGTTCTCCCTCTAAAATAGAATTATAAAAGAAAATTAGTCATCTATATTCTTCTCTAAAATTCAAGCTGTATTGTATTAACTTGAGAATTAATAGAATAACCTCTTATACTTTCTCTTAACTGTGAAGAATTTTGCTTTAACCTTGCCTTAATTACAGGGATTACAGAGAAATATACTTCACTTTTGTAGGTAAAATAAAGAATCAAGGGGCCTGAGGTATAGCTCAGTTGTAGAGTGTATGTTTAGCATGCCTGAGACCCTGGGTACAATCAAAAGCACTAAAAAAAAAAAAAAAAAAAAAAGTATAAATTTAAGATCTGATTTTACAAATAAACCTCTACAAATGAATCACGTCATCTCTAACCATCTCCTAGGTGGTTGAGCATAGATGAAGATATAACAGTAATAAAAGACAGAGAGAAACATTCTTATAGGTATGACCTAAAAAGGTATACCTTTGGTCAGACCTCAAAACAGGTAGGAAGAATGCAACAGAGGCCAATTGATTTTGTGGACCACTTTCTGGCTTTCTGGATTTTTTTTTCATGTCAGACAGGTAATGAGCCAACATCGTAACAAGGTTTGAGGGAGGCACATCTCATGCAGATGGCATGAACACCCAATCATCATGCTCATGATTTTTAGAGTGTAGCCTTGGGCCAAGGATATAGCTCAGTGGCACACCACCTGCCTGGCAAGCACAAGGTCCTGAGTACAATTCCAAGTTCCAAAAATAAATAGATAAATAAATAAATAAAACTTGAGTGTAGCCTTGTTCAGAACATCACCAATCATCTTTCACGTACTCTATGGAAGCATTCCAAGTACCATGCCACTCAATATGTTAAAACCATACCTGTACAGGTAATAACAATGTCCACTTGTCGGATGACCTCATTTAATTTCACCAGTCGAAATCCATCCATACTGTAGAAATAAAGCATTATCATGAATCTAAATCGCATCTGGAAAGACTCTTTGGCACAGACCCTCAAATGTTATCACCAACTTCCTTTGGTACCTATAGTATCACTTGAGATAGCTGGACTATTTCTCTTAGTGAAAAATCCAAATCATTTCCTTAGTTCACACAGAAGAAAAATAGAAGGTTCCTTCATATCACTGGAATGTATTTCTTACTACAGTAGGGAACCAGGGTTTACCATGAGATTCCCAACTAAATTTCCAGAAAGTGCCACTTAGCCACTGAATCTACAACCCTACTGAAACTGTCCTCCCAAGATCATCAATGATCTGCTGGATGCCAACACACAAAAATATTTGTTACCCTTTTATTCCGTTTGATTTCTTCTGCCACATAAAATATTATTATACTTCTTGGATTCCATGTTTTTGTCTCCTGGCTTTTCTTTTAATTTCTATCTGTCTCTCCTCAATCTCAGTCAACCTTTAAATGTTGGTACTCTGTAAGGTTCCACCCTGGACTCCTGTATTTTTTCAGTACCCATTCATACTTTGCCCTTCACTGCAAATGAGTACTTTAAGCATGTGATTTGTACATTTGTACCTTTAATTTCGATCTATCTGAAGCTTTACAGACAAGGATCAAATTAGCCACTGAACAGCTCCTCACAGATGTCTGACAAAGACCTTAACTTACTGTATTGGAAAATAAACTCATAATTGTCTATGCACCCCATCCCCGTCTATTTCTTTTTATTTTCTATCTTGATCAATACATCACTGTTTTTTTTGTTTTTTTTTTTTTTTTTTTTTTTTGGTTTTTCTCCGGTACCGGGAACCGAACTCACGACCTTGCGCTTGCCAGGCAGGCGCTTTTGCCGCTGAGCTAAATCCCCAGCCCCAATACATCACTGTTTACCCAACTGTTCGAGCCAAATAAACTAGAATGTCATAAACCTACTGCTCTCTCTATGTAATTGAAGTTGTCACCAAATCTGATTGATACTATTTTCTTAATTTCTTAAAACTCTTGAATCTGTCCTCTCACTCTCCAAACTGCTGTGCTTACTTAAGTCAGGCCTTATGACTTCTTGTCTAGATTACAGCAGTAACCTCTGGTCTAGTATCACTGCATCTAGATTTATGTCTCTTAAAATCATGTTGCAGGGTGACTTCCCTAAATGCAATTAGAATTTGTCATTTCCTAGCCAGGCGTGGTGGTGCATGCCTATAATCCCAGCATTCAGGAGCTGAGGCAGGAAGACTGCCATAGTGAGTTCAAGCCCTGCCAGAACTACATATTGAGACCCTGTCTCAAACCCCTCTGCCCCAAAAAAAGAATGTATCACTTCCTTAAAATAGTTCAATGGGACTGTCTTTCTTCAGAATAAGATCTAAATACTAATATATATAAATCTGCTAGCTATACTCAAATACAGCTTCTTAAATATACTGTGCTATCTTTCTCGGATACTATGCACTTGTTCCCTGCACACAGCCTAGACTTCTAAACTAAGAAAATCCAAGTTTCTCAGTTCTGCCCCTCCTTCCTCCCTATCTCTTTCCGTGTGTGTATGTAGAGACAGGGTCTTGCTATGTAATCCAGGCTGGCCTTGAAGTTGAGGCAATCCTTCTGCCTCCAACTCTTGAGTGCCCCACCGTGCCCACCAAGACAGCTTTATTGAGATCTCTGCCTAACTGCCTTGTTCTTCCATTAGAAGTTTCTCCTTTGTACTTCTATAGAAGCATGTGCCATCTACTTTCATCACAGCACTTAACTACACTGCACAGTGGTTATTTATCTGTGTTCTTCTAACAGCAGGGCCATATCTTATTTATCCACACCTTAACCATCCTCAGCACATAGCATAGTACACAATAGATAAATAATCTGAACTATACTGCAATCAGCACATAGCATAATACACAATAGATAGATAATCTGAACTATACTGCAATCAGCATCATGTTCAGGCTTCTATAATGAACGCTGAGAGTACAAGAACACTGATGGTTCCCTTCAAATGCTGGAACCCTGCCTTAGAGAAAACCAGTAACTCTGCTGGGGAAATCTATGGGTTTATGCCTAGGAAATATGAAGAGTGGTAATGCAGGGGGAAATGGCATCATGCTATGCATAATGAGTGATACACTGTGTCAACTTGAGAAATTAAGTGATTTAGCAGGGAGCCAGAGTCCTCACCTTGCAAACATCCTGAGCCTGTGCAACAGGAGGGCATGGAGATGGTGTGAGTGATACACCCACCCGAGGGCGGATAGCCTACATATAAGGGAGGAAAAGAGGCTTGCTCTCCCTACTTCTTGCTCTTGTTGCTTTGCTGTCTTTTGTCACCTTGGACTGTTGCCCCTGTACAATGTCACTCTGCCTTGGAGCCAGCTGATTATGGACTGAAACCTCCACAAACTGTGAGCTAAATAAACCTTTCCCTCTAATTTGGGCGTTGGCTATTATGTCTCAGCAACAAAAGAAAAGTAACCAACACATATGCCTATTCTACCTGGGGACTTCTTTCTGGAGGGTTAGTGGTAAAGACTGTATGAAGTATACAGACTATGGACACCTGGACCTGCAAGTTTTTAGGAATAGTGACACTACTGAGGATGGCAAGCGACAATAGTAATAATAGCTACCATTTAGTGAATATCTATTTTGTGACAGCAGCTCTGTACCTTATTGTTATATAATGCATGGTAATATAATTTTATTGAAGTCTTACAATCCTATAAGGTAGGTTTGATTATCTACATATTAAATGTAAGAAACAAACTACTCTTTTTAAAAAAAGCTTTTAATTTTGGAGTCACTTGAAACAAGCACTGTAGGACTAGTACAAACAAATTCCCACATACCCTTCACTCTAGAGTTAGCAGACTTTACCCTTAATGTAGATTTGTCAGATAGTTCTTCATGATTAGATTCAAGTCATACATTTTGAGGAAGAATATCACAAATGAGCTCTTTTCCAGGTGTCACACCAGAGAGCATTTGATACCAGAACCTCTCCCTTTCTCTGGTGCTGGGGATAGAACCCAGGGCCTTTGATGAGCTAGGCACATTGTCTTGGTTACTTTTCTCTCGCTGCTGGGACAAAATATCTGACGCCCAAAATTAAGGAAGGAAAGGTTTATTTTGCTTACAGTTCGTGGAGGTTTCAATTCGTACTTGGCAGATTATAAGGCAGAGTGGCACGTGGCAGAGGGCTGCATCTCAGGGCGGCAGCACACAGCTAAGCCGCAAGCACACACAAGGGCGGAATCGGGAAGGAATCGCCTCAAGCACCCTTTTCCTCTCCCTTACATATGCAAACTATCCACCCCAGGGCGGGTGTAGCTCTCACACCCACCAAACTCTAAAAGCCTGCCCCTCAAGCCTGGCCGCTTAAGGCTTTGGGGGGGCACACAGATTCAAACCATAACACACATGCTCTATGATCTACCACTGAGCTACATGCTCAGCCCCCCTGCTGTTCTGATCATTGTTCTGTAAGGCACGGGGCTTACATATGGAGGAAGTAAAAGGCTATTTGTCCTCTCGCAAAGCATCTCCTGATATATTTTCATAGGAATTCTAAATTTCATCTTCTGTCAGATCAGAGCTTCTTGACCTCTGAAAGTTAGATGCTTACAGTTCCAGCAGCCTCTCTCGGGATCTGGGCCTCTCTACTGTGCGACGTGGCATGACCCAGACTACTCTCTGGAGGCATGTTAGACAGTGTAGAGGAGGGAGCAGGACTCTGCACACTTACCAGGCCTGCAGGGCACAGATGGGGTCAATTTCAGTTACATACACAATGGAGCCCATGGCTTTCAGGGCAGCACAGCACCCCTTCCCCACCTAAAGAAGAGAGAGAATGCATATAATAAGGAAAATCAGTGAGAAAACAGTTCTCAAAGCTTCTGGTAAAGTGTATCTTTTTTCCGCCCCCAAAAAGAATTTTGCTGAACAGATTCATACTTGGGGAAAAACAAGAAAAACAATGCAGTTCATAAACAAACCCTTAGCCCCTACTTAGCACATTCATGTGCACAAGAACACCCACACTCACGATTTATAATCAAAACATAAGCTAAAAGAACATCACAAATAGTGGTGATGGAACAAGTCAGAAAATCAACTTAGGAAAAAAATGGCAAGAATGAGAAGAGAAAAGAAAAACTGTACTTTAACCACAGGGCCTCTACAGTAATTTTTCTCAAGTGAATGAATATACTCTTATGTCTCTGTGTATGAAAAATCCTAGACTACTTCAGTGAAGCATATTTAAACACCTATTAAGATAAAGGTAAACTTTACCTCGCCATAGCCACAGACCACCACTTGCTTTCCACCAAACATCATATCTGTTGTCCTTTTAAGTCTAGGAAGAAAAACATCATTAAATCAGAAAAAAAAATCTCTCGCTTTGCCCGTGAGGTTTGATTGAGTTTCTAACTTGTTTTGTTTTCCTTCTGAAAGGAAGATACTCTCTCTCTGCGACTACAAATGGCTGTGGTGGGATGGAGACATGGTCAACACTGCCACTTCTAAAAACAGCAGTTCGGTGACAGACACATACCAATTTTAGTTAGGCAGTTTCCTTGTGGTCTTAGGGGCCCAGATCTGCCTCAAAGTGAAAGGATAAAGGACAGAAAAGACCTCAGTCAAGGAAGAATTTTGAGGGGCCCTAGGGCAATAAACCATCTGGTGCTGAGTAAGAGCTGTGCCAATTCTCTGACTTCTTACTAATTCTTCTAGCCCCAGGACCCTGTAGTAGAAGAGCTCCTGTAACAGTCTACGTTAGGATCTGGAAATCCTGCCTGGGCTCCTTTGGAGCTCCAAGGCTATCCTCTATCTGCCAAATGGAACCCAGTCTCCAGAAGGCTGTACTTGCACTGCATTTGGCACCACAGTCCAATTCCAGAAGAGTCCTCTACAAGACAGTGGAGTTTCTCTCATTTATGGTGGTCCTGCCTGTCCAGCCCACAAGCACAGGAGGTCCATCACCAATACCTTCTTCATACACATGCTCTATTAGCCCAACTGTCCTCTCTTTTCCATTGCAGGATTCCCTGAGTACAGTTTATCCCTCCTCTTACGTCTCCTCTCCTCTGAGAGGAGGTGACCCAACTGGAAAATTTTTTACCATCTGCAGGTATCAATGAGCTCTTATGACTCACAAGGTTCTGATGAATAGTTGATATTTTCCTATTTTTTCACTGTGAAATCTAACCTTAACTCTAGTTCAACTGCTTCTATCTTGTCACTTTCATACATTTCTGACTCTTACCTATAGGATAAACTCAGCTGAGAGGGATTCTACCCATTTTTATGAACTAGTTAGTATGGGTACCTATTTTGTGTTTTTTGTTTTTGTTTTTTTTTTTTTTTTTTTTTGGTCTTTTTGAGACAGGGTTTCACTATGCAGTTCAGGCTGGCCTTGAACTCACTTCGTAGCCTATGCTGGCCTCAAATTCACAGCAATCCTCCTGCCTCAGCCTCCCCAGTGCTGGGGTTACAGGCATGTGCCCCCATTCCCAGCCTACCTGCATTTTTTATTGAATCTGGTATAGACAGATTTTAAGCTGAAAGATTTTGGACTTGAAAAGTCTAAAAGACACTTAGTTGGGGATAAGTAAATATTTTAATGAAATATATCTGAACTGGTACTGATTTGATCAGATTCAAGATATCTGTTATAATAACCCATATATGTGGACAGAACTAGAGACAGTCTATAACAAACTGATGGATTAAGAATACACTAAAATAGTCAGTATATTTGATAATACTACTGACCCTATGGTCGTAATAACAACAGAAAATGCCACAGCCATTTCCTGAATCAAAAAGATTTTTTTTTGAGGCCAGGTCTCATTGTGCAGTTCAGGCAGGCCTTGAACTCACTTGGTAGCCCAGGCTGGCCTCAAACTTGCAACAATCCTCCTGCCTCAGCCTCCTGAGTGCTGGGATTACAGGCCTGTGACACCATGCCTGGCTTTCAAGAAGATATTAAAGCAGAAAAATTTCCCTAAGATTTAACTTAACTCTAAAACTTACTGTACAGAGTTCTAGAAACAAGTGCAAGGGAACTAACACTAGGCAATTCACCTTATCTCATTTAATCCTCACAGTATTCCATGAGGTAGGTCTTACTGTCACCATTTCACAGGTGCAGAAATGTGCACTGAGAGATTAAGCAACTAACTAGTCCATGGAATTACAGTTATTAAATAAAAACAGCCAGTATTCAAATTAAGGTCTGTCTGGCTCCAATGCCTGTGGAGCCACCAGTAAATTGCCTGAGATCTGGACTGGTTAGTAACATGGCCCACAGAACCTTTCTTCATGTTTCCATTAAACTGTATGTGACGTTTAATCTTGGTTATTGACTTGATTGGTGATTAGACAGCGAGGGCACTCACCTCATCAATCGATTAACTCAATGATGAGCTCATAGCTGAATGAGCTCTTTAGGGGGTGGGGCCTAGTTGGAGGAAGTGGGTCATTAGGGGCATGACTCTGAGGGGCCTGACTTTTCTCAGGCTCTTTCCCTTGCTCTCTGTTTCCCAGCTGCCATGCCGTGAGCAGGGTTACTTCACTGCACCCTTCTGTCATGATGTTCTGCCTCACCTCAAGTCCACAGCAGTAGAACCAACCAACCATAGATTGAAACCTCTGAAACTGTGAACCAAAATAAATCTTTCTTCCTTGAAGGTTTTCATCAGGTCACACCCATGAAAAGCTGACTAATATACTATAAGCAATGAAACCATTTGATTTGGCAATTTTCTAAACCATCTTAATAGCTTCACTTAATGGCTTATTATATGGTGCTATAATTTGGATCTGGAACATCTCCTAAAGGTTAAAGGGTTAAGGCAGTGATAGTGAATATTTTAGAGCTTTCAGTGATACAAATGGCTCGTTGCAGCATGAATGCTACAGGTTCACTACCACTGGCTTAAGGAGGTATTAATGACTTGGTCCATAGCTTGGTGCCATTGGGAGGTAACGAAAACCTGAAGAGGTAGGGCCTAGTGGGAAGTCTTCCTGTCACTGGGGACATATCTTTGAAGGGTACAGTGCAACCCCAGCTTCTTCTTCTTCCTTTTCTTTCCTGTCTTGGCCATGAGGTAAGAAGCTTTATTCTACTATGCATTTTCTGGCATGACGTGCTACCTTCCTACAGGCGCAAAAGCAATGGGGCCAACTCACCGTGGACGTAAGCCTGTAAAACTGTAAACCAAAATAAGCTTCTGTTTTTATAAGGTATTTCATGTACTTGTTACAATAACTGAAAGCTGACTACTACATGCAGTCTTCCTGGCAACAACAAAGGAATGTCAGAATGCAAGTGTGGAAACAGAAACTAAATATTAAAAGAACATAGTATTTGGTATATATCCAAGTGTGAACCGGTTCTGCTCACCACAAGTTTCCGGGTGATCAGAGAATTGTATGATATTTAGAATTATACACAGTTAGAACAGGAGCCACAACCTGGAATACCATCACCGGGAAGTTTTCTAAACTAGAAGGTATTTGCTTGTTAATACTGACTTTAGTTAATGACTCACAGACCTGATGGGGTCACAAAGTAAGAACTCCACCCTCAATACACAGGAGCTAGTCTCACTCTTAAGTGAAATAGATTCTCTTAAAATAGTGATGGCAATGTAGCTCTGAGTTATAAAATACTGGGTGTGATGTGGGGATAGATCCAGAGGAGCCATATGAATAATTTCTGTAAATAACCAAAAAATAAAAAAATCAGAACCTTAACTCAACAACTCAAAACTCAAGTTCATCTCAAAGATAGTAAGTGTTACCCATCAAGAATTGATTCACGGCAACAGTAGAGGTTGTCAAATTTCTGTTTGGTGACTGAGTCATTGACATTCATGGCTGGAACACAGAGCTTCCCAGCTTTGGACAGTTGGTATAGCCTGGGGATAAGAGAAGTCAAGAAAAACATACAATAATGACATTAAAATCTACTATTGGTTTCATTTTAAATCCTAGAAATAAGGCCATGAGAAGTACTTCAGGCTGGCCTTGCACTCATAGGCTCCTGAGTACTGGAATTATAGTAATGCACCATCATGCCTGGCAAAACTATTTATTTTACTCAACATGACTAGTTTTGTCTTGTTGGGTGAAAATTTAGAAGTACTGTAATGTGTTTTTAGAGACTGTACACAGTGTAGAAATAAAGATCTCAGCCAGGTGTGGTGGTGCACACCTGTAATCTCAGTACTCAGGAGGCTGAGGCAGGAGGATCGTTGCAAGTTCGAGACCAGCCTGGGCTACAAAGTGAGCTCAAGGCCAGCTTGAACTGCACAGAGAGACCCTGTCTCAAAAAGACAAAAAAAAAAAAAAAGAAATAAAGATCTCATTCAAAAGTCACATGGGGCTGGGTGCAGTGGCACATGCCTGTAATGTCAATACCCAGGAGGCACAGGCAGAAAGATTACTGCAAGTTTGAGGTCAGTTTGGGCTATACAGTGAATTCAATCAGCCTGAACTACAAAGCAAGAACTTGTCTCAAACAACATAAAAAAAAAAGTCATGTGGGGAAAATGCTTGACTTAATTCTTAATTTTAAGATTTTAAATGAAACTTTAAATTGATTTATTTTATACCTCATTTTACTTATAAAAGAAAGAACTGTATTACTTTAAAATTATGCATAAGTCTATTACTGTAGGCAAGTGCATATATGTAATGTATGTATTCATTCATTTGGTTTTTTGAGACAGGGTCTTGCTGTGTAGTTTTGGCTGGCCTTGAACTCACTACATAGCCCAAGCTGGCCTTAAACTTGTGGCAATCCTCCTGCCTCAGCCTCTTGAGTTCTGGGATTACAGGTTTGCACTACCATGCCTGGCTCAGCAAGTGCTTTTATTTTTTATTTTATTAAATTTTTTTTTGCAGTGCTGGGAATTAAACTACTACCATAGAAGAATTTTAACATTCAGCTAGCCTCTAATTTATAATCTCAAAACACATACTTATGACTATGTCTATTTCTATAAAGAGGTTTTTTTTTTTTTTTTTGTCTTTTTGAGACAGGGTCTTACTATGCAGCTCAGTCTGGCCTTGAGCTCACTTTGTAGCCCACCTAGGCTGGTCTCAAACTTGCAACAATCCTCCTGCTTCAGCCTCCAGAGTGCTGGGATTATAGGCATACGCCAGCATGCCTGGCCTGTTTTTGTTTTTGAAACAGTCTTACCATGTAGTTCAGGCTGGCCTTGAACTCATAGCCTCCTGAGTACTGGGATTATAGTGATGCACCACCATGCCTAGAAAAACTATTTGTTTTATTCAACATTTATCCCTTTCTAAGAGTCTGAACGTATGCTATCATCCATAGTTTTGTATATTAAGAGATCGTAATACAATCACGCAATTATAGTGGCTAATTCAAAATTTACTTCCCTAAAAATTTATTTCATACTTTTCAGGTCCTGCTGTGTGAAAAACAGCAATGATTCCCCCTCAAAAAAAGAAATGATTCCAATTTCACTCAGAGAATCACTGCTCATTTGCAAACAAAACCCTATGTCCTTATTCTCTATATAAGCATATAAGCTCCGCAAGGGCACAGGTTTTTGTCAATTTTGTCTATTTCTAGACCCCTACCCCTAGAGCAATTCTCGGCTTACTGTAGAACAGTGACAGCAAACCTTTTAGCACTTTCAATGATACAAACATCCCACTGTGCCATGCAACAGTGGCCATGGGTTCGCCACCAGTGCTGTAGAAGTTCAAGCAGTATTTGTTGAAAAATGAATTAATCCAAAAAGAACAAACAGTCCCTGTATTACAATGATTAGAAAACATGAGGACCCCACCTGTTCCCTTGCCTGTCTGTCTCTCACTATTTTATTTGTTATTTGTGTTATTAATTTAAAAAGCAAGTGTACAGATTTGGTCAGCTAATAGCAGGGTTCAATCTTTAACACAATGTTCTACTAGCGTGTGATTTCAAGAGTATATGCTTCAGCTGCATCAAGCTAGGTATGCCCATGTGAAATCATACCTGTGGACTCCAGTAACACTCTCCTCCACTATGCCTTTGATTTTCTTAAACATGTTGGGATACTTTTTATAAATCCAGTGAGTAAGATCCCCTCCATCATCTAAGATCTGCAAAAGGTAAGCACCAGTAATGTCATTTGTTTTGCTGGAAGGTTCAAGGCTTCAGTGCATCTCTGGGTCTTATATCCAAATTTCTCATTACCAATTTACAGGTATTTCAAATTTCTCAAATGGTTATATGAAGTAACCTAAAGCCAGAGTGAATGCAATAATATACGAAATATGTAATCATTAGGCACAAGTAAATGAGAGGCAAAAGGTCAATTATAAAGCTATACCCAAATGCCCCCCACATGACACATCTATATTAAAATTTACATGTAATGAGGATTTTGTTATAGACTGATGACTTAAGTGGTTATTTAGACCACCAGTTCTTGCATATGCTGTAGATCTTCAGAAAACCTGAAATTGATATAGTCAATCTCTGTTGGTTAAATTGAGGAATTTCAACATATTCAACAGCAGCTTACTTTAAGGAAAAGAACAATTAGTCTCCTCAGAAAAATGGCTTATAAAACTGTATTCATTAATCATTTTTTTTTACTTCTCCCAAAGTACAGGCATTCTCCCACCCAACATATCAGGCAGCATTGTGGGGTTTTGCCGAGCACAACCTCACACTCTGTATAAACCAAATTAAAAATAACCAGGGAACCATGCAGCATGTAGGTGTGTAAGCATGCCTGTGAACAGCTCATCACTATTTCAGGTTGGAATTAAAGATCAACACAATGCTGTGCCCACTGGAGCTTTCATCAGTAGAGAAAGTTTCTGAACTATAAATAAGCTAAAGAAAGAACATCTTAGAATACTGCTAGGCACTAGACTATGGCACTCTAGCCCTCCACTGGGCTATTAGAGGCACTCAGCAGAACTTTGTACATTGCTATACCCATCTTCCTGGAAAGTCCTCATAGGACTGAGTTGCCCTCTGCTGGCATGCCCTCACTTTGCAGTTCCATCACAACTATCAGGGCCCAAATGCCTCTGTGGACCCCACAGTACACAAACTCCCTAACCTCGTGTCTACTAACTAATCTCTTTTTCACTTATGTTCCTGCTATTGATCCATTTTTTCTGAGTGAATTAAATCTTGTTTGAGATCAGCGATCCGATAGCATTCTCATTAAAATTCTTATGCTTGCTCCACAGTACAAGCAGAAACCCTCACAGCCAATGCCTAAGAAAGCCAAAGTATTTTCTGAGTTTCTCCCTCCTATTTTTGCACGTATTACATCCCATGGAGTTTCCCTTTGATTCTCTAATCTCTAGCCACAGAAAAAGTCAGAGACAAATTGGACTAAATAATTGGAAACTGTGGTATGTACCATTATTCTTGTCTACTTTTCCTTTTAACAAAGCCATGAGATACAGGAAGGCAGCTGCTTTTTCTAATATTTATATAATGAATGTAGTTCTCCCACGCAATGCTACTGCAGAAAGTTCTGGTCATCAGGGAATCTTCCTGAGGTTAGAAAGCAAGGAAAAGTATTGGTCCTTGACAGGATCCAGAGAGGTATGGATCCCACTTTCTGGGATATACCTTTTTATCCTTGTCTAATTTTCTTCACTAAACTTTCTAGCAGTTTGTGTTAGCCCCACAGTTTGTAAAAGCTCTCTGGGTAAGCTGGGTGTGATGGCGCACACCTGTAGTCTTAGCACTTGGGAGGCTGAGGCAGGAGGATCACCATGAGTTCAAGGCTGGCCTGGGCAACATAGCAAGACTTTGTCTCAAAAATCCCAAAACAAAACAAAAAAGCTCACTGGATACACTCCAATATCCTCCCTGTGCTTATTCCCAGGAGAACCCCTCTGGCATATCTTTTTTAGTGTCTGGCAGTCATGCTCCCTCCTGTCACTGTTAAAATTGTTGGAATGAGCTGAGTCATCTTGGAGCCACTGTTACCTCCTCTGGGACAGGAAGGCTTTAACCCGGCTTCCTCAAACCAGCACTTCATGCCATGTGACCTGGATCCAAGCATTTAGAAAGACGTTGCTGCTCTGCCAGCTACCAGGTGAGGCCTGCTCTGCACAGCAATCAATGGCTTCTTGTCTCAGCTGATTTCTTACCTTCTCCTCTCACTAATATGCAGAAACATTTGCGAAGCAAGAGTGCCTCATGCTTGACGTAGCTTTCTCACTCTGTGAATCTGATCTGCTATCTGCCTTTAAGACTTGATTTTTTAAAAAATGAAACAAAAATTTGAAAACCTCAAACTTTGCCAGGTCATTTTTTTTTAGTTAGCAATGAATAAAAAGAAGATATTTGAACTTGGAAGCTCTTCAGGTATACTGTAAACTCAGTATAAGGATTCTAGAGAGACAGCTGAGTCCCCCAGGAGCTGTGGGGTTTTTTGATTGGTGTTTTTGGTGGTTGCTGGCGCGCGGTGGTGGTGGGAGGGTAACAAGCAGTGGAAGGAAATGAAAATGCATTACCCTTGCTTTTTCAGCAGCTACGTGTGGATCTTGAGCAGCACCTTCATGTTACTAATGAATATCAATGCTTTCAACATCAGCAGCAACAATTAAAGCACTTTGAAGTTGTAAGAGGTTCAATACTCTTGGGGCTCCATAAGCAGAAGCACTGAGTTTCCACTGGAAACCCAGGCACATCAGCCAGAAAGGACGCCACTTCTTTCCTTCTTGTTAGGAAACCCTCTCCCAGGCCACAGCCTCTTCCCATCCCAGTCCCCATCCCTACAGAGCTGTTAGCAGAAATCTAACCCACCATGTTTGGCTGCCAGCCCTCCACATTCACACATCTATCAATGCACCACCAAAAGTCATCTTCTGACTCTCCTTTCCAGGCAAAGACAGGAAATCCTATGAAAAAAGAAAAAATAAAAATATTAAGGCTGCAAAAAGGGCTGACTTCTCAAGTTTTAGCCAGAAGGTACTAGTTTTCCCCAACTCCAAACTCTGCTGTATGGATTGACTTTCTTCACTGACTAGCAGACTTTATCCATTTCTTTGTCTCTGGTACTCATTCTGTTCTCCTTAGCCCAAAGAAGACAAGCAAAATAGACAAGAGTATGATGGCTGCTAAAACTATGACTAAAGGAAAAAAGAAATCAGAAACAAGTGCTTTCTGACACAGTCAAACTAGTACTCTCACCATCTCCCAACTACATTTTGATCTTTCTTGTTTCTACACTTTAGTCACCCCACCCTCCTCATCAAGAAAGCGCTCACGTTCTTTCTCATCTGCTAAAATATTACTTCACATCATGGTCCACATAAGTGTCATTCTTCTCTTGAAGCCTGATTAACCCAGTTAAATGCGAACGCTCAAGAAATCTAAACTTTGCTAAGACTATTACTTGTGTATGGAACTCAGATTTAAGATATGTCATGGTATTTCTCATATATGTGTCTTTATTATCATTACTATGTGTGTTATCTTCTCTACCATAATACAACATTCTGAGGGCAAAGATTGTCTCATTTGTTCTTTTCTCTCTTAGAGTGAGTCTGTAAGCATTTGTTGAAAAAAGAGAAATGCTAGGCATAGTGGCACACATCTGTAATTCCAGTACTAGAGGCTGAGGCAGGAGGGTTGCTGTGAGTTTAAGGACAGGCTGGGCTATATAGTGAGTTCAAAGCCAATCTGAACTATATAGTGAGATCCTGTCTCAAAAAAAAAAAAAAAAAGGAGAGAGAGAAATAAATGGATATGTACAATTCATTGGTGTATACATTTAATATTTGTGTGTGGTGGTGCACACCTATAATCCCAGCACACAGGAGGCTGAAGCAGGAGCATCACTGCAAGTCTGACACCAGCCTGTGGTATATGGTGAGTTCAAGTTCAGCCTGAACTATATAGTGAGACCCTATCTCAAAAAAAATTTTTTTGTATGTGTTTTTCTATATATATATACATCAATAACATTTTATAAAATAAGTAAATACAAATGAAATGTCAAGAACATTAGCTGTAGGAGATATATGCATCCTTTATATGAGTTTCCATTGTTTTTCAGGAGCTCTGAAGTAGGTGTTTGCTATCCTGATCTACATATTGCTGCCAGAGAGTGAAGGCAGGAAGCCAGCAAAGTTCAAATTCCTCTGTCTTTTGTCCTTCAAGTATCAGTGGATGTTGTGATCAAATATTAATCTTCTAGGTCAAGTCCTCTTTCCTGCTGAAGCAGAAACACCAAACATTAAACCAGGGTGAACTACTTGCTAGAAAACCAGCTGGGCTACAAAACTATAGAGGCATTCTCTAATCTATACTACCTTAGACAGTAGGAGTATTTGCTGGTGTTCTATTACCAAGTCAAAGCAGAGCATGAATAATGGAATATTAGATATAGGTAGCTATTGTTTGACAAGAGAAGCCCTGAAAGGAAGAAAACTAATCAAGAGGAGCGGATCCATTTTTACCAAGGCAGCCTTTCACTGTGAACCTTCCTTAGACTTCCATGGAACTAATGGAACTTATCAGAGACATACTTTGGCCAAAGACAGAAAGATCTTACCACTTTCTGCTAGAGCAGCAGCTACTTCATTGAGAGTAGAGTAGATATTGCAGGCAGCCCATCGGCACTGTGCCCCCAGAGCACCCAGAGTTTCCATAAGCACCTGTGTAAAAGACAAGGCAGGAAATGAACACACTTGCACCACATAGTCAGTCCAAAAGATTAAGTCTGTGTATCTGACAGTGAAAGGTACATCAGGAATGACTTAGATCAGTTATTTTCAAACTGCTCTATAGAACCTATTTAGTGTTCTGAGCAGAGGGCATGGAAGGCATTCAGTATTCTAGGGGAGGCATGGCAGGGGGCTACAGCTAAGTGCTATGATTTTACCTATTTAGCAGATCTGCCCCTCCCCATAAGATTTAATTAAAGGATTTCAGAGCCAAAATACTGAATTTACAAAAAACACTTGCAGTTCTGCTTCTTAGGATGTAGAAAGCAAAAGCAACATCCACCTGAACAAGAAAAGGCTGTATAACCTACAAAGGCTACTTTACCCCATCAAAGAACTAAAGTTGTAAAGCAACCAAGCGAACTGAACTCCAGAGTGGTAAGTCCTTCAAAGAGAGGAGGGATATTGTTTCACCTTTGGCAGGGGAGGGGAGGGAAGAAGAGGTGGTTACCACACACGAGGGTAAGAAATATTAGCTAAAATTTAATTAAAGGATAAGTGAGGCAAAGTGTGTTATGTGGAATTTCTGGCAGCCTCAGACAGACACAAGATTTCCTACTCACAGGCAAGTTCTTTCCTAGAGGCTTCTACTTAGTTCTCATCAGACCAGGCTAGCTGGTTGTGGAGGAACATACCTATAATCCCAGTACTCCGAAGGCTGAGGCAGGAGGAGTTGCTGTGAGTTCAAAGCCAGCCTGAACTATATAGAAAGACTCTGTCTCAAAAAATCAAACCAAACTCAAACTCAAAACCAAAACCAAAAACCACTAGGCAACTGATTGTTCTCAGAGCTGGTATAAGCTGGGCATGGTGGCATGGTGGGACATGCCTGTAATTCCAGCACTTGGAAGGCTGAGGCAGGAGGATTGACAAGAATTCAAGGCCAGCCTAGACTCCATAATGAGTTTAAGGCCAGCCTGGACTGCATAGTGAGACAGTATCTCAAAAAAAAGCAGGGGTGGTGGTGGTGGGGGGGAAGAGCCAGTATAAAACCTACACACTTCCCTACATGTTTTTCTCATGGAGTTATAAGAAAAAAATTAGGAATTGCACCTGCCATTAGGGACCAGGCAAAGATCCACTGCTCCCTGGGAGGGTAGAAGCAAACACTCTACTCCTGGGAGAGTAGTAGGGGATCTTCTTGAGGCCACAATAGTTCACTGATCTGAAGTATGGATCTGCTACTTTTCCAGCTCTCCAGAGTGGCAGGAAAATATCTTCTGCCCGAGACTCACCTCAAGTGAAAAGACAAAATTTGGCTGCTACAGAAAGGAGAGGCACGAATACTGAAAAAGCCCTGCCCTCAGAGGGGACTGCCTAACGCTGTACCTAACACAGGAGACCCAAGAACCCCACTTGCCCTCACTAAGAGGCTCAGCCTGGAACACAGGGCAGGTGTTTAGGGCAGCAGGTAGGGCAGCACTTGAGAAGGAAGCTCCAGCACCACCCTGTGGTACACATGTGCTAAAGCAGCTGAAAGCTGAAGGTGAAGCAGAAATACTGCAGGAAGCCTTTTAGCAACCTCAAATTCCAAGAAACAGCAGCTCACTGCTGAAGGCCTGTGAAGCCTATGTGTGTAAGTCCAGCCATTTCATGGCTATTATGGAGACTACCACTCAAAGAACTTGAAGACTCTAGGGAGAAAACCCCCACTGTCTAGAAATCAATAGAGCCAGACTCTGGGATGAGCTAGATGTTTGATCAGACAAGAACTTTAAAATAACTATGATTAATATGTTTATGTTGAAAGAGCTAGTGAAAGATAGACAACAACATTTACGGACCAGTAAGAAATTTAGGCAGAGAGCTGGAAACTATAAGAACAAGTCAAGCCAGGTGTGGTGGTGCACAATGGTAATCTTGGTACTTAGGAAGTTAAGGCAGGAGGATTACTGTGATGTTGAGGCCATCCTGGGCTACATAATGAATTCAAGGCCAGCCTGAACTACACAGTGAGACACTGCCACAAACAAACAGACAAACAAAGTCAAACAGAAATGTTAAAAAAAGAAGATAAAAGATAATATAAGAGTTTAAGAAATTTCTTCAACTGTCTTATTACTGGACCCTATGTACTTTCAAGAGAGAGAAACAGAAATTACCAAGCTGAAATACAGAAAGAAAAGGATGGGGAAAAAGTCAGAACAAAGCATTCAAGATATATGTGACATTACCAAATGGTCTAACACATATGTAATTGGAGTTCCAGGAGGCAAAGATGGAGAGAACAGGACAAAAGAAATACATTAAGAGGGTTTTTTTTTTTTACATTAAGAGTTAATGGGTAATTATTTAGTAAAATTAATAAAAGAGGATCCAGAAATAAAGACAACCCAAGAGCAAAGAGTACATCTATGTCCAGATCCACTAAAAGAAATGGCTGGTTCCAAGGCTAGCACATGGAACATATAAGATAAGCTCAGGCCATCTCATTCTGGAAGCAAGAATGTGCTGACAGAAGGAAAATGACATGTCAAAAGACAAAGAAGCTACACTGAAGGGACTCCTCCTGTTCAAACTGGGACAATATGAGCATCAAAGTAATATTAGTAATAGATTAAACCCATTACAAAAAAATAGGAAACAAATAAAACTAAGTGAATAAATCGAAGGTTTGATGAATAGGACAGTTATAGTTTCATAGTACTCCAAAAAAGTATTAATCACAAAGGAGGAAAATAACTTCCACAGAGGAAAAGCTGGCAAACACCACCTCAAGCAGGGCATTAAGGTGAACATCATTAGTTATTAGACAAATTGAAATCATGCACTCCCAACTTGATTCAATGGGAAAAACACAGCATCACTTCTCTGACATCTCTACCACAGATGTATCTAACAATGAGGAAGCACCAGAAAAGTCAAAATTGGGACACGCTACAAAATCATTTATCTGTAGTCTTCAAGACTGGCATGGCCATGAAAGTCAAAAGAAGACTAAGCAACTATTGTGGACCAAAGGAGACTGAAGACACAATTAAACCTAACACATGATTACAGGCTGTCATAGAAAAAAATACTATTGAGGCTGGGATGTGGTAGAGTGTTTGCTTAGCATGTGCGAAGTCATGGGTTCAATCCCCAGTGGTACAGGGTGTAGGGGATTTCATCTAATGATCTGATCTGAACTTATTTTTACTTCAACACATAAGATGGAGATAGGATTCTCTCTTTGGTTAAAAAGTTTCTTTAAAATTTCCTGATGGTGGCTAATTCTAAGTACTGGTGATTTTCATTTTTAAAAATTTGTATTTTCTAGGTGGGCATGGTGATACATGCCTAGAATTCCATGCTATAACCCAGCTGGGGCAACTTAGTAAAATCTTATCTCAAAAAAATAAAAAATAAAAAGAACAATACATGGAAAGACCTTGCATTCAACCCCTAGTACCCTCCTCCCCAACAAAAACTGCATTTTCTTTTCTTTTTTTTTAATTTTAAAGAGAAAAAAATAAAAATAATAATAAAAGAGAGTTTCAAAACAGGCTAGTAGGAGAGTAACAATAATTAATAGATTATGTATTGTCATCTTCATAGTAGTTATTCCGAGTACAAGATACAGGCATGAAATATTGTCCAAACAATATTAGCACAAACCTTTCTTTTCAGTGAACTAAGAGAAGCCAGCTGTATGACTATCTTAACTATCTTGTTTATAAATATTTTCTTCTGTTTCCCTTTTGTCCTTTACCCTTTCCCCCATCACAGTTTGTCTTTTCTTTTGAACAGTTTCTTCCCTATTCACAATATCTATTGTACATTTTGGATCTTACTCCTTCAGTTACTCACACTAGTGAGACAATACAATATTTACATATGTGCATCTGATTTATTTCCCTTATGAGTATGGTCTTGAATTGCATCCATTTACCTATAAAAGTCTCAAGTTTATCCTTCTTTATGGCTGAGAAGTACTCCATTATAAAAAAACCCACATCTTTTTTAGCCATTCCTTGGTTGATGGGCATTTGGGTTGTTTACAAGATTTAGCTATTACAAATTGTGCTGCTATAAACATGAATTCACATACATTGCTGTGGTATGATATTTTTATTCTTTTGGGGAGATACCCAGAAGGGGAATAGCTGGGTCAAATGGGTCCTCTAATCCTACTTATTTTTATTTTTTAAAAGTCTTCCTCCCACCCCCAA
>NW_004955479.1:10135564-10175958 GCF_000276665.1 Chinchilla lanigera | reverse complement strand
TTTATTTTATTTTATTTTTGTTCTTTTTGAGACAGAGTCTCACTATGCAGTTCAGGCTGACCTTGAGCTCACTTTGTAGCCCAGGCTGGTCTCGAACTCTCAACAATCCTCCTGCCTCTGCCTCCCCAGTGCTGGGATTACAGCCATGAGCCACCATGCCTGGCCTTAATCCTAGTTTTTAAAGGAATCTCCACAATGAGTTCAACAGTGGTTGCACCAGTCTACACTCCCACCAACCGTGAAGAAGGGTTCCTTTTTCCCCACAGCCCCTCCAGCATTTGTTATTGGTTGATTTCTTGATGACAGCCCTTCTTTCTGGAGTGAGATGAAATCTCAGTGTGGTTTTAATTTGCATCTCTTGAATGACCAATGATGTTGAATATTTTTTTCATGTATTTATTTGCTGTTTGTATTTCTTCATCTGAGTAGTGTGTAATCACCTCAGATGCCCATTTCTGGATTAGGTCTTTGAATTTTGGGGACCTGATTTTTTTCAATTCTTTATATGTTCTAGCAAGTCCTTTGTCTGAGGGACAACTGGCTAGAATTTTTTCCCACTCTGTGGGTTGTTTTTTCACTCTATTGGTGATTTCTTTATTGTGCAAAAGTTTTCAATAAGATGAGATCCTATCTGTTGATTCTTTGTAGTATTTCCCATTTGGTTTGGGTTTCGTTCCTGAAGTCTCTGCCTACACGTATGTCTTCAAGATTTCCACCTATTTGCTCTTCAAGTAAATTTAGTGTTTCTGTTTTAATATTTAGATCTTTGATCCATTTTGATTTTAGTTTAGTTCATGGTGACAGACATGGGCCTAATTTTAATCTTTGGCATGTGGAAAGCCAGTTTTTCCAGCACCATTTATTAAACAGACTATCTTTTTGCCCGTGAACAGGTTTGGCTCTTTTGTCAAAGATAAGGTGGCTAAGTGTGTCTGGAGTTGTGCCTGCATCTTCTATTCTGTTCCACTGATCCTCAGGCCTGTTTTTTTTTTTTTTTTTCTTCATTGCCAATACCATGTTGATTTTATCATAGTAGCTTTGTAGTATAATTTTAGGTCAGTGACTGTGATGCCCTCTGACTTGCCTTTGTTGCCCAGAATTGCTTTTGTTATTCTAAGTCTCTTCTCGTTCCAAATGAATTTTAGAAATGTTTTCTCTAGTAAAACTTGTATTTTCTAAAATTTCTAAATAAAAATCTCATTAAAACATGTTCTAATTTTTAAAAAAACCTGCTCACAACTGACTTAATTTTCCTAAGGCCACATAGTCAGTTACCAGAAAAACTATTCCTATGTTTTACTTTCTAGTTCCCATTAATGTTGAATGTTTTATCTCATTTTTACCCTCTTGCTTTATTTTTTCGCTTTAAAGAATTTTTGAATTCCTTGCCCCTCATTTGGGAGGCTAAGCCAGGAGGGTGATATCACCACAAGTTCAAGGCCAGCCTGGACCATCTCAAAAAACAAAAACAAAAAAATAAAAGCAATTTCTGAATCCCCACAACTAGGACTTTTGCATTTTTCAAAAAAAAGAATAATATGAAGATACATATAAAGCAATATAAATACAATAGAAAGAAAAGTGATGGAACTAAGAATATTGTGAGTCAAAGCCAAGCTTGGGGGTGCATACCTGTAACTAGTACTCTGGGTGGCTGAAGCAGGAGGACCACAAGTTTGAACCCAGCCTGGGCAACTGAGTGACTTAATAGGACCCTGCCTCAAAATTTAAAAAAGTAATTTTAAAAAGGGCTGGATATGTAGCTTAGTGTGAAGACCCCGTGTTCAATTCCCAATACTGTAAACAAACCAACCAAAAAACAAAAACCAGAAAGCTGTGTGTGAAGACTGGTGGCTGTTAGGGCTCAAAAACCAGTGAAGCCTGTAATCCCAGCACTTGGAAGGCTGAGGCAGGAGGATCGTTGCAAGTTTGAGACCAGCCTGGGCTACAAAGTGAGCTCAAGGCCAGCCTGAACTGCATAGTGAGACCCTATCTCAAAAAGACAGCAAACAAACAAAGAAACAAATAAACCAGTAAAGGTAGGCAGGAGAGGATAGAGCTCAGAAGCTAGTTTAACTTGACTTCAAATAATCATTTTGCAGGAGCAGCAATTGAATCAGATTATAAGTATTGTAATACATCTAAAATATATAAATTCATATTTATTAGAAACATGGACAGGAAACTATTAATTATAACAGTTATTTCTAGAGCACAGGATTATAAGAGACTTTAACTTTCTACCTTATATGTAGTGGTGATGTTTGAATATTTTAAAAGAATATTAACATGTAAACAAAAACTAGAGACTAAAAAAAATAAGAAAGCAAAACACTTTTGTAATTTTTTTTAAGGAAAAAGCGTAGGGTAGAAACAGTAAACTGGATAGTGGTTAATTCATTCAGAAAAAAAACAGAGGGAGAGACCTGAAGGGTGGAAATGTTCAATGAGCCTAGGGTAAAAACAAACTAGATATAACTCGGCAACACAAGACGGCAGAAAAGCACTTACTATTTTAAGCCACCACACTCAAGTCTCATACCCCTGACTGAGGAGGCCCCAACAAGGTTTCAAGAGTGTTTGTACTTTGATTCATTAGTCTGTAGCTCCAGAAAAAAAAACAGCTTTTCAATTTGTTATATTAATTTTGGGCAGTCTAGGTACTTTTTGCATCAGAGAACATATAACCCCCTCAAAATCTCAGAGTAATAACAGAAGCTATCTGTGTCTTCAGGAATCTCTACTGTCCTTAATCAGGAGTGTGACCACATAATGTGTGATTCAGGAGAGACAATCTTCTGAAGAGCTGATCCAGCCATACAGATGACTCAGATCTTACAAATCCTATACAAGATTTCAGACCATTTTTCAACACACCAGTTTCCCTACAGTGGTCTCGATATGTCAAGCAAATCAATATCACATCGTTGATGATGACTCAAAAAAAGATTTAGGGGGTGCACATCTGTAAAGTCAGCACTCTGGGAGGCTAAGCAGGAGGCTCACATGTTCCAGCCCAGCACAGGCAACTTAGCAACTGAGTGTGGCCCGGTCTCAAGAAGGACTGGGGATGTAGCTCAGTGCTAAGGTTCAGTCACTAGTACTGGGGTGAAATCTGGAGCACTGTGGGTGACATTTTTGGTTATCATAATGATAGGGGGGCTGCTACTGTCACTTAGTGGGCAAGGCCAGGGATCTGGATATTCTGAAAATATAGTATAGCTACTTGCAACAAAAAAAACTATGCCAATTTGCTGTAATTTTCTAATGTCCCAATGGTGTTCACATGGATGAAAAATGTATAATTATCTGAGTTTAACATCTAATTCTACCTCGCACATAAAATTATTTTTACAGTTTAAAAAAAAAATACAAAATAAAGTTTTTCCAGGAATATAGTAATTGTATAAATCAAGAGAAAACTCATACTCTTCATTGTGGTTGCTATTCAGAAGTTAATTATTAAGAGTCATTTACTATTTTCAAAAAAATCATGTACTTTGGTAATGCTGCTCTGATGCTCTGGAATTAATAACACATTTATTTGCACTTTACAGCATTTTCATTCATGCTGTAAAGACAAGCATTTTACTAGTCTACTACAGTTGTGCCCAAGCATTTACATACTGAAATTTTTTTATACATTACTTTCCTTTTATTCCTCCTTCATATTTCAGTTAAGATTTTATGTTTATTTTTTGAAAATTACATGTAGCCAGGGCTATACTTGTAGCCCTAGCACTGTGGGAGACTGAGCCAGGATGTTTATACAGCAATTGAGGGGCTTATCTGAGATGCTGTCTCAATATAAAAGAAAGAGCAAGAGATGTAACTCAGTGTAAAGGCCCTGGGTCCAACCTCCAGTACCACCACCACCACACACAAAATTACATGTATCTAGGTATGTTATGTCTCAATTCCATTATTTCAGGAATGCTGAAAGTACTTTTTTTTTTTTTTTTTTAATAAAAAGGAGATGGTAAATCTGTTAAGGATAGGGATCACTAGTTTAAAAATTATGTCTGTCTTCTTGCCAGCAATGGTGGAGTATGGGCATGTGATCCGATTCTGCTGAATGAAACATGGAAGATTGTGCTGGAGACACATGGGAAAGGTTTCCTCACTCTTGGGAGAGAGGAAGAAATGGTATACCCTTTCCATGTCCGTTTGTGATAACCACAGCAGCTGCAACAGTCTTACTCTCGGCTTGAGGATGAGGTACGCACACTAAGGAAGCAGCTCCAAGAAGTCACAGAGAGGGGAAATGGGAGCCCTGAGAAACCGCACCTAAAGCCTGCCTTTCTGCTGCGCTTTTAGCTGTGTAACGTACTACATTCCTTCATGTGTGAGTCAGGTGGAGGTGGGTTTTTCTCTTATTTGCAGCTGAGAGCAGCTTACTGTATGAGGTTGCCTGTGGAAGTGGCACTGCAGGGGAAGGTCAGCAGACATGAGGAAAGCACATGTGTGCTTACGTTTGTATATTGGTATTCAGATCCTCATTGTGACATCTGGCTGTGGAACCTTGGACCAATTACTTAAGCTCTCTGAACCTTAGCTTTCTCACTTACAAAACGGAAAGAGAACTACTTGCTTTACATGGCATTTCGAGGATTAACGAACTAATACTTCTTCAGCCATTAACTGAGTGCTGGCATGCTATGTGCACTCGATATCTGGGGGCAATTATTAACTATTGTTATTAAGGGGACAAAGAAAAAGGACTCACGGCGGTCTGAGCAGTGATGTGTGTACAACCCACAATTTTGGCTCCGGCCAAAGGCTTTTCTCCTTGAGCTCTCTTCCTCAGAGCCATCAGGGCAGGCATTTCTGAAAAGGCCCAATACAAACATAACGAGTTAGAAGGGAAGGAATCTGAGATAAAGGAATAAATAGAAAAATGTACTCTCCTTGGTTAAGATCCTTCTCTGTTGGATTAGGTTTCTCAAGGGATAAAGACAATAAACCTGAATTTTCTTTTATTAGGAGGCTTTCTGAGGCAAATGCTTGAGTTCTGACACTCTACGTGCCTGTCCTGCTTCGGAAGTCTAGACCACCAGACTTCATTTCCTTACAGTGCTTCCTGAGCTCAGACTCTTCTGTTACAAGCATTCTTCAGTGTCACACTGAAATTTCACCAGCTACCAGACCCAGGACATATAAAGGGATTAACATAGACAAAAAGACTCAGGCCAAGTAGAGAAGAAAAAGATGCCTGCTTTCTTTACCTTGTTCAGCAATTTCAATTTCTCTTCGCCCGAACTCTGCCTGCTTGATGTTCTTGACACAGAAGTCACTGCTTCCCTTGGAGTTCTTCTGCTGCTTGTCCCTGGGGGATGTTTCATCATCAGAGCTATCTGTATACGAAGCCGCTGGAATAATGGAAGAAAAACCCTCAGAGGAAAAAATGGCTTCTTTGAAAACTGCAAACCATGAAGGAAACGGAGGATTCTCTGGTCATAAGCTCTGTATGGATTTATACCTCTGAGAAGCGTCTAAGTGGAACCATGGAGCTGTCCCAAGTATCTCCTATGGGAAGTGCTATCCAATAGTCAGAAAAGGAAAGCCGAAGGGGCTGGGGATTTAGCTCAGCGGCAGAAGCGCCTGCCTGGCAAGCGCAAGGTCGTGAGTTCGGTTCCCGGTACCGGAGAAAAACCAAAAAAAAAAAAAAAAAGAAAAGGAGAGCCGAGAAAGGTGGGCAAAGACACCCTCCCTGCATAGCACTGAGCTGAAATCTAAGCCTAACTTTACTTTTAGAACGTTTATTGAATATACAATAAATAATTAAGTAAATAATAAATAAATAAATAAAATTTAGTAAGTGGTTACATCATGGTAGTGACAGGTTAAAAAGTTCCTAATATTAAGACAGTGGTCGGGGCTGGGGATTTAGCTCAGCGGCAGAAGCGCCTGCCTGGCAAGCGCAAGGTCGTGAGTTCGGTTCCCGGTACCGGAGAAAAACCAAAAAAAAAAAAAAAAAAAAGACAAAAAAAAAGACAGTGGTCATCAACCTATGGGTTTTTGGGATCCCAGCCACCCTCCTCTGTCTGCTGTTTCAATGCCTGATGGGATTTTGTGTTAGCACAATAACTGAACAGATAAGACCTAGAAAATAAGGAATCCATGGGAAAGTAATTAAGAACCACACAAAAAGTATTTGTCTGAAACAACAGAGCTTTCTTTTCAAGACTGGCTCTGATGAGGCTGCACTATGTCTGCAGACCCAATTACACACTGAAAGTGAAATATTCAGTGTGCTCTCCTTTCTTGCTGGTCTCAGTAGGTCTTGGGTTAGGTATTTTAGATTCCCAAAGCAGAGAATAAATCCTCTTTTGTAAAATAAAATGCTCTGATAACTAATCCATTTAGCACTATATACTAGAGGGTGAAAGGTCCAAGACTTCTGACTGGCCAACAGGGAGCTACTGCTACTGCTATTCACATGTTTAGCTGAAGTTTTTTAGTCTTCATATAATTCTATAGTTGCTAATTATTTGTTCGATGATTTAACACAATTTCCTTCCTTCATTTATATTTAAGTTTCAGAGTCTAAGTTCTTCCTAATCCTAATAGTTTTGGGGGAAATGGGAAATATAAAGCAGTATCTATAAAGCATTTTACATCTCTCAATGGGATGAGAAGTACTGTCATCCCTTTCTTCACCCCCACCCCATACTGGGGATTAAACCGAGAGTTTTTGCACTGTACTACATTCCCAGTACTTTATTTTTATTTTTTATTTTGAGAGGGGGTCTTGCTGAGTCACTAAGTTTCCCAGCCACTATGTTGGCTCAAACTTGGGATCCTCCTGCCTCAGCTTCCCAGAGTACTGGGATAGTAGGCATGTGCTGCTATGCCTGGCCTGCCATCACTTTCAAGGGGAAAAAGTTGCAAAAGCCAGAGCTCCTAGGGTCTACGGTGCTCTGATCTACTTACTTCTAGAGAATTAAAACATTTCTGGGATTTCTTAGCAGAGGGTCTATCTCTGGGGGAGCTGTAAAAGGCAAGTCTGACCTTGTCTAGTTAATCAAGCATGGCACTAAACACTGTTGGGACAGCAGGGGCTTGACGATCTCTGGAACTGGAAAACCGCCCTGGAACAAAGTCCTAGCACGAGGCCACAAGAATAACACAGGCACCAGGGGAGGTGAGGGAATTAGTAAACCCCCAAAGGGACTTTTGTTCTTGAAAGGAGCTAATCTGTACAAAAAGTTTCTGGTTCCCCCTCCTAGGGTGAGTGAGAGATCAAAGTACTTCTGGCAACAGAGCCTAGCAACAGCTTTCTGGGCAGTCATGTTTCACTAATCAATACTCTGATACAGCTTAGGAGTTATAGGATTAGGGGAACCATACTTTTCCACCTGAGAGAAGAAAGGTAGCAGCCTTCCCCAATCCTGAGCCAAATTTGCAAATACAGTGCTTTGGAAGAAAGAGTTTACACTTAGAATATGTTGCAACTTTAAATCTTTTTCCAGAACCATGATGATTTTTTACATTCCCCATTAGCCATTTAAATATTATACTGGATTCAGGCTGACTATGGTTGAAGTCTCAATATCTGTTTCTGTGTGTTTATGGTAGAGGGGACAGCACAACCTATTCAATGGGGCTATTAACTTATTCATGTGTTCAGTTACTCACACTTGCAGTTATTCATTTAATAAATTTTAATTATATATCTGCTATATACAAGGTAAGGTCTAGGTTCTGGGACAGATATTGATGATCCTTACCTTCATGGAGCTTTCAGTCTATTAGGTGAGCCAGACATGAAAGAACTACAAAATTAATTATGTAGAGGTTTTTGTTCTAATACAGTTGTAATTATATTATGAAGCAGAAATCAAAATGCTGTAGGACTATATAACAATTTGTCAGGGGGACAGCACTTTCCTAGCATGTACAAGGCCCTGGGTTTGATCCCCAGTACCTCAAAAAGCAAACAAAACAAAAAACAAAAAACTTATTAGAGTCAAGTTGTTGAAGTACAGTAAGTCCCAGACTTCCAGACATTTAACTTGCAAACTTTCACAGCCAACAGCGGGCCTTGCATTATGAACATTGATAGACGGGAACAAACATGACAGTAGCTCACGTGTCTGCCAGATGCTGTGACAGTTGTGCTGCTGTGCAATAGTGTACAGTATTTGTGTGTGTGTTTGATTTTTTATTTAATTTTAAAGAGTAAAAGAAGGATAACATAGTAATAGGGGAGCTTACCGAATTACAGACAAAGTGGTAGGAAATTATCAATGGTTGTTTTACATATTGTTATCTACAAGATAGTTTCTCAGGAAAACAGACAAATAATAGTGAGTTACAAACAAAAGTAGTAAGTTATTATCAATGGTTGTTGTACTATACTTTGGTATCTTCAAAGTGGTTTCTAAAGAAAATAAATAGAACTATACATGAGTGACCAACTGAATATTCATTGACTATCCTCAATGGTTGTTGTAGGAAACACATAGTAATAAACATATATCCATTTACGAAACAGCATAGGAACAATACAAACATTACAGTTATGCACAGGTTAGTAGGAAAATATCAGTGGCTGCTGTAACACATGGTGGTATCTTCAAAGTGGTTTCTCAGGAAGACAGAGATGTGCAAGAAAGATCTAACAAGTAGTTACAGCCTAAGGGTTGTGAAAAATAGCGGACTACCTCCTCATCAGTGACTCCTTTCACTGAGGTATGATGGCTGGAAGGAAGGCCAGAATTGAAAAGAAGGACCGAGAGACTTGCACCTGTGTCTAGCAACAGGCTGTTTTCTTTTTCCTCTATAGTCATGATTACCTGGGGATCCTCCATGGAGATGACAGTCTGACCAGAGGGAGAAAGCAGAGTATGCCCTGGGCCCCCTCGTTCCTGTTGGACTAACTGGTAGGATGGGTCTGAGCTCTGGGACCTCTGCTTCAGAGGGCAGACCGATCTCCAGTGGTCACATTTGCATTCAGGGCATGGCCCAGGGGGCATCTTAGGGCAGTTCCTCTTGATGGGGCCTGGCTTTTAACAGTGGTAGCAGATGAATGCAGCCATCGAGTTCTTCTTGGGGCCCCAAGAATCAGACTTAGGGTCTGTTTCTCTTGTCGCTGCAGCAAAAGCAGCTGCTTTTTCTCAGTCTCTTTGTTTTCTCTCCTTGGCCTCCTCCTCATCATGGCTATAGAATACCAAGGAGGCAATTCTCACTAACATCTCAAGTGAGACATCTGGGGCAAAAGCTATTTTCTGTAGCTTTTTCTCTCCAGCCTCCCAGCGCATTGGGACCCCGCAACCACTTAGTGTCCTCTCCCCAACCATCAGCTTAGGCAGCAGGAATCTTGGTGCAGACCTCTCCAGAGCTCCACATGCTCCTCCACCACAGCCTGTACTGTCAGGGGAAAAATGGCTTCCAGGGGGTCTCCCCAGGTATTGCGTAAGGTCCTTCTGGTTTCCAGCTTTTGAACAGCTTTCATGACCCCAGTCAACAACTAGACCTCTGAGTCTTCAGGTGTAGTATGTATTCTCGTGTTCTCCAAGGTGTGTTTGATTTTTTATGCTTTACATTGTATATTTATGCCAAAAGTGTGTAAGACTTTGTCAGACTTACGAATGAATCTGACTTATAAACATTTTCCCAGAATGGAACTTGTTCATAAGTTGTGGACTTACAATACTGTAAGTGAAGTGATTAGTACAACGCTTGTCACATAGTAATTAAGCATTCAATAAATGATGCCTGATATTATTACTCAGTTTTGGGCATACTGTACATTTAGTACTAGATGTAACTTCGCTAAGGGTTATTACTCAGCTTTAGGATTTTGAATTGGAAAAGAATGGCATATATAGAAAACTACTTAGCAGTTTCTTTTTTTTTCCTACTTCCATCATCTCCTACAGATCTATCGAAGCAGCAGGTGGTTGGCTGGCAGTGATTAAAAAGGCTGAGACTAGAGCCTTAACTACCAGAATTGCGCTCCTCTCCTATAGCTCTTTACTTCCCCTGGCCTGTGCCTCTTTATTGTCTAAGGATGAGTTGGGAAGTCGGGGCTGGGGGAGCAAAAGTAAATTAAACAGAAAAACTTTCTCTTAAGAAAAGCATTCCAATTTTTGGCTTGAGTTCTTTTTTTTTTTTTTCTTTTTTTACATTTCAAAGAAGAAAATTGTTTATACCACTTTCCCATTCTAAACTCCGGAAAAAATAGCATTTTACTTTCTTAACAGTAGTCAATTTGTTATACTTAGTTCAACCAATGTTTTTCTTTGAGCCAAAATAGATTTCCAAAGAGTCCCTTATAAAGAGCTTTTTGTTGGGTAAGAACCAAAAGTAGCAATTGTTTAGATTGCAGTAATACAGAGATGCAGCATGATTGACAAATCCAGACCAAAAGAATGTGTTATTTTTGCAAATATGGTAGAAAGATTATTCTTGACTATTCTTGAAATATTTTTTCATTTAGTTTTTGAACTCACATGTGTTTCTGCCATTATATTTAAGGTAGCACATCTGGGGGGTAGGGGTGTTGCTCAGTGGAAGAGCACTTGCCTAACATGTACAAGCCCTAGGGTTCCATCTCCAGAACTGCAAGAATAAATGTATACATATATAATAAAATAAATTAATCAAGTTGTGTCTGACTTCAGTGTGGCTGGTGAGATCTAACCAGTCCTCTATGTTCAGGCACTGGGGGTATGGCTCAATAGTAGAGTGCTTGCGGAACATCCACAAGGCCTTGGGTTCTATCCCCAGCACTGCAAAAATGAAAATTAAAAATAAAGTAGTACAGTCATGAAAATAACTGAGAAAACATTAAGGTTCTTCCTATAAAAATTTAGAGAAACCCAATATCTATGTATACACACACACACGCTTTAATAGTTTCCAAAGTATTTGGAATTGTTAGCATACTCTGAAGCCCAGAGCCATAATTTCACTAAAAATGAACAATCAATAAACTATTCCAGCCAGGCATAGTAGCACACACCTGTAATCTCAGCACTTGGGAGGCTGAATCAGGAGGATTGTTGTAAATTCAAGGCCAGCCTAGGTTACATATGGAAGTTCAAGGCCAGCCTGAACAACATAGAAAGACCCTGTCTCAAAAAAAACAAACAAACAAACAAAAAAAAAACCAACAACGAAAAAACAAAAAAATTACTACATTAGAACTAGCTTCATTCCTAATTGGTCAGTCAAGTGACCATTTTTTAATTTATCCAAATATAAAATGTGGAGTCTAACAGAACCACTCTCTCCTCAAGCTCACCTTTTCCCCTCACTACCGCCAGAAAAATCTGGTAAAAAAAGTGAGCTAATACTCAAAAATTGTTTGGTCTCTAGGTAGAAAGGCAAAGTACAATAAACTTTACTAAGAGATTTCTCTTGTTTTGTGATTTTCCACAATCAAAACACAACTCAATGAAATACTAATTCACAAGTGACTGCATGAAACACACACACATGTTCTGTGGCTCACACTTGATTGAGTTAGCCTTACCTTCCATTGGCTGTGATATTTGGGTTATTGCTAGAAGAAGGGCAGTCAGAATTCTAGTTGAATTAGATCTATTAAGTTACTTTAATCAGGCCCAATGTTGGGCCCAATCTATTTATTTGGTAATGAGATAATAGTAGGGACCCAAGTATAAGTGTGTAGCAAATTTCACTGATGAGTAACCCTTCAGATATATGTGAAAAAGTGTTAGCAGTCAAAACACAAACAAATAAAGCTGTGTTGTTTATAAAAATTTGAAGATATCTCAAACTTTCTAGGCATCAAACATGAATATGGGACTTCTATCTTCCCTCCTCATCTTTAATCACAAAGATAGCTTTTTCATAAATATATCTCTTGAGAATGCCAGGCATAGTGGTACATGCCTGTAATCCCAGCACTCAGGAGGCTGAGGCAGAAGGATCATTGCAAGCTCAAGACGTTGCAAGTTTGAGACCAGCCTGGGCTACAAAGTGAGCTCAAGGCCAGCCTGAAGCATGTAGCGAAAACCTGTCTTAAAAAGATAAAAAAAAAAAAAGAGAGAGAGAAATATATTTCTGAGAATGATCTGACTTTGAGGTCGCTTCTGTTCATTTGTTTTCTGAGATTTTTTGCTTGAAGAAAATGTTTTAAGAGCTTATTTCTTGTAAAAAAATTTTAGGGATTAATGCAGTCATTTTCTACCTATGTTCCTTTAGGATTAAGTCCCAAAGCCATGAAGCATCTATTGTAAATAATGAATTAATTTCCCACACATCTAGAAAGAAATTAGTAATGCAACATCTTATCAAATCATTGTCTGTGTTCTGCAATTGAGGTGAGGAACCTTGGTTTCTAAATGAAAGTGTGGCAATACTCAGCTTATTTAAGCCTCCAAGTAGGTTAAAGAAAACAAAGACCGTGGACAGGAAGGTATTATATGAATTGGTTACTATAACTCTGAAAGGTATCATATAGATATATAGATATAGATATTCATAAACCTTTTGCCTGTTTATATATATATAAAGTATATTAGAAACATCAACAATGTATAAGGTGTATATATATATTTTTTGTTTGTTTGTTTGTTTGTTTGTTTTTTGTTTTTTTTGGTACCGGGAATTGAACTCATGACCTCAGGCTTGCCAGGCTTAAGCTGCTGAGCTATACCTCTGGCCAATATAAGGTATATTAAGGGTATTTCTGGGGCTGAGGGCATAGCTCAGGGGTAGACTACTTGCTTAGCATGTATAGGGCCCTGGGTTCTATCCCCAGTGCTGGGTGGTGGTAGGGAAGAGGCTTGACCTGATTTATTTTAGAAGAATGAACTGGCTGTAGAAGTTGAGAATAGCCTAAAAATGGGAAAGGATGGACTCAGGAGATCAGTTTTTAAGACATGGAAGGTTTTAGATGCCGATAAAACATCTAAGACTGAGAGGACAGTTGAATATAGGAATCTAGTGTATAGGGAGAAGAGCTGAGCAGAAAAGTAAGAGTCAAACACTAATACATAGCATTTAAAACTACAAAACTGAATGACTTTATTTAGGGAGAAAGTATATAAACAAGGATAAGGTTCAAGGGTCAATTTTTGGGGTTCCTCAATGTTAACTTCTATAGTTTATTTAAATTATAATGCATGCTGAAAAAGCTCTTATCAACATGCACTTGTATATCAGCTGAGTCAATTCTGCTATTCCTGACTTTTCAATCAGTGGGCACAACATCTTTCTGTACGATTTCATATAACTTCCTATGCTTTGCTACAAGTGTGTGGGAGGTAAGCCTTTCCAGGATCACAGAACAATTCATACATGGACCAGACATTAGAAACTAGGGCTCGTCTAACTCCCAGTACAAGAAGCAAGGCAGTAGGTATATCTATTCAGAATTCTCTTTTTTTTTTTTTTTGTCTTTTTGAGACAGAGTCTCGCTATGCAGTTCAGGCTGGCCTTGAGTTCACTTTGTAGACCAGGCTGGTCTCGAACTTGCAACGATCCTCCTACCTCAGCCTCCTGAGTGCTGGGATTACAGGTGTGCACAACCACGCCCAGCTTCAGAGTTCATTTAGAAGAGCTTTTCAACTGTTCATGAGAAGGTAATAAAACAAAAACAACCACCAATAAAAGAATCAACAGTGTGTGTGTGTCTGTGTGTGTGCGTGTACATGCACACACACACACACACACACACACACAGAGGTTAGGGGGTAATACAGCTGCTAAAGAAGCAAATACCTTAGGTTTCTTACCACCACCACCCCCCCACTCCACCCCCGGTACTGGGAATCGAACACACGACCTTGCGCTTGCCAGGCAGGTGCTGTGCCACTGAGCTAAATCCCCAGCCCAGCCTTAGGTTTCATTTTAAAAACACTGAGTCAGGGAAGGGAAGTGGGAAATATAAATAAAAACAATGAGTTTATGGAACTAACACTTCCTACAGATTAGGCCAGATCATATTTGGAATATTATGTGCATAGATATACTATTTTAAAGAGGTATCTAATCTGGAATGCATCCAGATGAGCTTAATGTAGGAGAGTAGGATGCCTCAAAATCAGACAATCAAAAATCCTGACTTTTACCATAAACCATATTGCCACTAGTGGACATAAACGGAATAAATCTGTTTCTAAAATACTGTTAAACAGATGAGTAATATTAATATAAATTCTTTATTTACATTGAAATCTTTCAGTTTGCTGGTATGACCAAACCTTAGATGGTGTGCCAAAGGATAAAGCCCACTGTAAGAGCAGATGTTTAGATATTAGTTAAAGGCTCAAGTGGGTACAGTTTATAACCCTTTAAAGTACTTTTCTCAAGTTGCTGAAACCATGTTTAGGTGGTGCTCTGGTAGTCTGCTAGAAGTAAACTAACCATTAATGACTAGTGTTACCCTACCATGTCTGCACTGAATGGAAACAACATGAATATAGACACATTTTAAGTAGAAGACTGATATTCTAAGTCATGTTGTCTGATTTTATTAAAAAATCATAATAGAACCTCTCACTTTAAAAGTTGTAGAGGAGCTTTATTATAATAAATTCTTAAATATACTAATTTCTGTGAGGTCTAGCAATTGAATAAATTTGAAAGTAGAATTAAAATTCTGCTAATAACTGTGTTATATTACATAAGGAAATATATATGTATGTACAGAAAAAGTGAATGCCCTTTTCTGCAAACAAGACAACAGAAAATAGCAGTCCACAAAGGACTGTAGAATGTGACTGAACACTTGACAACCAGATGAGCTGGCTGAAATCACACTGCAGTCCCCAATTCACTAATGCCTTGCAAAACTACAAGTATCTGATTAGGTTCCCTATTGTGGGTGAATTTTTAATAAGTTAATGTGCTAGGCTTTTGCACGTGACCTAGATTTTCTCCTCTATGATCTACAAACCCAAAGATATTTTCTGTCAGATACAATATGAAAAATTTTGTGCTGAAAAGTTGATATTGCTCAAAACTTCCTGTTTAAACCAAACCTAAATTTATACTGTTAGCCCTAATCATCACATACGAATCATTTTTTCAAACTATTACACACCAAGTTATCAGTGTAATCTTTTAAAAAGACCTAAAGAAAAATTTAAAGAATGAGTTAAAAACTGAGTAAAATGTCTTAAGTTTTAAATAAATGAAAAATGGAAAAGAAAAAAAAAGAAAATGCTGACTTTTATTTCTAAGTAAAATGTTTACATTTATTATAAAAGATCTTATCAGGTGATAAGTAACTGGAGTACTCTATCATCTAACATGCCACCAAAGATACCAGGTGGACAATTGCCAGGGATGCCACAGAGGTACTTTCAGCAGCCAGTAAATTATACCTTTAAGATCTTTTCTGTTGCCAGACTGTTTTGATTCCCAGTGCTAAATTTAATATCCTTAGGTGGATATATTAGGTCCATAATTTCTGGCATAAAAATGGCCAGATGTTTTTCTTTTTTCTTCTCTTCCCCGACCCCTTCCTTCCTGCTTTCCTTCTCCACCTTCTACCGCCCTGGGGGTGGGGGCACTCTACCATTGGGCTATACTCCTAGCAATTTTTTGAGTCAGGGTCTCAGTAAATTGCCTAGGCTGGCTGTGAACTTCTGATCCTCCTGCCTCAGAGGCCTCCTGAGTAGCTGATTATAGGGATGTACCACCATACTCAGCTGAAAATGGAAATTTCATATGGTTCAATCTAAAAGGTCCAGGTAACTATGTGTTCACTTAGAAACCAAGGGCATCACCTACATTATTCTAGGTACAGGGATATTTTGTAAGTACTTTTCCTACATAGGAGACTTGGATGGTAAGGCAGGCATTGGTTTCCTCTGCAGGAACACACTGGATACATGGATTGAGCTTGAGTTAAAATTTAGTATCACTACTATTAAGTATTAATCTTTAGATAACGTGCTAACACATGAACCTAAAAAGTTCAATTCATATTTTCACAGTTATGATGGCTTTCAGAGTTATTGTAACCAGTTCATAAATTTTCAACACTGTTTATTTCACCAGAATAGGACAGATATAAAATTTCCTATCTTCAAATAAAAATTATAGGAATTTATGTCATGTGCTTTATTTCATTCACAGTTATTACACAGTGAAAGTAAGAACAGAAAATAAAAGATGGGTAAATAACAATCTAATCTATTCAAACTAAAAGATATAATTTCCCTAACAACTGTTCTTTTTTGTCTGTTTGCAGCCCAGGCTGACCTTGACCCCACTCTGTAGCCCAGGCTGGCTTTGAACTTGCTGTGATCCCCCTGCTTTGGCCTCTTAAGTGGTGGAACTATAGGCATGTGCCACCACACCCAACTCTAAACAATCTTTCTTTAACAAATACTAATTTCCTATTTGTGTAAAGGACAAATAAAATTTCAGATCATGATAAAACTTTTTAAATGAATATTACTATTATAATGTGAACAGGTAACTAGGGTAAACTCTGGGCTCCCTCCTTCATTCTAACACAAGAGCAAAATAAAATAGCCACATATTTGATCAGACTCATACTTGGGCACTGCTGCACAAATAACCAGTGCCTTCAAGGGGCCCCACGCAGTAATAGTTCATGGGGTATTAGATGACAGCTCAGTCCCAGGGCACATATATTTGAATTAATACCACTGCAAAGGAAGGAGTGACAAGCAACACAATGTTACAGCTTTGCAGAGAAGGCAGAGGGCCTGCTTGCTTGAAATAGCTACAATGTCTTCATTGTTTCTAGGAGCAACTGAGGTTTCCCCATTAATTTGCAACTACCAGATGGATGAATGATAACTTCCTTTTTATTTTCAAAGGATAGAAAAAATGTCTTTATACATGACGTTCAGTGAAGGTCATCAGTGAACTACATACTCCTATCCTTCTGAGTGGATCAAAGAACTCAATTTCCTCAACCATCCTCTTCTGCCTTTCTTGAAAGAGAAGGCCTCCATTCATCAGTACTCTCAATTCCCAAGAGAAGCCAAAGGTTCCATTCAGAATTTTGGTTTAAATTTTGACTCAAAAGCTTTTACCTTTCAAGGCAAAGACTTAATCAAGCGTAATTGGCCTTGGACAGATGGGAGGGTCTGCTGATCACACCTTTTAGTCTTGACAGGTGGGTTCATGGCAGCTCAGTACTCACCTGAGCTGTAACTGTCAGTAGATGACTGAGAAATGGAACGAGACAGAGAGCGGCGTCCAATTTTGGTGGGACGTTTGTTGAATTCTTGCTTCTGGTCAGCAAACTGGATCTGCTAAGAAAAAGAATTCTAGTTATTTAAAGGATAAGAACTTCAATTTTGAGACACCAACTAAAAGCCTGCACTACTACAGGCTTTTATTTTCCCTGCAGTTGATTTGAACGTACCAACCCATATTTGGAATACTAAGACTCTTCAGAGAGAAGAGTAATTCTTCATTTTTCAACTACTATGTTTCTATTCAATTTAAATCTATCCTTTTTACAATAAAATTGTGACAAAAAAGGAGAAAGAGATGTTTTAGTTTTAATTAATTTTTAAGACATTCAATCATTTTCAGAAATCCTTTGTATAGCCTCACAAAAATTAAAGTTGGAAAAAATCTTTGAGAATGTACGTACATCCATAACCTTCACATATTTAGAAGAGAGAACTGCGAGGTATTAAAAAAATAAGATGACTTGCTTTTAGGTTTCAAGATTCTTAGGAAGGCCGAGGATATAGCTCAGTGGCACAGCACGTACCTGGCAAATGCAAGATCCTGAGTTCAATTCCCGGTACCATACAACAATAAAAAAATGGTTTGGTATATTAATTTGGAAAACGGCTTTTCATTCAGACTGAACATTCTGGAATTGCACCCACATCTGGTTATGCCACTCACAGATGTTTGATGTTGATGAAGTGAGCATCATTTTCTCATAATACAACAGAGATAAAAGCACTTACCTCACAGGTTTTAGAGAGGGTTCAATGGGACAATGCATATAAATGATAAAACACAGGAGGAGATTCAATCAATTTACTTCCTGTCCTCACCGCTACATTTCAATAGGGTTCTTATAACTCTTAGAGGTAGCCACTTTAATTTATTAAAGACTTTCTAAAATGTATTAGCTACCTTTCTGTTACTAGTAAATAAATACTAATTCATTATTTTTATGTTTGGTATCATAAAATACCTAGAAGCCACAAACTTGCTCACTTATGAACTGTAACATAACAATTATAGACAGAGTGGATGACTAGACTAAATAAACCTCAGGCTATATTCTGTAGGCTGCATTTGGACAATATCTCATAATGACTTTCTTGCAATTTTACCTCTATCTCTTGCAGCTAAAGGTTCCCATCTGACACTTTATAGTAATTTATCAATCAAAGCCATATCATTTATTGAGTTGATAACTTTTTCTTTTTCCCTAACTGAATATATAAATTGTTTAGATTAGTCTTCTGGATTGAAGGTGGCTCAGAAGAAGGTCTGAAAAGGATAAAGATCTGACAACTAATTATATTTCCAATGATAGAAAGATGGATCCTTAATGGACAAAACATAGATACAACATACCAGAATGAAAACAGCAACTCACAGCTATACTTCCTGCAGCTAGAGGTAGCTTCTGAGCCATCTGAATATTGAAACAAGGGGACCAAAGCCAAACTAAATTAGCTTAGCATTCATTGCCTCTTAGGGGAAATCACAGCATCTCCATAGCCATAACAACAAATAAAGTCTGCGTAGTGCTTCAAAGTTTGCAAGTTATTTTCAGCAATAGAAAAATTCATTGGATTAGAAGCTCACTGCAAAATGAAAAATGACAAATTTGATTATTATGCTAAAGTAGCAATTTATTACAAAAGGATAAAGAGCCTTTTCTATGCACTCTCACGGATGCACATGAACTTTCATGCTTCCTCTAGTACAGAATTCATTATAGAATATCACCATCTGTCTACCTGCCTTACTCTATACATTATAGGCTCCATGAAAGCAGGGGGTGGGTACCTTATTTGCCTTATATACTCAGACACAAAGCTCTTGCGTATCCTAGGCACTCAGTCATGTGCTGAATCAATGAACCTGAAGTTGCTTATTCTATTTTAAGTTTGTACTTGGTTAAATATTCAGTTAACATAGCAAGCATAAGCCAAATCTAAAGTTAAAGTAATTTTTAAAGGCAAGAAAAGATGGAAAGGTGAACAGGGTGGGAAGCTGGGGAGGTAGACAGCAGACAGGCTCAAAACTGGAGTTCATTTCACCAACCTTGTTCACTATAGTCACATGTCCTTATTCTAGGAAAAGAATAATAACTGACTTTCCAAAGGCCACAGTCACTAATTTCAGCAGTGCCTCCTTAAAAAAAAAAAGGTCCCCAGACAAACCCTGCCTTCAATACAGAATACACCCCCAGCACTAGCAAAAAAATCACACATGTACACACATGTGCACACATGCACATACACATACCACTAGAGGGGGCCACTTTCATTCTTTACATTTGTAGGACTAGAGTGAGTTCATATCTATTTACCCCAGTAACACCAAGCCATATAGATACCTGCACTGCCATCTCAAACCAGTTTCCCTAAGCCAGCAGTGGCAAACCTTTTAGAGCTCTCAATGATACAAATAGTCCTCTGCAGCACACCTGCTATAGGTTTGTCACCACTGCCCTAGGCTGAGCTCCTTTCTCTATGGTTTCTTCCACTTAATGAAATCCCTTCACTCAGGACAAGTTCAGGCTATCTTTTGGCATTAAAGAATAGGCTCTGCATTTAGAACATAGGGTTCTTGCTTACTGGTTAGACAATGAATCCAGGGTTCTTTTTAAATTCAAGTGTTTTTTTTTTTTTTTTAAGACAGAAGAACAATAGAGAGAAACTAACAACTTATAGTAAGTTACACAATTTTCCTATGAAATGCTTATCTTTCATTGATAACCAGAAAATGAGTTAAGTGAATCATCCCTGGTGCCCACCACCCTTCACAAGTTAAATTCTACTATACTCTTCACTCAACAGTCCATTTTGTAATACAATGGCCTGCCCACCCCAGTTGTGATACCTTGACCGATTCTACCCCTGACTTTCCTACCTTGTCTGAAACCAGAGTCCTTTCAGGTAACCTTCCTTTTCCATCTCAGAGAGCACTGCCTAATTCCAACAGGAGTCAAAGCAAGAGAGGGAAAGGTGCTGCTATGAGAGGGGGAGCTCACCATGAGCCACAGGGAGGAATGAAAGCAGGACAGGAGGGGAAAGAGAGTATAAGCAGCTGGCCTTGGACAATAATAACCACAGCAGCAACAAGACTGGTAAATAAGAGCTTAGCCTCACCTGGGCTTTAATCCCAGAGTTGCCATTCACAATGTATTTCTTCTTGCTGCTCAGCATAGTGACATTACCAGCCCTACTGCCACCTCTATGGTCCAAGGACCCTTGTGGCCAGGCCTTTAAACTTTCCTCATCAGCAATTCTGTTGGCTCTGGTTCCAGCTAGATTTTTTCTTTTTTTCTTCCTTTTTTTCTTTTTTGAAGGGGGGGGCTATCCTGTGTTGAAATCTCTGAAGCAGCTCCAATAACCCCTTCAGTAGCAACGTCCTAATTTAATAAGGCAGTTCTGTTAGTGGCTCATCAACCATTCCTAATTTTGGTAGCTGTTTTGCTTTTATTATTATTTTTTCTAAACACCTAATTACATGGATCCTCTGACCTCTAAACCTTAACAAGTCCCTTGACAAGGCCCAACTTGCATGCGCATACAATAGCTTATTTATGTAACTACTGCGCTTTTTTTGCCTGCTATAATTAACTTGCTAATTAGGTCCCTTTTTAACCTTACCTCCTTCTTTTCCATGTCAGATGATTTTAACCTAGTCTCATTAGAAAAAAATTAACTAAAAAGCCACTAGAATAATGAAGGAATTTATTAAGAGAATAAGAAAAAAAAATTAATGGTGCCAAGTGCTCATGTAGCCCCTTTCCTATACTGTGTCCTTGGATTAGCCAGACATGGCACATTGGTTTCAGCTCTAAGGCAATCAACTTTCTCATTCTGTTTCTTTATGTGTGTGTGCAAGGAGGGGGAAGTTACTTAGGATTGAACCCAGGGCCTTTGCACTGAGCGACCTCTCAGCCCCTTTAAAATTTTTATTTTGCGATAGGGTCCAAGTAAATGACTAAGTTGCCCAGTCTGGGTTCAAACTTTTGATCCTTCTGCCTTAGACTTCCAGAGTGCTGGGATTACAGACACACACACACACACACACACACACACACGCGCGTGCAAGTTAGCAATAAGTGACCCACTTTGCTTTTTTCAAAAAATGTGTTTCCTAGAAGGTATGACTACAAAGGACAGTTTCTTATCTCAGAGTTCCCAGAATCACAACAACCTTATTACATGCCAAACAAAAGTGAAAAGAAATCACGTTACTATTTATGTACTGATTTCTCAATGGGAATTCAGTGAGCAGAAAAGCTACTGGACTGTCTGCTACAGGGTTGGGGTGGGAAGTGATGTTTCAGAGGGAGGGACAGATTTTTCAGAGGGGGGGTGCTGTTCATTAAATGCAAGAAGAGCTGGGCATGGTGGCACACACCTATAATCTCAGCACTCACACTTGGGAGACTGAGGCGGGAGGATCATTGTGAGTTTGAGGCTTGGGCTACAAAGTGAGCTCAAGGTCGGTCTGAACTGCATAGTAAGACCCTGTCTCAAAAAGACAAAAAAAAAAAAAAAGAAGATCTGAGGGAAAGATCATATTGCATAAGGTTTACTGCCTTCTCTGGAAGAAGAGAAGGTGAGCAGAACTAACATTAAGTGCCTACATGCAAAGCCCCTTAGATGTTACTTTGATTAATCTGTACAAGAATCTTAAGAAATAGGCATTATTATCCTCATTTTTTTTTTACTAATAATGGCAAACATTACTTTTATTTGCATTTATTTTATGCTTAATTTATTCCTGTGCCATAAGTTTTTGTTTCTTCAGTTTCTTCTGGGATATCTTTTTCTTCTGTGCAACTTCCTCCTCTGGTTTAGGAACAATTTGCTCTTTTTCAGTAAGGATCATCTCAATATGGCAGGGGGAGCTCATGTATAGGTTAATCCAGCTATGAGCTCTGTAAGTATGGCGGCGCATCTTGGGTGCTTTGTTCACCTGGATATGTTCAATGACCAGGGAATCTACATCTAAACCCTTAAGTTCAGCATTACTCTCTGCATTTTTAAGCATGTGCAGCAAAAATTCAGCACTTTTTTTTTTTTTTTTTTGGCCAGTGACCCTGTGTCCAGCCCCACTGTTTGGCCTGGGCACACCTACCAACGCCACCATTGTAACGCCTGAATGGCACACACTGCTTCTTTAATGTGACATCCTTTAGATACTTGGTGGCCTTTCTGATATGCATACCCTTGATGGCCTGGGCAGTTTCACGAGTGTTCTTAAAGTGAACACGAAGATTTGAGCCCCTGGATTTGCATGATTTTGTGGGGTTTTCTGGGTCGAGAGAGTAGCGAACCATTTTTGCAGGTCACCTCAGGCCGCTTACAGGATATTATCCTCATCTGACAAAACAAGACAGAGCATTTCTGAAAGAACAAATGGTTTACCTGAGGTTTCATAGCAAGTAAGTGATGGACTGCATTTTGAGCTAGCATCTCAGAGCTGAAGCACTTGCCACTACACTGCACCCTAACAATATTAATCAGAAGAACAAAGAACTCCCCTGGCTCTGTTCTCAGGGGCACTAGACCCAACTCATTCCCTTTAATTTAACTTTAAATTTACTTAATTTAGTGCTTACCTTGACAGCACATACACTAAAATCACTTAATTTAAAATTTCTCTATATTTATTTTTATCACTGGGTCTCATAAATTATTACTCAGATGATCTCAGGGTCCTGACCAAACCACAATTCTGAAAGAGTTAATCATGTAAGAATTAGAAGTCTCATAGCTATGTATGGTGGTGCATACATATAGTCCCAGAACTCTGGGAGTTTGAGGAAGGAGGATCAAGAGTTTGAAGCCAGTCTAGACTACACAGCAAGACCCTGACTCAAAACAATAACAGAAATCTGACAACTCTTTAATTGGCAACTTTGCCCAAATGCCACTACCAAAAAGTGGAAGTGAAATTACTTGAACTTGAACACTGATGTTCATCATCACACATGATAATAATCCTGACCTCTTCAACGAGTGAGCAAAATCAGCATTTCCCTACTTGTTTGATGAATCTCTAAGCCTCTGCTCCTCCTCACACACTAAGCTGGTTCCTTGCTTTTCTCACTCAGATGAAGAGGAATCTTTTGGTCCAATGGCTTAATCCCTAGACCTGAGCCAGAAGGAGTTGCATATCTATACTACATAAACCAGATGCCACTTTATTACTGACATAAGAAGACTTACCAGGGAGCAAGTTATTTAACAGAGTAGTTCTCAAACTTCAGGATGCATCAAAATCATCTGAAAGCAGCTTGGGATGTAGCTTAGCAGTACAGTGCTTGTCTGGCATGCATAGGCCCTTGGTTTGATTCCCAGCATCACAAAAAACAAACAAAAATACACCTGGAGGGTTTATCAAAAACATTTCAGAGTCCCACCGACAGAGTTTTTGACTTACTAGGTCTAGGTAAGACCCAAGCAGGGCTTGGGAGAAGCACTGCTCTAACCCTTTCTCCAAGCATGAAAAAAACAGCCTTAATTTTTTTGATTCCTCAGCCAACCATTTTATCCTATCCATGGCTACAACCACAGAGGCTTGTTTATAGGCAGAAAATGCCAGTTTATTTGAAAGGTCAGAAAACAGAATAAATGCTGGGCGTTGTAGTATACATTTGTAATATGAGCATTTGAGAGGCTGAGATGGGGATTGCTGCAAGTTCAAGGCTAGCATGGGTTACACAGTGAAATTCTGTTTCAAAAAAGAATAAAGTGATCTGACATACTCAATACAGGGTCTAAAAGAACTGAGTTTAATTCTGATTTCCCTAACTTAAGGCTTTTAAGAATAGATGGTTAATATATTAAGAAAACAGAGTTTATAGGGAGAATGCAAGAACTATTTACTATAAAGAAGACTTTACAGAGTCAAGAAAATCCAATTCATTTCTTTTCAAGCATGTGACTGTATTTCCATTTCTAAACATCTGCAATCCTCATTTGCAAAATGGGGAAAATAATATCGACTTTGTCTATCTCAAAATGTGAGCTGACACAATAAAACAAGAAATGTAAGAGGGTTTTGGAGACCACATAATGATATGCAAGCCTAAAATATTAATATTTTTATTCTTTTAGGCCAAAAATTCTTAACTTAGAATCCATGACATCTAGAATACCCTAAAAGAGTATGCAGCTGGGTGTAGTAGTGCACACCCATACTCCTAGTACTCAGGAGGCTGAGGCAGGAGGATCACATGAGGTTGAGGCCTGCCTGGGCTACAGAGTGAGTTCAAGGCTAGCCTGAGCTACATAGTGAGATCCTGTCTCAAAAAACCAAAAAACTAAACAAAACAACGAGAGAGAAAAAGAATATGCAAAGATTTTGTTTCTATGTAAAGTTCCTGTGGACAGAACCTATAGTTTTCACCAGGTTCTCAATGGGTCTGTGCTTTAAGCACCAGTTCTGACCTAGAGTTGTAGTCTGACTTCCAAGAAGAGATGGTTCAAATATTCCTCAAGATAGCTGAATGAGCACCTTGAACAAACTCTACCTACAAAAGGGATTACTTCCAGCTGAGAAAATACTGGCTAGTGAGTTGGATCAGTGCTCAGACAAGCCAATCAACCAGGTTTTGTGTGGAAAAGTACCAAGCTCTACAGAAAGGCTGGGTGGGAGGAGAATATATAAAAATGTAAAAACAGAAAACTGTTACTACCGATCTCCATGCACATAGGACAGAAAGGACTAAAAATTTCTTGATGGAATAAAGACAATCTTTTAAAAAATGTCTTCCCCAACATTTCTACAGTAAAACTACCTGGGCAAGGCTAAGAAAATCCTTCACATGAAAATAGCTGAGAAGAACAGGCTCCAGAAGTTTTCCAGTGACTGATGGAATATCACTTCGAAGGGTCTACCCTGTCAATTCTTGAACCTGGGGTTCTTCAAATTCATCCTGGCTTGAATCCCTGCTGGGAATCAGAGATGTGAGTACTACCAGCTGCTTTATGTGGTCTGAATCATATTCTCCAAGGGGCAGGCAAGTCCCTTTCAGCTGTACTATCAAAAAGGGGGTACATGTTACTTCTGAAGGTTTGATAGGTTTCTTTTTTCTTTGGTGGCAGGGAGAGTCTCAGTGGGAAGTTCATTACACAAGTATGTAAACTGGAGGGTAAGTCAGATGTCTGTTGAGACTTTAACTTGAAATTTTAGCCCAATATGGAAGCTGGCTCCTGAGCTTTCAGTTGGGGATTAAAAGGCACTTTAATGGTTCATAGGTGAGGTCTGGAAATCTACAGGCAATAAATACATTGCAGGGTGCTCAGTGGATAACATTGCTGGCTAATCGGCTGTCAGTGGCAGCCTAATGAAACCCTTCTGACCAGGTCAGTAGTAAATGACTGATGTGCTCTCTGAAAGAAAGCCTCAAAAGTCTTTGGCAAAGAAAAGGTAGCTATACAAAAAAAAAAAAAAAAAAAAAGAAAAGGTAGCTGACGAGACAGCTGCACTATAGAGGACAAGCCTCTCCCCATGGCTTCTCATAGTTATTCAAAACACTACTGATTCAAAGGACTTTTCCAGAGTTTTGAAAGAAAAGCCAAAAAAATTGCTAAAGGAGAGAGGTGTCATATTAAAAAACAGAGAACTATGCTTTATTTTTAAAATGTTCCCTAAGAACTAAGAGCCCATAGGTTATAATGCTTAAGTAATAGTCATAAATCCTTTAGGGCAATTTTCCTGTCCACATAAACAGAAGAAGGTAAACCAATAAAAGTTCAGGAGGAGTGCCTCCTGAGAGAAATGTCAGCAGGTAAGATGGTGAGAACTATTCCTTATAGCAATATGAGTTACTATAAAACTTTTATTGATTCTGAGAGGGCACACTTATGTTCAACAGAATTCTTTTGTAATACTCCTTTACAGAAATACCAAAGTTCAATACCTTAATGTGGTCACTCCTTTAAGAAAACTGAATTTCTTGCTCCCCCTTTTTGCTATTAGTAGGTGACTGAAGATTTAAAAAATAATAATAAAAAACCCAACCAGAATTATTTAATGAATCATCTCCATTAATTATGAAACACATTATATGAAACAAGCTCGTAGGTGAATAGAATTCTTTACATCAAATGTTATAAAACTGAGCATAAGGTTCTAAAACAACATTAAGAACAACACAGCAATAACCTTTACAAAAATAATAAACAGTAGTTGTAACAACCAGTGTTTAGATGTAGGCTCTGCTGTTGGGCCTTTGTTAGATCCCCTATATATTCTTTAAGTGCATAATTTCATAAACACAAAAAAGAGCTTAGAATATGCTGTAGAGGCTAAGCAGTTTACCAGAGGGAATTATACAGATCGGATGCAAGAAATCAGGCAAAATCTAGAAGGAACCAGTTAGGAATATAAGGAGTTTTTAAATCAAAAATTGAAAATTTCCTAGTTCTTACCAACAAATAGCAAGTCTTTATTATTACTCTTCTAAAACCACTGGGTAAATATGATATTTTGAAGAACTGCAGCAAGAAGTACCATTCCTGACTTGTAGAAATATACATATAAAGAATATCTAGAGAAAGGTTTTGACTCAGGAAATAAAATGAGCATGAACAGAAAAAATGTTTTGAATTTTTTCAGACTTTAGAGAGCAACATTTTTACAAACTCTGCTCCTAGCTGTTCTTTTTCTTTACCCACATGAGAAATTAAGCACCAGCTTGAAGAGAAATGCAAAGCAATCACAGGATAATCTGATCCACATAGTACACAAGCAGCAGTAGGCCAGCTCCCACCCTTCATGAAGCCAACCAGGTAATCCGCTGCCTCTGGCCAGGCAGCTCTCAACCTCTAGCTCCACTAGTAATTAAGCAACAGAGGTAGCCAAGCATAGTAGCATACACCTGTAATTCCAGCACTCTGGGAGGCTGAGGCAGGAGGATCCAAGTTAGAGTCTGGTCTGGTAATATAGTGAGACCCTGTCTCAAAATAAAAAGTGAAAAAGAGTCTAGAGGTATAGCTCAGTGCAAAGACTCTAAGCTTAATCCCTAGTGCCACAAAACAAAACAAAAAACAGGAGTGACTTGATACATAGAACCAATCAGAAGTTAGAGTAATAACTTTTCCCAGCCATGGATCTTGATAGGAGCTTCTTAAGGGAGGGCTTTATCACCTGTCAGAAAGTCTTCCTTTCATTATCAAGAAAAAGAACGAAAAACAAAGCGACCAAAGAACTCACCATCCACTCAGGCAAGTGAAAAGCTGAGGTGCCCTCATTACCGTCCCACTTCTCCATAGTGCAGGCTTGAGTAAAATATGTCCTGAAGCAAAAGGGAAAGCTGGTTTGGAAATGCCAGGGTTATAGGAGCACCCTAAAGCAGACCCAAACCTAGTGATTCAGAAGGTCAGTGGGCTAGCAGAAGCTGCATCCTTTTCACAGAAGCCGCCTATTCAAATCCAGATCATTAGTCAACTGCCTGAAAAATCCCTTACTGGCTGGCTTCAAAGCCTTCTGCTTCTGATCAAAATCAAAGTGGATGCAAAGTTCTGCACCCAGGCACTATACTTTCTACAGGGCATGCACTGTTTAATGCTGTCCAAACACTTCCCCACCTCTCCAGTGGGGACTTACTGCAGCAACAGGCTGGCTTCCTTCTCTTAGGTATAAGGCACTGACTAACTTCCTTCCTCCCCTCAAGACACGTCACTGGAGGTACTGACACCAAGATCAATAAAGATCGAGGTCAAGAAGACACTCCCACTTCTCAAGGGCTGCTTGATTTGGACCAGCACAGTAAACAGGCGTTTCCTTGAAATCAGAGTTTCTTACGGCTTTTAAATCCCAACAGCTATGCAGAAGCTTCCCATCTGCTCCCACCAGGGGTCTGGCACCACACTCTGGCGAATCTCAAGTTAAATTCCTATTGAATGGGAAATTTGGGTGGGACAAGGGAAGAGCTTTTTTGCAAAAGCAGTACTCCTTAGATGAGCTGAAGAAAGTTCTGGGAACACAACTCCCTCTGCTGGCTCCCTGTGAGATGTACACGAAGGTCTAAGATCCCTTGTCTAGAGAAATAGAGCACAGGTGCTGTGCTGACTGTGAAGCTGCTTCCTTATGGCTAGTAAGGTGCACAGCGAAGACTAGTACTGCCTGAAAGGCCCATGTTGCCTTTTTTACTCACAGGTCTGTTTCAGGAAGAAACAGGATGCCAACACACTAGCCCTGTACAACTATCACCTTAAAGAACTCCAGAAACTGTTCTTTATGTTTCCACGCCACCTCCCTCCTCTCTACAGGTTTCAGAAGTTTGGAAATAAGACATAACTAAAGGAAGGTGGAATGGTGGTGCATGCTCATAATCCTAGCATGTGAAGGCTGAGGCAGGTGGATTGCAAGTTTTAGCCCAGCCTGGGCAGACACTGTGTAGCTCCTTCTGAAGGCTCTGGGTTCAATGTGATCCTGTCCTCTATTCCTGTAGCGGTTTTACTAAATGTTGTCAAGTCACTTGATTACTCTCTTCTTCAATTTTCTTATTATAAACTGAGAGGAGGAGGGAAGAATAGATTAGTGAGACTAGAATGGACTAGGTTACAACTAGTTTTTCTGAGGTCATAAGGATAAACAAACAAACAGTGAGATTAGTCACCTAAGTTACAGCATATTATAGAGGCTAAGATTCCTAACCATCTGAGTACCAAGCTCAGTTTGGTCAGTTCTGAGGTTAGCTAACTACTAGGCCTCAAATCTTCCCTGTCCCTTCTAACCTGTAATGCCAATGCTACCACATCAGTGGGGCTTAAGTTCTCCTTCCTGCCTAGCAACCTAAATGACATTAGGCACTGACCTCTCAGGGATCTGAAGACTCATGTCCTACAAGGACTTAAGACTCACACAGAGGCATCACCCTTACTGGTGAAGACCACAGGTTTTAAAGCTAGACAGACAGACTATGGCTTGAAGGTTAGCTCCAGCACTTATTGGCAGTGTATTTCAGGTAGGCTTTGAGCCTTTGTTTCTTCATCTGTGAAAAAGGAGAATCATACCTTCCTCACACTGTTTTTATAGAGATTAAATAAGAAATTATACATGGCAGAGTAGTACCAGATTGCCTGATCAAATTTCTCCACTTACTAATTGTTGAACTTTGACTGAGTTACTTATTCTCATGCCTAAGTTTTCTCATCTTCAGAATGGGGTTATTAGGGTATTGACCTTATAGGATTACTGAGAGGATCAAGTAAGTTAATATGTAAAAAGCATTTAGAACAGTACCTCAACCTTTTCAGTTTCATTTAAAATTTACCATTATTATTAATAATTAAAACATGTACATCTTCCCAACATACCCAAGTCCACCCTTTCTCTACACATGGTGAATTCACTCATTTAAATAAACCACATTTATTTATTTATTTATTTACCATTTATAAACTATGCACCAGGCAACTTTTACAAATAATTCTTGCCTTTATAGCGTCCAGAGTATAGGCAGAGAGGTACAAATACGTAAGTAATGATAATAAAAGTGTGAGAATGACACTGTGAGTATAGGATGCTGAGTGTACATGGCAAGGGGATCGACTGTGTGTACCAGAGGTATTGCATTAGAGAAGCTGCATTTAAGCAGAAAGATAAAGGATACATAGGAGTTCCTGGTATATGGTAAAGAGGGGGACTAAGAAAAGTATTCAAAACAGAGAGAATATGTATTCTGTAGTATATCTTGCCATCTCTCCTGTTTTTCTAATACCAGCTATCTGTAAGCCTATCACCACATCTACCTAAATCAATGTTTCACAAACTTGAATATTCAAATAAATTATTTGAAATGTTTTTAAAATTCCCATTCTGACTTATAGTCTGGATAGGTCATGAGTTTTTTGGGGGAGTCCAGGGATATAGCTCTGGGGCATAAGCACCTGCCCGGCAATTGTGCTAATTGTAAGGTCCTGAGTTTAATTCCCAGTACAAAAAAAATATTCTTTTTGGGGGGCACTTGTGGGAATTGAACCAAGGGCCCTGCACATGCCAGGAAAGAGCTCTATAGCAGAACTGCATTTTTAACAGCTCTTAGATGATGCCCATGTTGCTGAGATTACCTTTTGAGAGTAAGGGCCCAAAATAATCCCATCCATGTAATGGCCCACTTCAGTTCATTAAATTCAATTTATTTATACAGGTTTTTACCAATAGCATGATCATTTTGAAATATTATATCACTCCCTTGTTTATAATGACCCTGTACCTCCCCATGTTCTCAAAATCCAAACACCTAACAGGATGACAAACCATACCCTGTATGACTTGGCTTGTGCAGAGCTCTAGAGTCTCAGCTCCTCACATCCCCTACCTCCTCACTCTAAATGAATGCTTGCGCATGCACATCCATCTTTAGCTGTAAATTCCTAGCTAAGCTGTAAGTTCCTTCAGTACACATTTCTAATTCCTGTTCTAGGTTAGGAATTAATTCTACAAGTTACTGTGTAATCCACCTGAGTGATCTCTATTGTAGCACATATCATTGTTGATACTATAATTGATCATTTGTCTACCTCCACACTGGACCTGTAAGTAATCTGAGGGCAGATATTATGTGTCTTATTCCATATTCCAAGTTCCTAGCATAGAGTAAAAACCAATGAATACTGGGAAGGATGAAACAAAATGACTCAGTGAAAGAATATATAACTGTTAGAGGAACCCTCCCCCTAAAGTATAGGACAAGTGCCTAAGGGTAAAAGGAAGAAAAAAGGAACCAGATATGAATAAAAATTGACGAAAGCATAAAGAGAAATATAACAAACTAAATGTACCATCTTGCCACTAAGTAATTCAACCAGTGTTTCGCAGATGAGCAGTTAAGCAATACAGAGACTACAGTGTACTAAAGCCAGCACCAAGCCACATTTTCCACTCCCTGTTAAGTGCTCTAGAACCTGGGAGTAGAGTGCGGACTTAAAACCTCAATCCCCCTGACACAGCGAGTATAGTTCCACTTGGGTCAGGGTTCAGTTTGCCCCTCCAGATAAAATGACTTCATAGAGAAATTTGGCTTAAACTGGAAATCTTAAGCTTGGAAACAACAAGAATAAGAATAAGGAGGAATTTGCATTAAGCACCTTCAATTTTACTACAGAACTAGGGGTGAAAGATAGATGGAAATAAAATAATGAAGTATAATGTCACTAAATATAGAGTGTGAATTACCCACTCTTTTTTCCTTTTTTTTTTTTTTTTTTTTGTGGTACCAGGATTCGAACTCACAACCTTGAGCTTGCCAGGTAGGCGCTGTGCCACTGAGCTGTATCTCTGGCCCTTCCCACTCTTTTCTAAATAAATTTTTTATTGAGCAATAAGTTATCTGTAAAGAGTACACAAATCAAGAAGTTACTGTTTGATAAAATTTCAAAAAGTCAACACACCTATGTAACCACTCACAGATAAGGAAATAGAGCATTTGCAGGATCAGAAAGCCTTCCTGCACGTTCCCTCCCAGCCTTTGCTCTCCCCATCCCTAAAGGTAATCTCTAGCCTTACTCCTGTCACCACTCACCAGTTTTGCCTATCTGAACCTGACATGAATGCCATAAAATATGTACTCTTAAGTATATTCTTCTGCCCAATATGTTTTACAGAGTTATCCAAGTTTGTCACACTTGGTAGTAGGTTATTTTTATTGTAGAAAGTATCCCATTGCGTGACTACTGTTGTCACTGTTTATTGAATCCCTTCTTTTGCTGATGGGCCTTCTGGTTGTTTTTAGTATGGGAGCTATACAGTCATATGCCTTTTGGTCCCATATAAAAATATTTCTGGATCCAGGTGTGGTGGCATACGCCTATAATCCCAGCACTAGAGAGGCTGAGGCAGGAGGACAGCCACAAGTTCAAGGCCAGTCTGAGCTACATAGTGAGTTCAAGATCAGCCTGTACTACAAAGTAAGACCCTGTCTTAAAAAATAAAAAATTTCTGTTGAATATATATCTGGGAGTGTAATTCATGGGTCATGGAGTATGTACATGTTCTGCTAAAGAGATAATGTCAAATAATTTTCCAAGCACCAACACACACACACATACACACACACAGACACACACACACAGACACACACACACACACATATTAGGAAATCAATGTTTCAGTTGCTTATATCCTTGATCTTCTTTTTTGGTGTTCTAGATAAAGATGCCACATTGTGATTTTAATCTGCATCTCACTACCACTACAACCATACATTAAAACAAAAAACTGTAGTAAATAAATACATAGAATTATTTTAACCATTTAAAAATTTTAACCATTTTCAATACACCATTAAATGGCTTTAAGTACATTCACATTGCTGTGCAATGTTACTACCATCTCCAAAACTTTTTTATTAAGCCAAACTGAATCTGTATACCCATTAAACAATTCCCTATTACCTGCTACCTCCAGCCCCCAGTAATCTGTTTTACTTTCTAACTCTGTTGCCATATGGTTTTCCAGAGCAGCTGCACCCTTTTATATTCTCTCCAACAATGCACAAGAGTTCCAACTTGGAAGCCAGGCACAGTAGTGCATGCCAGCAATATCAGCACTCTGGGAAGCTGAGACAGAAGGATCACAAGTTTGAGCCCAGCCTTGGCAACTTAGTGAGATCCTATCTTTAAAAAAATTCTCTACCTACCTACCTATCTACCTATAGATAGACAGATAGACAGATACATAGATAGACAGACAGACAGACAGATGGAAGTGAAGTGGCTGGGGACACAGCTCAGTTAAAGGCTCTGGGTTCAATCATCAGTACTGCCAGAAAAAAAAAATTCCAACTCAAATAGAGAATATTCAGATGAGTCCTAAAGCAAATCAATCAAGCATACCCATGATTAGTAAACTGATCTTTTTACATCCAGACAGAATACTGCATATTTACTCAACAAAAATTTAATAAGAATCAATAATGTTCCTATAGTATAAATACCTCCTGACTGAATTTTCTCCCCACCTTCCCAAATAACAAATAACCCACTGTCTAGTAGTCAATTCTGGAACTGCTAATGAATGAACTAAATGTCTTTAAAGTCCTTAGAGTTAAATACACAAAACACACAGACTCTTATTACCTGAGATAATTATATTCTATAAAGTAGCAACAAACAATGAATCTGCCAATACTGAATCAGAGTACAGGGTTAGGTTCATGTTAGCTCACTATTTTTGTTAACTAATTAATAGATAACCTCGTTTTGAGTATTTCTGAGTGTTTTTTTTGTTTGTTTGTTTGTTTGGTACTGTTAGGGATCCATCCCAAGGCCTCTCACATGCTAAGTACCCACTGAGCTATATCCCTAGTCCTATGTACGGTTCTGTTTAAAGATGTCTTATTTAATTATATTGTTGATTCATTTATATCAAAGCCATAATCAAGAACAGCACTCTAACTCATGCCTGAACTAAGCTTATCTAACATTTTCTCTGTAAGACACATCACAGCCTTTTTGCATTTAAAAACACTAGATGGCATTTTGATACTACATCTGAGGGCCATTTTATTTTATTTTATTTTATTTTTTTATTTTAAGGATAAAAGGAGGGAAACATTAACAGACATACAACATTTTACAACATATCACAAGCACAATACAGACAATACAGAGTTCCAAACAAAGTGGTAGGGAATTAACAATGGTGGTTGTATTACATATTGATATCTTCAAAGTGGCTTCTCATGAAAACAGATATAGACATGCAATACTGGTCAACCAAAGACTCATTGACAGTTTCTTTCAGCATAGAAACAGCAGATAGAAGAACAACCATGTTATCTATCCTGTATATACATACATACAAAATTTCTCCTTCTTTCCCTTCTCTCTTCCCACATCCCAGAAGCCCTTTACTCTTCGGTGGTTTCCTATCATTTCACAGTGTCTATCATACCTCCGAGTTTAACTTAACTCTTTCAAGTTTTACACTAGTGACACAATGCGGTGCTTGCACATGTATGTTTGATTTATTTCACTTATGAGTATGGTCTCTAGTTGTGACCATTTAAATATAAAGGCCTCGAGTTTATCTTTCTTTACAGCTGAGTAATATTCCATTATATAAAAGTACCATAATTTTCTTATCCAATCCTCGGTGGATGGACATTTGGGTTGCTTCCACATTTTAGCAATTACAAATTGTGCTGCTATGAACATAGGTGCACATATATCACTGTGATATGATGTTTTTAGATCTTCTGGGAAAATACCCAGCAGGGGGATAGCTGGGTTGAATGGGACCTCTAAACCTAGTTTTCGGAGGAATCTCCAAACTGATTTCCACAGTGGTTTCACCAGTCTGCATTCCCACCAGCAGTGGAGAAGGGTTCCTATTTCTCCACAGCCTCGCCAGCATTTGTTATTGGTTGATTTCTTAATGCTAGCCATTCTTACTGGGGTAAGGTGGAATCTTAGTGTTGTTTTAATTTGCATTTCTCGAATGACTAATGATGAGGGCCATTTTAAACAGTAAAATCACATGAAAGAAAGAATGAGAGAGAGAGAGAGAGAGAGAGAAAGAAAGAAAGAAAGAAAGAAAGAAAGAAAGAAAGAAAAAATAGAGGAAGAGAGGAAGAGAAAGAGGGCGAAGGAGGGAAGGAAAGAAGGAATGATAGAAAGAAGGAAGGAAGGAAGGGAAGGCAGGAAAGAAAGAGAAAAAAAACTTGGAAAACTCACATATACAATTCTTTTTTAAAAAGAAAAGAAAATGTAGCATTAAATTGACCATGAAAAGGATACTTGTTGACTATATGAGAGATGAAACAAAAATGCAGCACTCTGCCTTATTTGACCTCAACTAGGAAAGAGGCATGTTGGGTGACTCAAATTTTTTGCTGCTCTGCACCTGTCCATGAAACCTCAGAAGGACTGTGAATACTGAGTAATCTAGGCCTTTGGGGGCTTTTCTAGCTCACTTCTCCAAACGTTTCCAAACTCCTCCCACAAACAACTTCCCAGGGCTTCTAAACCACATGGTCAAGTATAGTCACAGCCAAGACCCTAGTCTCAGTACCGATTGTATTAGCCTTCTCATTTCTGGGACACAATACAAACTATCACAACCTAAAGGAAGAGAGGCTTACTTTGGTTCATGCTTCAGGGGATTCAGGTTGGCTCCAAGGCAGAAATGTCATGATGGAAGGACACAGAAGAGGAAGCTATTCTCACAGCAACCAGGAAGCAGAGATGAAGGGGTTGCTAGGGACAATAATGCACCTTTGCAGGTTACACCCACAATGGCCCACCTCTTCTAACCAGGTCTCATTTCCAAACACAGTGAGACTTTAGGGAACATTTTCATTTCCACCGTACCGATCACACACAGTGAAGACTTACAAGGAACCATGTTCAGACATCCAAAACTACCACTACCCAAACAGCTGTCCCCATGCTTGGACTCTATGGCTGTGGAAAACAACCCAGGCACACAGACAGAGTGATTCTGGCATGCTTTCTTACTCAGACTTTTCCTCTCCATACCAGCTCTCCAGATGCTCTGTACTCTTCTCAAATGTTTAGTTATAATTTCTATCCTTATTCCTACTTCTATTAATTTCACAAGAAAAAATAAAATCATTAGATGGAAAATGGTTTTCACCTTTTTGATATTAAAACCTATAAGCTTACTGACATCTACCCTCTCCTATCTCCCTCTTGTTTTAATGGAAGGGATTCTCTCTTCCCACCTAAACCTAATTCCCTCCCCAGTACTCTGGGTCAAATTCTCTCCCACCTTCTTTTTTTTTTTTTTTTGCATAGCCATTGTGTTTTATTTATCTGGTATATTCCTTATTTTACAAAATATACAGAGGAGCCAAAAATGCTAAGCAGTCAACAGTGTCTGATTCAACAGGGGCTCCTCCCTAGGGGTCCTTGCCCTCATTCTGGCTGAATGAACAAGCAGGTACATTAAGGGGTAGCAGCGTGCTCCCACCTTCTTGAGGACCATATCCACCAGTCATCCCCCTTGTTCCTGATTCTTCAACTTTTCACCCTCCACTGGCTTCTCCATATCAGCAGAAAAATACATTCAGGTATCTGCCATCTTCCCAGGACAAATCCTCTGTCTTCTTCCAGCTACTGCTCTCTGCATTTACCTTCAACACCAAGCTCCACTTTCAGCATCCCTATGTCTCAAATTCTTTCCTTTCCATTCAGTCTTCGATCTGTTACGGTCTGCCTTTTATTTTTGCCAATCCACTGAAACTATTATTCCCATGATAACTATGTCCTAGATACAATGGGTACTGCTAAGCTTCTCAGGATTCACTTCTCAGGATTTTGATGTTGATAATACTGTACCTCTTTCTTGAAAGATTCTCTTTCCTCTGCTTTTCTGACATTACACTCCCCTTTTCTCTCATCTCCAAGACACCTTCATTCTCACTCTCTTTGTACCTTCCTCTTCTCTTCTGGTCTCTTAAATGCAGGAGTCCTTCAAGATTCTATTCTAGTATCTGCTTCCTCTTCACACAAAACATTCTCTTTCCCACATCCATGGCTTCATTTATTCTTAATGTGCACGTAATCTCCAAATCGCAGTGCCTAACATCTCAGAGCTTTAGGCCTAAGCAATGGCCTACTACATAGATGTCTTTATGATATTCCCAGAGGGCCAGGGATACAGCTCAGTGGTACAAGGGCCTGCCTGGCAAGCACAAGGTTCTGAGTTTGATTCCCAGTACAAAAAAAAAGAAAAAAAAGGTATTCCTATAGACACTTCTACCATAACATATCTAAAATAGTTGATTACTACAAAGGGAGACAAAAATAAGTAAATAAATAGGTGAAATAATTAAATTTATTTTAGGTGCTATAAAGGAAATGACCAACTAATTGGCTAAAGTAAAGGACAAAAGGAAGAAACTACTTAAGATAGAAAGGTTACAGAGGGCATTTTTAAGGTAGTGACATTTTATCTAAGATCAAGTGGATGAAAGCTTATTGTACGAAAGGAATAAAACATTTCCAAGAACCCAAATGTAATAATTTGACAGGTTTACAGAATGGAAAGACAACTTGTGTGGCTGGAATTCAGTGAACGAGAGGAAGAGTGAGATTATAAAGACAGGTAAAGGCTCAAACATGGTAAAGGCTTTACAAAAGCTAAGATAAAGCATTCTGATTTTATTCTAAATGTAATGGGTTTTATTAAAGGATTTTAAGTAAGAGAGTGGCACGAGCCGATTTATATTTACATCTGTTGCTGTGTAGAAGATGGATTGCAGACAGGCACCAAGGGAAGATCAATCAGAAAGCTGATACAGGAGATAAAATGAAAGACAATAGCACCCTGGAGAAGGCTGACAGCAATGAAAAATGAAGAAAAGCAGACAGATTTGAGCGATTTTTAAAGCAGAACTCATAAGACTTGCTAATGGATTGGATGTAGGAGGTGAGAAAAAGGAAGAATGACTTCCAATTTTAGTTTGAACTGGGCTGAAGGTGATTTACTGAGAAAAACCAGAGTAGGGTGAAAGAAGGTTCTATGGAGAAATCTAAAGTTCCACCATGGACGAAAGTGGAAAATCTGTGAAGCACTTAAGTGGGAAGAGAAAGTGTGTGGACAGGCAGACGTAAGAGTCTGGAGGTCAAATAAGAGGGCTACACTGAAGGTAGTGTGACAGGAAGCTGCAGAGTGGTAGATTTGAGTTTTCTGTAATTCCAATTTTTACTTAAAAGCTTGAATTTTATTAATAATAACAGTTAATCACCCCCCTTCTCTCTACAGTCGGTTTTCCTTGAGGTACCAGGCTCAGTTTGTTCATTCTGAAGAAAGTGCCTGCTGAATGCCCAGATGTGAACAATCACGGTTGGTCTGTCAGTTGTTCTTTTAATACTCCACTCGCAGAAAAAAAAAAAAAAAAAAAGGTTAGTTTAGTTTGAAACTCAATCCCTTGTATTATGGCTTGGGTCTAGATGTCCCCACAAAGTCTCACAAATGCATTAGTAGGGAGTTTAAAAGGTGCCTGCTGAATTAGGGTGTATGAACATGGATTAAAACTGGGATGCTGGGATTAAGAGTGCCCCACCCTGGGTGCAGGTGGCACCAATGAATAGGCTGGATTCAATATAAAAGGGCTTGAAGCTTTCTGCTGGCTGCTGCTGCTGCTTGTACTTCTGCTTTGTTGGTTTACTGCCTTCTGCCTGCCCTGCTTTACCATGGACTGCTTCTCCTCTGCGATGCCCCTCTGCCATACCACCCTGCCTTGGAGTCAACTGACTATGGACTGAAACCTGCAGAAACTATAAGCCAAAATAAACCTTTCCTCCTTTAACTTTGGGTGTTGGGTATTTTGTCTTGGCAAAGAGAAAAGTAACTAAGACAACTTGTATATTCCTTTAATTACCATACTTTAGCATGCAGCAAAACTGTATTTCCCATTTCATAAAAAAAGAACTGTGTGCCAGGAATTATATTTAATAAAATTAATAACTTTTTTTGTGGTCTTAAGGATTGAACCAAGAGTCTTCACACTGAGCTACATCCCTAGATCTTTTTATTTTTTGAGACAGGGTCTCAGTAAGTTGCCTAGGCTGGGTGCAAACTTGTCACCCTCCTGCCTCAGCCTCCCAGACTGCCAAGATTACAGGTCTGTGCTATCACACCCAACTTAAAATTAGTAATTTTTTTTGGTCTTTTTGAGACAGAGTCTCACTATGTAGTTCAGGCTGGCCTCAAACTCAAAAGTATGCTCCTGCCTCAGCCTTCAAGTGCTGGGATTATAGGTATCTGCCACTATGCCCTGCCAAAAATTAGTAATTTTAATGGCATCATTAAGAGTATTCTATGTGAAAGTGGAAAAATATTTCATATGCAAGTATATGACAATGAAGAATACAATGACAAGAGTTTCGTGCTACTGGCTTGATTCATGGAAGGTGCTAGCATTTTTATTTATCACTGCTTATGAACCGTAAATTTAAGTGTACATGATTTTCAAAAGCAAACTTCATTTTAGTATTATCATCAAAGTACATTTGAACTCACAGACCCTGTGAAGGGGTATCAGGGATCCTCACAAGACCACAGACCACATATTGAAAAATACTGCTTTAAAATGTGTTGAGAGTGTCAGGCATGGCGGTGAACACCCATAAACCCAGGATTCAAGAGGCTGAGGCAGGAGTATCACCTCAAGTTTGTGGCCAGTCTGGGATACATAGTGAATTTCATTCAGGTCAGCCTAAACTACAGAATGAGACCCTGTCTAAAAAAAAGAAATACAAGAAAATATATATATATAAATACTTCCCTCAGATTTACAGCTAGTAATAATATATGTTATTTTGATTTATGCAACAGATTTTTTTTAACATTACATACTATTGTGCCAGTTAAGTAACAGCATCATTTTGAGACTAATCATTTATAGTTTAGAAAAAGGAATTAAATATTTTCAGCAAAAACAAAATGAACTTGTAAATTGTGTCACACAACATAATGAATCAATGTAAAGAAGAAATGACCTAAATCACCACTTAAATGGCAGTCATCCTAAATTCATCCAGAAAAATTACAGTTGAAAAACTGAACAGGCCCTGCACCAGAGAGCGAGTGCTCCGGGAGCTGCTGGACCCATGGGTTCGAGTCTGTGCTTGACCCACACCGCCACAGTTCCCAGCTGAAACGCGCGGAGAGAGCCAGGTATTTCCCATCTACTCCCTGAGGGCAGAGCAGGTGAACCAGGACTCCGCTGCCATTACAGACTGAGTCTCTGCCCTCCCTGCACCAGCGGCAGAGAAGAGGTCCTCACCCAGAAGCCCCAGGGACTTCTCTGGCAGGGGGCGGGGCGTGTAGACTCTCCCAGCCCCTGCACACCCTGCACCGAGTGAGCAAGTGCTCCAGGAGCTGCCAGATCCGTGGTTCAAGTCCATGCTTTGCTTGCCCACACCCCCTAGCGAGTTGAAGGCTGGGGAAGTCTGTGACTGCTACCCATCTGGGCTGCATCTGGTTCCTGTATGTGTCCTGAACTGACTGGAGACATAGATTCAGGTGGTTCACAAACTGTAGACCCTGCAGTTTGTGTCTGAATTATGCCTGTACCCTAAACTCCCTGGTGACATAGGTCCACTGGACAGGGATTGTCACACCAGTGCAACCTGAGTCTGGTCGTGCACGTGCCCTGAACTGCAAGGGGAAGCTGGATCAGACCGTCGGCCATCAACTGACACAAGTGCCCGTGTCTGAGAACGGGGATAACTAGATATAAATCAAAAACTGCCGGAAAACCCGAGACTAAGTAG
>NW_004955479.1:10099131-10130674 GCF_000276665.1 Chinchilla lanigera | reverse complement strand
ACATACATGTGCAAGCACCGCATTGTTTCACTAGTGTAAAACCAGAAAGATTTAATTTAAACTAGGAGGTATGATAGACATTGTGAAATGATAGGAAAGCACTCAAGGGTAAAGGGCAACTGGGATGTGTGGGAAAAGAGAAGGGAAAGAAGGAGAAACTCTGTATGTATGTATATACAGGATAGTTAACATGGCTTTTCTACTGTCTTCTATTTCTTTGCTGAAAGAAACTGTCAATGAGTCCATGGTTGTTCAGTATTGCATGTCCATATCTGTTTTCATGAGAAACCACTTTGAAGATATCAATACGTAATACAACAAGCATTGTTAATTTCCTACCACTTTGTTTGTAACTCCATATTGTCTGTACTGTTCTTTTGCTATTTTGTAAAATGTTGTCTGTCTGTTAATGTTTTCCTCCTTTTATTTCTAAAATTTTTTAAAAAAAAAGAAAAAAAGAAAAACTGAACAGTACAGAATGATAAATCTTTAGGATCTGAATTGGAGTCTATTTACAAGTCATGTATGTTATAAAAATGATCAGTAGACAGTAAAGAGGTCAGTAGTACTAACAATAAGAATCTCCTTTAGGGCTGGACTGGAATGTAGCTCAGTGGTAGAACACACATGAGGTCCTGGGTTCTCGCCTAGTACCGTGGGGAGTGATTGAGGCTGGAGATGCATTACACCTGCAGGGTTGGAGTAAGGCCAGCCCGGGGAACATGAGGCTCCCAAGGCCAACTGCATGAACAAGCTGATAGGCAGACGAGTGTCACGTGACATCAACATATGGAGTGTATAAATAAAGGTGCTGCAGTCCTTGGACAGTTCTCTCTCTCCCATCAGCAGAGAAGCCTTGACCTGACCTCAGCTTTCTACATTCTAAGTCTTGCCTTCATTTCTTCATCCTTCACCATCTGCCCTCTGGGAAATTCGAGAGCTGTGCTGGACAGGGCACAGTACCACACACCACACTACACATACACAAAAACCCCTTTCGTTTTGTTGCAGATAGACACCCAACATGAGAAAGAGCAAAAAAAAATCCATGTGACTTTTCTCTGTGGAAATTCTAGCTACACAGGTTAAAAAATGTGGCCAGTGTAGTGTGAAAGCTCAGAAATTCAATGGCGGGGACAGAGTTTTGGGTTCTGCTTTTCCTTCTCATTTTTCTTTACTGTAAAGAAAACAATGGGAATATGGGCATTCAGAAATAAATCATTGCTAAGGGATTTATGCAACAAAGCCCTCTTGGAAGAGAACCAGCTTTTAATTCTGATAATCAATGACTCTATTGAACTTCTTCTCATTTATGTATTCCACACCTTACTGTGGAATCAAGGAACCTAGTCTCCATGAAGTGTACCCTAATCTTCACCATTCCAATAAGGCCCTTCAATTTAAGAAAAGGGAATCTACCTGGTTGACTAAGGAAGTATAACAAAGGGTCATTTCCTTACAGCAGTCACAAAAGAATATTCTGCTTGAGGGGTAATAGGATGGATGCACTCTCAAAAGAAGAGGTACAAGGCAAAGAGTGCATGACGCTTTTTTTCAGGTGTGACTTAACTTTGGCAGAGCTACATTTCTCTTCAGTAATGATACTTTTGCCCATCACATCTGGGTGATTTTGGAATTGACTACTGTTTAGAATTCCCAGATCACCTACTATGGTGACTAACAAGCATATCCTTAGTGGTTACAATGAAGTATGCTGCAGAATTATTATGTACTAAGAAAGTGCACTACACATATAAAGAATGATAGTTTTCTGTGTAAAACCCTGAGTATCAAATTAAAACATGGGTAAAGAATAAAAATTCAGCCGGGCATGGTACTACACATCTGCAATCCCAGTACTCAGGAGGCTAAGGCAGGAATATTGCCAGGGGTTCAAGGCCAGCTGGAACTACACAGAAAGACCCTATCTCAAAAAACCAAAAAATAAAAAATAAAGATTCAGCCAGTTATGGTGGTGCACCAGTTATAGTGGTGCACACCTGTAATCCCAGTATTTAGGAGGCTGAAGCAAGAAGATCTTGAGTTCGAAGCCAGACTGGCTACATAGTGAGTCTCACCCCCTCCCACACACACACACACACACACACACACACATTCAGCTGGAGAGCTCACTCATGTGGAGAAAGAGAGAGCAAAGCTATCTCCAAGCACAAATAAGAAATATGCACATAAACTAAAATTCAGCAACTAACACTCAAGATAAACTGGAAGAAAATGATCATGAACACAATCAAAATTGTACGTGGGTGAAGCTGAGGCATAAAAGAGTGTTACATCCAATGCAAGAGGCTCATCCTTCAAGTGTTGGCTCAATGTTACCTCTTGAAGGTTTCCCTTAAATATCCTGTATGGCCAACGCCACATCACTCTATATCCATTAGCTTCTTTTCTTTTCTAAATATGGAACGCTTCATGAATTTGCATGTCACCCTTGCGCAGGGGCCATACTAATCTTCTCTGTATCATTCTAATTTTAGCACATGTGCTGCCGAAGTGGGCACTCTTTTCTTCAATTTCTTACTTTTCTTCAATTACTATAAAAAAACTACATATCGATATTTTTTTTCTCATCTAGAACTTAGGCTTCAAGAGAATAGGGATCTTATTTATATATTCACCAAGTATATATCTGACATCTTTAGATACTCAAAATGTATATTTGTTGAGAATAATATGCAGCTTTTACTATGGAAGGTCCAATAGCTAAGTTGCAAGAGAAATGCAGGTAATAAGCAAAAAGAGGGGGCACACAGCTGTACAGTCATGGGGCATGGAAAGGCTGTATCAGGGAAATAATACTGGATTTGTGTCTTAAAGAAATAATAAGGCAGACCTAAGTCCTTGAGGTTGTAGAAGGATCATGGTGTTTCACATCTCTACGCCTTCAATAACAACAATAAGAAAAAAAAAGAACTGCATTTATTGAGTGTTTTCTACATTCCAACCAGAATGCAGTTTGGACACGTATTATCTTACTTAATCCTTATGATAATGCTGTGTGGTAGGTGCTTTAATTACTATCACTTCATAGTGAAAGAAACAAGCATGGACAGGAAAATGACTAGTGCAAGATTCCAGCTAACCTGAGACAGAACTAAGACCCAAAATCCATGTATCTCTTGCACTCTACCTGAAATGCCCTTATCCTCATGTGCTTGTTGAAAATACTCTTATTAACCCTATTACCTTATAGCTAAAAACCTCATCTTCTATGAAGTTTTCTGAAGCCATGGGCAAAATTACTACAGCATAGATTTGGAACAAATGATTCGGAGAAACTGGATTATATAACTGTGTGAATAACTAACGTGTAACTCAAGGTGTATAGGTTGAAGTCAAACTAGTAGCCATAATTCTAATTTATGAAAATTAGTAACAGATAATTATCAATAATGATCAAGTATAGAATTACAAATCACAGGGTTGTATCTACATTTTTTTCTTTTCCACAAAACAGAGCAGAAGAAAGAGCTTGAGGAGGGAGAGATTTTACAGAGATGCCTGCTATCTCTGCTTCACAGGTCCTCTGGAGATTCTTAAACAGCCCTATCTCATTAGCAAGGTAGCTTTACTTCTGGTATGAAAATATATTATTGGGATTCAGGATGGACTCAAGCTTGCATGTGCTTTTACCCATGTATGTACAAAATCTGCAATTTCATCCCTTGGGTTTAAATTTAGGTCTTTGCCTAAGGACTATTCTCAAGATAAGGGTTTTTTTTTTCCTGTTTTATAATTACATTTCTAATTTTTAAAGTTCATTTATAGTAAATTTAGATAAAATTAAAGTATTTTCAAGATGAAGGGTAACTCTGAGTTTATCCAGGTCAATCACATCATTTCACAGGTAAGAAATTCAGACCTAGAGAGTTTAAATTACTTCACCATAGCATGACAACATGAGAAAATACTTAGATCTAGAGAAGATAAAGCTGTGAGGAAAAACTACCGGCCACAGTCTTTTCCTAGCTATGAAACTAAATGACAGCAGAGAATTTTCTAGTTGAAGAAACACAAAACAGCATAACAGCTTAGTTAATATGTCTTAACTTTTTAGGGTCATGGAATCCTCCTTTGAAAATATGAAGAAGCTGGATGTGGTAAAGATAGGAAGACTGCAAGCTTGAGGCCAGTCTGGGGTATATGGCAAATTCAAGGCCACCTGGACTACATAACAAGACCTTGTCTCAAAGACAACCATTGTTAATTTCCTACAACTTTGTCTGTAACTCTGTTTTGTCTGTATTGTTCTCATGCTATTTTGTAAATGGATGTCTGTTTATTAATATGTTTTCCTTCTTTTATTTCTTAAAATAAAAAAACAAAATGAGAGAGGGAGAAGGAGAGAGAGAGGGAGAGAAAGACAGAGTGAGAACTGGTGAAAGTCACAGTCCTTTCTAGAATCTAGAAAATCTGGTATTTACACAAAATTTGGTATACAATTTCAAAGTGTTCAAAGATCCACTCAAATGGACAATCCTTGGCCCAGAAGAAAATAAATCATGGGAACCCTTCCAACAGTATTTATGGAACTGGTGGGAAAGAAGTAGAAACAAAGGCTATCTGTATTATAGACTCACTGTATGACAGGCACTGCATTAGATCATATATATGACTCAATCTTCGTGACAACCCTGTGAAATAGGTTTTTAAAGTCTGGGTTTTATTTTTTTATTTGTTCATTAGTTTTTAACCAGGTAACAAAGGTTCATGGCATAAAGGTCAACAGATATAGTGTGTAGTAAAAAGTCAGTCTCCTCTCTCTACCTCTTTCCTTCACACCTGATTATCCTCTCTAGAGGGAAATGTTTGAACTTGTGCATTCTTCTAGAGATATCCATTGCATAACAATATGTGTTCTGTTCTTTTTTCTACATAAATGGTAACAGATCATATATACAGCTTTATACCCAGTTTTCTTCCTTTTAGCATTAACTTGAAGACTATCAGTATGTGTGGAACTGCCTTATATTTTTAAACTTTGGCTTATTTTTCTACTTTATAAACATATCAGTATTTATTTAGCCAGTCTCCTACCAATGGACATTTCAATTGTTCCTGTCTTTTGTTATTTGTCACCGTGATACAATGGTGTAACGAATATTCTTTTATATATGCTATTTCACACATGTGTGAGAACATCTGTGGGAAAAAATGTCCAAAAGTGTTATTCTCCTTTTTGAAAAAGTGCTTTTGGCATTCTCCCTTTAAAAATCTGCATACAATAACAAATGGAAGAGTATCCAAATGAAGAGTAGCCAGAGACGTTAACCAATTATTTCATATCAGTTTTACAGACCTTTTGCATACATGGGTATAGCTCAGGATCCCTACTACAATTTAATACTAGATAGTATCTATGTGAATAGATTTCAAGTATAAAATAGTACATGAGTATAAAAGTAAATAAGGCAAAGAATGCAACCTTTCAAAGAAGAGGCAAATATTTCTTACAATAGTTCAATAAATGTTTTAATGATTGGGGTTGAATATTTTCACTCATCATTTCCTCCCTTGCCAATATAAAAATCCAGACACTAATATGTATACACTCATTAGGCTATAGTTCTGTTTTTCCTAGGATTTTAACTGTTCATTTACCACTGTAAAAAAACAAAAACAACAACAAAAAAAACAAACCAAAAACACTTGACAGAGGTGGTAACAGTGAGGAAAGAAAGCAAAGCCTTCCCAGTAAGCAGCAGCAAATACCTTTAAGACCCGAGTTACTCACCTGTCTCCATGCAATTTCTTATTTCAAATGTTCTTCTTCTTTGTAAACAGACTTTTTAAAGAGCAGTTTAAAAAGTTCACAGCAAAATTTAGCAGGAAGTACAAAGATCTCTCGTTTATTCTCTGCCTACACATATGCACAATTTCCACAACTATCAGCACCCTGCATGAGTGGTACATTTGCTACAATCGGTTATGAACCCACATTGACACAGTATTATCTCCAAAAGTCCATAGCTTCCATTATGGTCCTCCTTTGGTGTTGTACATTCGTGTTTAAACAAATGTACAAAGACAGACATCCACCATTTTAGCATCAAATCCTCTGTGCTCTGCCTAATTCATCTCTCCCTTCCTCCTAAACCCTAGGAACTACTGATCTTTTTTACTGTCTCCATAGTTTTGCCTTTCCCAGGTAATATACTTGGAATCTTACAGTATGTATGCTTTTCAGATTGGCTTCTTTCACTTAACAATATTCATTTAAGGCTCTTTTGTGTCTTTTCATAGCCTGATAGCTCATTTCTTTTCATACCCAGGCCCCTTCTGAAAGACATCTTGGTTGCTTCTCAGTGCAAAAAATTATGAAAAAGGCTGTTATAAACAGCTATGTTCAGGTTCTTGTGTGGAGATAAGTTTTTAACCTCTCTGGTAAACACTAAGGACTGTGATTGCTGAATCATATAGTATGTTTAATTTCACAAGAAACTACTGAACTATCTTCCAAAGTAGCTGTACCATTTTGTATTCCCATCAACAATGAATTAGAGATTCTGTTGTTCAACATACCCAACAGCATCTGGTATTGCCGGTGTTTTTGGTTTTACCCAATCTAAGAGGTAGGCAGAGGTATATCATTGTTTTAATTTTTATTTCCCTAATGACATATGATTTTGAGCATCTTTTCATATGCTTATTTCCCATATCTATATCTTGTTGGAGACTTATCAATTTATGCCATTTTCTTTTTGAGACAAGGTCTCACTATGTAATTCAGGCTAGCCTTAAACTTACAGCAACCCTCTTGACTCAGTATCCTGAGTGCTGGGATTACAGGCCTGTGCCACCATTCCCAGATCTTTTGCCCATTTCAAATTAGGTTGTTTATTCTTATTGTAAGGTTTTAAGAGTGTTTTGGTTTTGTTTTGTTTTTTAGTGCCAGGGATAAAACCCAGGGACTTGCGCATGCAAGGCAAGTACCACTGAGCTACATCCCCAGCCCAGGAATTTGTGTCTTTGTTAACAGTCCCTTACTATACAAATCCTTTGCAAATATTTTCTCTCCATGAGTGGCTTGTTTTCTCATTCTCTTGAATAGTTGTTTTTTTTGTTTTTGTTTGTTTTTTTTTTTTGGTTTTTCTCCGGTACCAGGAACCGAACTCACGACCTTGTGCTTGCCAGGCAGGCGCTTTTGCCGCTGAGCTAAATCCCCAGCCCGAATAGTTGTTTTTAACAGCTGAGAAAAATTGAAGCTCAGCTAGTATATATTCAAGGCATGCTGGGTGTGGTGAAGCACGCTTGTAATCCCAGTACTTGGGAAGCTGAGGCAGGACTGCCTCAAGTTTGAAGCCAGTCTGGGCTACACAGTATACTCAATGCCAACCTGAACTACATAGCAAGATACTGTTTTAAAAAATGTATATATATATATATAATTTCAAGGCATATAGTAAGGACCAGCAAAGACAGGCCAAATTCTGCTCTCATCACCATTCCACGTACTATATTTTCTACACTTCTTTGAAAAAAGAGACAAAATGCTGGCTGAAATAAACAAAACCAACAACCACCACCTTAATCACTCCGGATGTGAGTAAAGGAAACAAATAGCATTTCTCTCATGCTATAAATTCTCTCTGATCATCTCTTCCATTACTGTATTTAAATTATCAACTCTATAGTGATAGTTCCTAAGTCTCTATTTATGGCCCAGATCTATCTGATGCATATATGTATTCAATTGTCTCTTAGCCACGTCCACTTATACAGCTCAGAGGTTCTTCAAACAGCTTGTTCAGAACTGATCTTGCATTACACTCCAAACCTGCTCCTCTTCCTTCAGAATCCTCTCTCAATAAATGGACCCCCATTTCAGAAACACAGAAGACTACTTCTTCCTGTACTACCATTTCACTTGCAGAAGTGACCTCAATTATATAATTCTGTGTCTTACAACCAGTGATGTCATAACTCATCAATTTTTTCTGTCTTTTTTTTCTAGTACTGGGGACTGAACCCAGGGCCCTTGCATTGAGCTACAACCCCAGCATTTTTCTATTTTTTCTCTTGAGACAAGGTCTCCCTAAGTTATCCAACTGCCCTAACTGGGCTAGTACTGTTATCTTCCTGCCTCCGCCTCTCACAGTGTTGGGATTACAAGCATGAACCACCATGCCCGGCCAACTCCATCATTTTCTTAATATTCATGAAGCCCTTCCTGATCTCATTTCCCTCCTTTTCCTAGATTTCTTGTCCATTTTGATAACAACTCTTAAAAATACCTTTAGTCCCTTCACCATTTTTGCCAGGCAAAGCCTCAGTCCTAACAATACCTCCTATTATGTTTTGAATCTTAAATGTTCCCCTGAAGCTCATATGCTAAAGGCTTGGTCACTAGCCTATGACACTATCGGGAGCTGGTAGGAGCCTTAGAAGGTAAGGCTTAGTACAAGTTAGGGCATCAGGGTTCTGTTCCTCAGGGGCTAATGAGAACCCTGACTTTTCCTCTCTCTCTGTCTCCTTCCTGGCCATCATAAAGTGAATAGCTGCACTTTACTATGTACTTCCCACATGTTCTGTCTCACCATAGGCCTAGAAAACAACCAAGCCAAGTGACTATTAACTAAAACCTCTCAACCTGCAAGTCAACATAAACTTGTCCCTCTTTGAGTTGATTTTTCTCAGGTATTTTGTCCCAGCAATGGAAAAATAACAGTCACACCTAAAAGTACTAATTCTGCATTTGCGCCTAAGCAGCTAAATGTTGCAAGAGAAAAATCCGTATGACCAAGCAGCAGAGTTTCACTTTAAATTCATCTTCCCAAAACAGTAGTAAGCATCAACTGTGCCCGGGGGGCAGAGCAGAAGGTATTTAGGTCACTGGCGCCATGCCCTTGAAGGGGATAGGACGACCGTGGCCACTCCTTTTTTCATTTATAGTTCACATTCTATTTTAAGATAATTCCTACACACGGAGTAATATAAGGGTCAAGGTTCACTTTTCCCCCCACATGGTTATCAATATCCAATTATTTCAGTACCATTAGTTGAAAATAGTGCCTTTTCCCTACTGAATTATTTTGGCTTCACTGTCAAAATTCAACTCATTGTATATGTATGGATCTATTTTTTTTTTGTCCCATTGACCTATATACCTATCTTTTTCCCTTTAGGTCAGTACCTATTGTGGGGCATGAGCAGAAGGTAATAATTTTGATCCAAAAAATTCTTACTTCTTTCTCTTTTTTTTTTTTTTTTTTTGGTCTTTTTGAGACAGGGTCTCGCTATGCAGTTCAGGCTGGCCTTGAACTCACTTTGTAACCCAGGTTGTTCTCAAACTCAAAATGATCCTCCTGCCTCAGCCTCCTGAGTGCTGAGACTACAGGTGTGCGCCACCACATCCAGCTTCTTTTCCATTCTTTCCTCTTCTCTTCTTTACACATCTAGCATGTAAAAACCATTACCAGAGAAGGTACCTTACTGTCCATATGACCCAAATATTAAGTAATCTCAGGTTAAGATTTCATTAATACAAAAAGGTAATAACAAGTAAGAAAAAATATGAAAGTTAATTTTAAACTCTCTATAAACAGACCACTAAAAACAAACAATATTCTAGTGCCCCCTACTGGGGGAAAACTAAGACTAGGTCAAGCAAGGATGAGGTAATAACATTGCTCAGAGGAATACTGAGTTTCACTAAATCTGATTAATATTTTCATGTGTTCTCTTCACTCTTTTTAAGACAAAAATTTAGATAAAAAGGAAAATACTTTGTTATTTTAATCCAATGTGAAAGCAATGAATTAGAAAATTGCTTAGAAAAACAAAATAGGTGTTTGGAATTTGTATTCCCATGCTGTGTATCCCTATACAAAGGAAATGGGGCCAGGGTCCAAAGGAAAAGAGAGAGCCAGGCGTGGTGGTGCACACCTGTAATCCCAGCACTCAGGAGGCTGAGGCAGGAGGATCGTTGTGAGTTTGAGGCCAGCCTGGGTTACAAAGTGAGCTCAAGGTTAGCCTGAACTGCATAGCGAGACCCTGTCTCAAAAAGACAAAAAACAAACAAACAAACAAAAAAAAAAAAAAAAGGAAAAGAGAAAGGTTTTACACAATTTATTAAGCAAAAAGATCAATGAAATGGTATCAAGATATGCAGTGTGAGTATACTGTCAAGATATATATGTTAACATATACATGTATATAATGTTATACATAAAAAAATCAACATTATATAAAAATACCAATTTTTTCTGGAATGAAGTACAAGAAGCTGTCAATAATTACCTGTGGAGAGCAGCACTGAGTGGGAAGAAAAGAAGGATGTATACATCTGTTTGAAATACACATAATAAATACTTTTTTTAAATTTGTAGGGCAATCATTTTGAAACAAATGATAATTTTACATGCTTACATATGAGCCCCCAAAACAGGTAGCAAGGGGCTGGGGATTTAGCTCAGCGGCAAAGCGCCTGCCTGGCAAGTGCAAGGTCGTGAGTTCGGTTCCGAGTACCGGAGAAAAACCAAAAAAAAAAAAAAAAAAAAAAAAAAAAGCAAAACAGGTAGCAAGTGAATAATAGTTTGTTCAGAATAGTGTGTTCCAGCAGCTGATTATAATTAACCTTTGACAGGTTCCTCAGGATACACGGCTACATAACAGCATTCTCAAAATTACAGAAGGGGGAAAAACAATAAATGAAAAGTACATTTCCCAGTCAGGCATGGTGATGCACTCCTGCAATCCCAGTGTTAGGGAGGGTGAGCCAGAAGGATTGCTCTGAGTTTGAGGTCAGACTGGGCTACATAGCGAATTCAAGGCCTGAACTGGATAGCAAGACCTTGTCTAAGAAAAAAATAAAAATGTAATTTTTTTTCCTCAACATTTTAATCTTTTAATTATTACCATATAGGGCTGGGAATATAGCTCAGTGGCACAAGTGCCTGCCTGCTCAAGGTCCTGAGCTCAATTCCCAGTACCAAAAATAAATAAATAAATAAATAAATATCCCCATATATTCCAAAAGCCTCCATCTGAAGGAGAAAATTAAGATCTGCTTTCTGAATGGCTGCCTCTTGTGCCACTATTAGCATTAATGTAATTTTTCCAACTGCTGTATCATAAATTCCCAGCAGGTTATGAAGATTCACCTGCTGACTCCTGAAGTCCTTTGCTAATTCTACATACACTTCCACCTCTCAGCAGTCTCAGTCTCACTTAGGCAAAGAGCTTATTTCTATTAGAAGACTGAGATTACTCTATGTTCCCTCATCTTTCTTTAAATCAGAGTTTCTTGGTATATTCATCTACTTTTTTCTGCTTCACTCCTGTTTTATTTATTTATTTATTTATTTTTATTTATTTGTCTTTTTGAGATAGGGTCTTGCTATGCAGTTCAGGTTGGCCTTGAACTCACTTTGTAGCTGAGGCTGATCTCAAACTCGCAATAATCCTCCTGTCTCAGCCTCCGCACCTCCACATGCTGGGATCACAGGCATGTGCCACTATGCCAGCTTCACTCCTGTTTTAAAGAGGTCTTTCTCTTCACTATCTTCTTCCAATGACCACCTCATCTTTAGTTTCATATTTTTAAAAATCTCACTATTATGTTTGTCACTTAGGTTCAAAACAAGTCATAATTACTTTTCCTCTCCTTCTTAAATGTTGTTTTCTTTTTCATACTGCCTTTGAGGTAACCCAACAGGGAGGTCTAAGAAGACTCAGATTTCTGGCACTGTGCTGCCAGCCGAGTGCCACTAACAGCAGTAATGAGGACCAGGAAGACCACTCTGTCTTTCCAGCCCTGTTCTTTTGCATACTCTTTGCTCAGTCTAAAATTGCCTTTTTTGTCTCCCTTCTATTTTCTCTTTTTCTGTTTACTTTCTGTTGTCTTCTTTGACTGCCAGCATACATGGTGCTTTCTATATGAAGCACCTTTCCATATCTAATGGTTGTAGTTATCATCAGTACTGTCTGCTGGGCTTATAGCACACGCTTCTTTACATTGATATTCCTCTCTGAAGCACCTGCTAAATATTCCCAAGTGTTAATACATTCTCAAGATTAATAGCAAATTTTACATTTCTTTTCATTTCCACTATCCTACCCAAAATAGGCTTCATACGATAACTATGACTGTGTTATTCCCACCCTAGAATTTCACAGGAATTCCACAAGGAAGCTTTGGTCATAAGAGCCAGTTACACTGCTATAAATGACCATTCACACTCGGTCCTCTATTTCAACCCTCCCCCTACACACACAAAACACCATCCCCACTACTGCCTAGCCAACCAGCTCCCTTCATTCCTGTCTCTCCCTGCTCTTACCTTTCTGGTGAGAGGTACCAAAGAATTATATGCTACGAAGGGTTCACAGTATGCCATGCTGAATTCTGGCATTCTGGTGTAAGGATTAGTTTGAGCTTAAGGCAACTAAGAAAAAGCATACAGGGTGAGTTCTCTGACTCTCCTTTCATTAACTACCTGAAAAAAGAATATAACTTCCCTTCGTGAAAGTGTCACCCCACTACTTATTTCCCTGCCCAGGGAGGGGATAAAAACCTCTTCAGAGGAGACAAGAGGGTACCAACAAAGAAGCTACACAAACTTTACTAGTAACTCTTCTCTACTATTAGCTGCCCCATCTATTTGTCTCCTCACAATCTGCTACCTCTAGAAGCTCAAAGTTCTTTTCCTTTGTCTTGCCACTTCTCTACGAAATTAAAGCTCTTTGTTAAAATGCCTAAATTCTAACTACCAGGCTGAGTTCCTCATCACTGGGTTCTGTGTGCATGTACCTATTAATAAGCTCTTGTTCATCTGCCTTTTGCCCATCTAATTTGTAGCCCCAGCCAATGAACCGAAGATGGCTATAAAACAGGGACTTGGAGCCTGGGCCTGCAGATCTCGAGTGACTGAAAGCAGGGTAAAGGTTGGTAAATCTGCCTTAACTTTACATCTGTTGTTTTTTATCTTGAAACTTTGGGCAAGATGCCTGCTCAGCTTTGCACGTAGGTATGTTAATCACTTACGGCGTGTCTGTCTAAAAACTGGAAATACAAGATTTATTAACTGTAAACTCATCTAACCTATTTTACCTCCCTTCAAGACTGAGGATAAGAGTTACTAAAGCATTTTCAGGATTTACAGAGACATTCAGTTGCCAGCTTTTACCCAGAAGTCACTAGTCACTGTCTTAAACACACAGTCACCTTGGATTCCCGGAAAAGAGGCGCTTCACAGACCACCCCCTGATGAGGCCTTTCCCCCAAGGAGAAGCAGTCATATCCTGGGAACTGGATTGCGCCCTCAAGGCATAAGGACTTCACAGTAACTTCACAGCAGCAGTCCGGAGGAGTAAAGTCAGACCACAGCTTGACCAGGATTACCTGCTCGGCCAGATATGCAAACCCTGACCCCTAGCTATCCAAACCCCTAACCCTTGCCTTGTTCTTCTCTATAAAACCTCAAAGTTTCCATCAGCACCTCAAAAATCAATCTTCTTTATCTGTCCTTCCTAGCATGGCCATACTGATTAAAGCTCCTTTCCTGCCCTTCACCACTGTTCTTCTCCTTCAATCACATTTGGGGACAGGTGAGCAACCTGGTGTGTTGGGACCCCCAGAGAAGACTTTTGCCTTAAAACTGTGGTAACAGGTAGAGGGAAGTTTTCCTCCCTTCCACTATCTAGAGAGGTAATTTGTAAAAGTCACATGTATTGCCAACAGTATAAAGTATTAAATACATTAATCTCCCACTGGAAATAAATGAATGCTGTAGTACACACACCTGCTAATCCATCCCTTGATTGGCCAAACCTTATGAATGGGCAGAGTCAAACACAGGAAGTGAAAGTAGTAAAAAAGAGATGAAGTAAGTTTCTGCTCTGGACTGAAACTTGAGATCTTGGGCTTCCGTTTTTTCCTCATGGGTAGGAGATAAAGTGTAGGACACATTCAAGGTAGAGAATCTAATAGAGGAAGACCCATCACAAAGCTCAGGCCTCTCACAACATTAGTGTTACACAGGTGGGGGAAAGGGAAATTATTTCCTGTCAGCTCTCAGCTTTACTTTCAATGAACTCATGATAGCTAGCTATTTCTGGAAAACATGTAGACAATTTACTTTAAAGTGGTTCCATATTAGTTTCATTGCTACACAGTGGCTAAAGTAATTGCAAATCTTCTCTGTAAGGCTAAAAGTTCCACCTAAACCTTGAAGAATCCTAACATAGGAAGTTCCAAGGAGTATAAACTCACAGTTTAAAAGTAAATAAATAAGGAAAATTTAATAAAACAAGGCATCAAGAGTAAAAGACATGACAGAAACACATGATTACAAAGAGTTCAGATACTGGTATTAAAAGGTACAACATGAAATAACTGCATATAATATGTTAAAGAGATAAAATGTTGAAAATATGAATGAGTCAGGGACTGAACTGTAAAAATGGTCAGGAAGGGGAATATAATTGAAATAAACTCAAGAGTCAGATTATGCCACCAGATTAGGTAATAGATAAGAAAATCTGAGAAGAGATGGATCTGCAAAAGTTATCCAGTAGACAAAAGTTTTAAAAAATATGAAAGCCGGGCATGGTGGTGCACGCCTGTAATCTCAGCCCTTGGATGACTGAGGCAAGAGGATTGCCACAAATCTGAGACCAGCCTGGACTACATAGTGAGTTCAAAGCCAGCCTGAACTACATAGTGAGATCTTGTCTCAAAATACTGGGAAAAACAAAAAAGGAGGAGATGTGGAGGCTAGAAATAGAAGAATTTACTTAGATCAAATTACAGTTCTGCAAGAAAATATAGGAAAGACTGCACAAGTCACAATATTCAAGGAGATGAGGCTAAGAATTTACCAGAATATAGAAAAATACCAATACATAGATATAGAGAGGCAAATGAAAACATAACTATTCTAGGGGTTTCTGTTTTTTATTTTTTGAGGCACTGAGGACATTCTCACACTGAGCTTCCCTAGCCCTTCTCACTTTAAGAGAGGGTCTCACTAAGTTGCCCAAACTGGCCTTAAACTTGCAATCCTCCAGCCCCAGCATCCTGAGCAGATGGGATTATAGGCATGTGATCTGTACCCAACATAGTATAACTAAAAAAAAAAAAAAAAAATCTATATTCACATATATCAGAGTAACACTGATGAACACCAAAGAAAAGATTTTTAAAGTAACCACAATGAATAAAAGTACTATTACGGTTTGTGTCTAGATGTCCCCTCAAAGCTTCATGCAGTCAGTGGGTGGGCTTCTGGAGTTTATGATTGACTTGTAGTCCAGTGCTGGGATTATGAGTGTGAGTGCTACACCTGCCCTGCTGCGGGTAGCTTGCATATAATATAAGGGAGGGAAAGAGGTTTGCTCTCTGCGGCTGCTCCTTCCTTTTTGCTCTTGCTACTTTTGCTGTTTTGTGCTACCATGAACTGTTGCCTTGTACTATATGCTACTCTGCCTTGAAGCCAGCTGAGTACGGACTGAAACCTCCACAAACTGTGAGCTAAATAAGCCTTTCCCTCTTTAATTTGGGCATCAGGTATTTTGTCTCAGCAATGAGAGAAAAATAACCAAGACAAGTACCTATTAAGAAATGACAACTAGCTCACTGGCTGACTTCTTAACAGCAATAGTAGAAGTAAAAAAAATCAATGAACAATAGCTTTCGGTATCCTGAGACTGTCAATACAAGAATAGCAGGGTGTGATGGCACATGGCTGGTCATCCCAGCAGGAGGCTCACTATGAGTTCAAGGCCAGCCTGGGCTACATAGTAAGTTCAAATCCAGCCTGAATTACACAGTGAGACCCTGTCTCAAAAAACAAAAAATAAAAAACAAAAAAGAATACAGGAATAAAGCTGGGCATGGTGGTGCATGCTAGTAATCCCACCACTTGGGAGGCTGAGGCAGGAGGATCTCTGTGAGCTCGTAATCCCACCACTTGGGAGGGTGAGGCAGGAGGATCTCTGTGAGCTCCAGACTGGGCTACAGAGTTCAAGGCCAGCCTGAACTACATAGTAACACCCTGTCTTAAACACCTCCCCCTGCAAAAAACAAAGAATACAAGAATAAACAGGTGTGGCAGTAGTATACTCCTATAATCCTAGCACTCTGGGAGGCTAAGACAAGAGGATCAAAAGTTCAAATCCAGCTGGGTATGCTGGCACATGCCTGCAATCTCAGTACTTGGAGGCTGAGGCAAGAGATTTGCCATGGGTTCAAGGCCAGCCTGGGCTACATAGTGAATTTAAGGCCAATCTGAACTACATAGCAAGACCCTATCTCAAAAAAAAAAAAACAAAAAACAGTTCAAGTCTAGCCTGGGCAACTAGTGAGATCATGTTGTAAAATTTAAAAAAAAAAAAAAAAAAAAAAGCAGAAAGGGCTGAAAGTACCACTTGGTTCAGTGGTAAAATGTCCACAGCCCTGGGTTTAACCAAAAAAAAAAAAAAAAAAAAAAAAAAGCAAAGACAAAACAACTTTATAGAGGGCAAAACATTTGCCACAAACTTGCCTGAACAAGGGAAAATTTAAAGAAAATAATCTTAGAGAGACCAGTAACTTTTGTTTTTTTGTACTGAAGATTAAATGCAGGGCCTCCACACTGAGGCCATTTCCCTAGCTTTTAAAAAAAAATTTGTTACTAGACTGCCCAGGCTGGACTGGACTGGAACTTGTGACCATCCTGCCTCAGCCGCCCAGAGTGCTGGGACTACAGGTATGTACCATAAGATTAAAATATCTGTTTTAGCTACTTTCTTGTTGCTGGGAAAGAATAGCCAATACTCACAAGTTAAAAGAGGAAATGTTTATTTTAGTTCACAGTTTGTAGATATTTCAGTCCATAGTCAACTGGTTCCAGGTAGGTTGGCATAGCAAAGAGGTACAGCAAATGAGAAACAGTCCATGGCAGGGCAGGCAGGAGGTAGGAAGCAGTGAGCCTTTCTTTCCCTTTTTACTCCATTCAGGCTACTGGCCTACTGATTGATGCCACCCTCACCCAAAGTGGGCTTTCCCGTTATCCACACCCACAACTGTGCCAAACCAATCAAATCAGTGAACTAATCTAGTTATCACACTCTTAATCCAATATCATACACTTATGATCCAGCCACCTCCCAAAGTCTCCACCTACAAGTGCAAGTGGTTTTGCCAAGGGGGACATCTAAATATAAACCATAACAATAACTGATATGCAAGAATGAATGGCAAAATATTAATAATTATTAGTTATTATGAATAAACACTATCAGATAATAATGTATATTTGGTGAGGTTAAACAAACCATAGCACTAAAAGCTAGGAGAAAGGATTTTGGATGTTTTTATCATAAAGAAATGATAAATGTTCAAGGAGACAGATATATTTAACTTCATTTAAATAGCATACAATATATACATGTAATGAAACAGCACACAGAACCCCATTTATATGTATAATTATTATGCTTTATATGTTACAATAAATTTAATTTGAAATTCTAAAAATCCGTAAGATATTGGGCACTGATAGCATACAAGGCAAAAAGTATATAAATTAAAGCAGAAAATTCTTAAGTACTTATGTTTGGGAAGAGATTAAAACTAGTAACTTTGGACTTTTAGTATATTAAAATACTGAGTATAAGAATAAGAACTGACATGAATATAATTTCCAGAAAAAGAAAGGGAAAAAATGGAATTTAAGACACTGGCTCTGGGAAAGAGGAAAGAAAGGGAAAAATGGAAAAGAAAAAGAAAATGGAAGGAAAAAAGTAGAAACAAAGCTTTTGTCAATAAGAAGGGGATGAGGGGTTGAAGGGAGGGGAGGGAAATGGGGAAAATAGAATCAAGATATAACACGTACAAATCCCCTATGATGAATGTGATTTTATATATATATATAATATATATATATATATATATATATTATATATATTACACCAATACAATTAATTTTTTAAAAGAGATTGGTTCTGTAACTGTTAAATCTTGGAGGGTGGGTGGGTGCTGGGAATTGAACCCAGGACCTCATGCACAACAGGCAAGTGCTCTCCACATACCACTGATCTACATCCTTAGCCCATCATTAAATATTTAACCCTTTCTTTTGGTTTGGTTTTTTGAGACAGGATCTTGCTATGTAGTTCAGGCTGGCCTTGAATTTACTATGTAGTCTAGGCTGGCCTCAAACTTGTGATCCTCTTGCCTCAGCCTCTCAGTACTGGAGGGAAGAGGAGTACTGGCAGGCAAATATTTAAGTTTGTAATGAAAGAATAAAGAAAAAAAAAAAAAAAAAAAAAAAAAAAAAGAAAGAATAAAGAAAAAGGAAGAATAAAAATTATCCAAACTAATAATTCTTAGAATCGAAATGAGAATATTTCCCAAGGTTGAAAATAATGAATGGACCCATCCAATAAACAATGAATAAATAAAAAGAGCACACCAAGGCACAACAGATTTTAATCTAATTTTAATACCATAACCAAGACGAAAGGGAAGATCTTAAAGAGTTTCATTTGAAGTGGGCAAAAGATCTATATAAAACAGTAATCAGAATGGCACCAAACTTCAAGAGTAACAGTGAGTAATAGCATACTCTTTTGAATTTCTATAAGATAAATTAGAATTGTAAATGTAGGTCAATTAGACAAATATGAGAAAGAATAAATATATTTTCAAATGTGTAGAGACTAAAAATTTTATTCCCATTCCCCCTTTCACAGCAAGTTATTGGAGATTATGCTTCAGTAAATTGAAGGAGTGAAACGATAAAAAGAAACATGAGGACATAAGATATTCAAAATAGGAAAGTGGCCCAAAGGAGACCCCAGTATAGTGTGACTTCTAATGGCTACTCTGAACAGATGGAAACCTACACAGACACATACATACTAAAGGACACAACAGAGACAGCCACCAGTCTCTCTATCACAATGATTGCAGTAATTTTATCTTTTTATACATATGTTTGGTATAGCAATGGGGTAAATTCCTAACAGTGAAATCATTTAGTAAAAACCTACATTTTCAGGCTTGAGAGATTAACTCTCAAAAACTGCCCTTCAAATTGTAGGTGGAATGCACTTCCTCCATAAATGTATAAAAGGATCCGTTTCTCCTTACTTAGAAGCTTAGAAGAGTTTGGGTTTTTTTGTCAATTTTTATTTTTATTTTCAATTTTCATTTTTTTCAATTTTCAATTTTCATTTTTTTGAGACGAGACCTTGCTAAATTTCCCAGGCGACTCAAATTCCTCCTATCTCAGCCTCCATCACTGGTGGGATTACTGGTACCACTGAACTGGTTGAATAGTGTTTTAAAACCAGTAGCAAGGCATAGTAGTACATGCCTGTAGTCCTAGCTACTGGGGAGACTGAAGCAGGAAAATCAAAAATTTGAGGCCAGCCTGAGCAATTTAGTGAGATCCTATACCAAATTTTTTTTTTTTTTTTTGTCTTTTTGAGACAGGGTCTCACTATGTAGTTCAGGCTGGCCTTGAGCTCACTTTGTAGCCCAGGCTGGCCTCAAACTCACAATGATCCTCCTGCCTCAGCCTCCCGAGTGCTGGGATTACAGGCGTGCGCCACCACGCCCAGTGTTCTATACCAAAAATTTTTTTTAAAAAGGGCTAGGGATGTGGGTCAATGGTTGAGTACTTGCCTACTGTGCATGAGGCCTGGGCTCAATCCCCAGAGCCATAACAAAACACAACAAAAACCTCTAGAGATACATGAGCATAATTGGCTAATAGCAGAAGTCAGAACCAAGGCAGAGAGGTAGAAGATGAGAGAGAGAGAGGGAGGGAAGGAAGAGAGAGTCAGACAGAGAGAGAGGCAGAGGCAAAGACAGACACTGGCCATTGGAGCAACATCCCTGAAATATAGCAAGGGTACTAGTAATCAGATATGAATACACGATTTAACACAGGACCAATGTTGTGCTTCTTCCAAATAAAACAAAATGAAAGGAGTTGAGCATCAGGATAGCTTCTATTTTCCTATTAAAGTAGGAAATAAGGAGATCTGTCAAGCACAAGGGAATGCCCAAACTTCTTAAAATAATCTTCAAGTGAAAAAGGCCTACTATGATACAGACTATGTATGACACTCTTGAGAAATTAAGCTATATGAAGCCACATTAAAGTCAAAAGAAAATGGCAAGATGAGGAAAATACTCATAATTCACATTACAATGAACCTGTTTCTTCAATACACAAAAGCCCAAAACTCTGACTTTTTTTTTTAAAGGAGGGTCTTGCTATGTAGCCCAGGCCGCCTTGAACTACAGTCCTCCTGCCTCAGCCTCCTGAGTGTTAGGATTATAGAAAGCCACCACACTCAGCTTCAAAACACTGATTTTTAAAAATACCAATAGCCAGGTGTGGTGGTGGTACACACCTGTAATCCCAGCACTTGGGAGGCTGAGGCAAGAGGATCACAGTGAGTTCAAGACCTGCCTGAACTACAGAGCGAGACCTTGTCTCAAAAAAAATAAATAAATAAAAATAAAAAGACTAATAATCCAATACAAAAGTAACCAAAGCATGTTACCAGTTTATAAAAAGGAAATATAACTTGCTCTTAAAGAGAAATGTAAATTAAAACTTCAACGATACAGCATCTTTTATCATCAAAACAGCAAAGATCCAGATTTTTTTTAACATAATGCTAGTGAAGTTGCAGGAAACAGATACTCATATACAATGCTGGTGAGAGCACAAATTGATTCAGACACTATGGAAAGCAGTTTGTTTGTTTGTTTGTTTTTTGTTTTTTTTCTGGTACCAGGAAGCAAACTCATGACCTCGCACTTGCCAGGCAGGCCCCTGCATTGTAAAGTTTGATAGATAGTACCAAACTGCTTTACAAGGGGCTGGGGATTTAGCTCAGCGGCAAAGTGCCTGCCTGGCAAGTGCAAGGTCGATTCCTGGTACCAGAAGAAAAACAAAAACAAAAACAAACTTTACAATGCTCACAATTTTGGACCCAGCAATTCCACTTACAGCCATCCATCCCACAGAGACGCCTCCCCATGTATAAGATTGGATATACACAAAATGAACAAATATATTTATTATAGTATTTTGTCATAAATAAATATTAAAAATAATTTAAACATTTATAAAAGACTAATTTATATAAGTTATGGCAATCTATACAATGGAACCCAGGATAGTGATTAAAACTATCACAGAACTTTGGGTAAGGTATGTAGCCAGGATTCCATTCTTACCTGGACCAAAAACTGCTCCTTTGTCTACTATAAAATGCAAAACATAATCTGTATGCCTACCAACTTTCTAACAAAGCAGTTAGAAAGCCGGTGTATTGGGAAGGTTCAGAAAGGAACAAAGAAAAAAAAAAATCCAAACGTTACCAGAGAAATAGAAGATAGCAAAGAAAAACAGACAGAGTTAGTGCATGATGGCAGCATAAGTATGAAGTTACACAGACATGTACAATCCAGGATGGAATGAAAGTTGGGCTTACACTTTGTCATTTATATTCACTTGGTTTTTACCAAGTGAGTTCAAGACCTGCCTGAACTACATGCTAAGTCACTTTCATTATTGCTAATGAAAGTGACTTAGCATTACTAAAATGCCAGTTTAAAATGATTTGAAATAACTCAAGTATCAACAGGGTTTTGATTACATAAATTTGATTACATAAATTACATTCAAACAATTAAGGAGGATCCTTTGTACTCACATGGCAAAAAAAGCAACATTCATTTTATACTATCCTTTTGTGTTAGTGGGGATGGTGGTGGTAAACATGTATCATTTATATTTGTATAAATATAAACAGGGTTGGGGGTCAATTTAGCATGTACTATAGATGATTTGATCCCCAGCACCACAAGAAAGAAAGAAAACAAAACAAAATATATTTGCATAAACAAAGGATAAGAAATTAAGACTAGGCCATGGAAAAAATGTTTTGGATATTAAGTACAAGTGTGTTATTAACCTCATTGCCTAGTGACAGACTTAAGTTTATTATAATGACATTTATTTAACTTTTGCTCTTTCCTAGCTTGGATGCCACAGTAGGGTCTGAAAATGGTGTGTCTGAGGCCGATTGATTTCTAAAGTATCCTCGGATCTGAGATGACTTTTTTCCCATATGTAGACTAGATGAGGAACTGCTACACTTACTCTTCTTCTTCCCACAATAATGTTTTGTCCTCTGTTTACCTCCACTAGACCCTAACCAATACTCACAATTTAAATCTGTGCTTCGTGTTTTAGGCATTATTCATTCAGTTGCAACTACAAAGCATATACTAGCTATATGTAGTCTTTGCATAGCACCTCCGGTGCACAGTTACATGCCTTAGAACTACTCTTAAGCTAACATCCAAAGAATAACTCTTTGAAACAAAAAATCATAAACCATGCTATTTCCTAGAACCATTCATTTTCCTAATTTCCAGCCCTGAAAGATAGATTAAAATCTATTAATTCTACTCCAGTGATAAGTTCTAACATGCAAACAGAGGAAAAGTGATTAGTCAGCAACATCTCTTAGCTGCTGGGAAGAATGACCAAAACCCAGCACAAGTAGTTATATTTAAATTGTAATTCATATTGTAAATAGTTAATGAAATAGAGTGAGAATTACAGCTGAAGATACAAGTACAATACCCTCTTTTCTCAATTTCTACCCTCGTTCTAGTCCTTCCAATTATCCTCCCCATTTCTTCCCTTCCCCTAGGCAGCTGCTGGTTTACTCATAGCTTTATTTGGTTGACATGGCAACAGAAATGCACCCAAAAAGTCACAAAGAGAGCTATTTGTTTATGATTGTTTTTAATCCTTTTTATCCAGGTAAAAAAAAGACCCTTGACAAAAAAGAATTAGGAGAAAGGAGAGGTAAAAAGCTAAGAGAAGTATAGGGAATTGCTTGCTGGGTGGTACTGTGCTTCTGAATCCTGTTGTTAGTGGCCATGGTCCCAGATCCAGGGAACTGAATAATGGCTATGATTATATTATTTAAAGATTTTTTATCTGTTCACATCTTCAGATCTCAGGATAACATAGCTGTTTCAACCTTCTAGTTTTTATAAACTAGTGCCAAGAGGAAATTTCAGGCATCAAAAGTAAATACACCCAAACTCAGAAATATGTGTCAGAAACACACCCAGAAACAGAGAGGGAGAAGGAATAATTATTTTTTTAACCTATCCTATCCTTCTGCTATGAAATGAGTATCTTTTAAAAACTTTAATTAGAAAAGTCATTCATTTTCACTGTGGAAAATAGTAACAAAAAGAAAAACCAAAAAATCTACCATAATCCCAATACCCAACTATTACAATTGCTGACATTTTAGAATATTTCATTCTGATAAATTTTTTATATTCAAAAACTAAATATTAGAAACCTTTTATGTAAATATTATGACATATTTTCATATCTATAATACAGGAATTGAATTATTTAAAGTTTAAATTTGAAATCAGGTAAAACTGAGTCCTAGCTTTCCAACTTACTGTGTGATCTTAGATAAGTTACTTAACCTCTGTCAGTGCCCCAATTTCCTTATATGAAAATAAAAAGTGCCTATCTCATTGACTTACCTAAGGATTAAATAAGATGAATAGTAATGTACATAGTAAGCATTTAACACTATTAATCTCACCAAGTTTGTATTTCTGTGACATACTAAGTGGTCAGTATTAAACTAAATGTGACCTAGTTTTTTAAAATCTTTTTTCAAATATTAAGTTTCTAAATAGCAATGCAACAAAATTAAATCTAAATTTTTACATTTGCAAGTTGTTTTTGCGGGGGAGGTTGGGATTGAACCCACAGCTTTTGCACTGAGCTACATCCTCAGTCCCTTTAAAATTTTTTTAAATTAGAAATATTTCTTTATACTACTAATTTTTCTTAGTTCATTGAAAAGAAAGGTTTGTGCTAATATTGTTTGGACAATTAAATACCTATATCTTGTACTCTGAGTAACTTGTTACACATAAAAATGTAAAAATTATAAACATGAAGAGTACTACATGATATTCAATATATGTACATATTATGTAATGATTAAATCAGGAAAAGTGTATCTCTTCAAACATCTGTCATTGCTTTAAGGGTGAAAATACTCTTTTCTTTTTTAAGTTTCTTTTTATTAGTTCATGTTTGCAATGCATAATGATTGCATCTATCTTAATCTTTCAAATATCCTCCCTTCTCTTCCCTTCTCCTTCTCTTGGTCCCCTTCCCATTTACATAAGATCTACGATGAAAACATTTGAGATTCTTTCTTCTAGTTTTTGGAAATACACAGTCCCTGTTATCTGCAGTCATCCTACTCTGCAACAGCACACTAAAACTTACTACTCCTGTACTATAACTTAGTACCTACTGATTAACTTTGTCTCCTTCTCATGACCGCTTCTTTCTCTGGCCTCTAGTAACTATCATTCAACACTCAACTTCTATGAGATCAACTTTTTTAGAGTCCACATGTACATGAGATCATGAGGTACTATCTTTCTGTGCTCTGCTTTATTTCACTTAATATAATGATCTCCAGTTCCATTCATGTTATTGTAATGCTGAAGAATTGGACTCTGGGAGGCTGAGGCAGGAGGATCACAAGTTCAAACTCAGTGTAGATAATTTAGCAACTTAGTGAGAACCTGTCTCAAAATTTAAGGGGCAAGGAGTAGACTTGCTCAAAGTGTAGGCTCTAGGTTCAACCTTTGGTACAAAAGCAAAAACAAAAAGACTAATGTACTCTAAGCAAAAATGCCATACTATCACATGATGTAGTTAAGTTAAAAATGTACCCAGCTATTTCCCTGCTTGGTATCTTCCTGAAAGAATTAAAAGCACCATACTGCAGTGATATACGCACACCCATTTTTATAGTACCACAATTTGTAATAGCTAAATCCAAATGCCCATCAATGGATGAATGGACAAAAATGTGGTTTTTTTATACAAAGGAGTATTACTCTGCCATAAAGAAGGATAAAATTGAGACTTTTCTAGGTAAATGAATGCATGAGCCTATACTCTTAAATGAAATAAATCAGACACACGTATTTAAATTTCCCATTGTTCTCTGGTGTGAGAAACCAAAAGGGTAAATAAGGAACAAAATGTATAATAGATACTAGGAAACAGGAAGAAAATCTTCAAATGGGAAAGGGAACAAGGGAGGGGGAAGAGGGAAATGAAGGAAGGAAAAAGAACAGAAGAAAAATATGGAAACAAAGCTTTTGTAAATAAGGAAGGCAAGAAGGGTTGAAGGGTATGGAGGGGATTGGGAAAAAATAAAAATAAAAATGTATTATGTATGGGTACAAATTCCCTATGATGAATGTGATCATTACGTATATTAAAAGTGTACCAATAAAATTAAATTTTAAAAAAGCATGTTAATATTGTAAAATGTGCACTATAAATTCTAAACAATCACTGAAAAGGCAAAACAGAAACAGTTATGGTTAATAAGCCAGTGAGGAGATAAAATTCAATAAAAGATACTTAACCTAAAAGAAACAGAAAATAAGAAAAGGGAAATAAAAAATGGGACAAATGGAAAACAAATAACAAGATGGTAGATTTACACCATCCATACCAACAATCACATCAAATGTAAATGGTCAAAACCATTAAAATAAAGGCAGAGATTGTTTGACTGAATAAAAGTAAGACTCCTCTATATGCTACCTACAAGAAATGCATTTTAAATATAAAGAAAAATATGTTAAAATATGAGTGAAAAAGATATCCTGTGCTACGCTAATCATAAAAAAGCTGACATAGCCACATTAATATAAAATTAAATATATTTCAAAACAAATTATTGTTTTATAATTATAAAGGAGTCAATTCATAAAAAGGACATATTCTTAAGTGGTTATATATCTGATAACTAAGCTTCAAAACAGATGAACCAAACATTGGTAGAACTGCCAAAAGAAATAAGTAAGTTCACAACTCTAGCTACAGATTTCAACATCTTTCTCATCTTAATTGATAGAACAAACAGATGGTCAGGAAGATTTGAACAAAACTATCAGCCAATTTGACCTGATATTCATAAAGTATTCAACCCAACAGACCAAAAACAAGGGCACATGGAACATTTAACAAGATAAAACATAGTCTAGGTCATAAAGCAACTCTAAAGAAATTTAAAAGAACTCAAGTCATATTCAAAGTATATTCTCTGAACACAATAAAATTAATTAGAAAACGGGAATGGAAAGATGTCTGACTAATCCCCCAAATACTTGGAAATCAAAAATACTTCTAAATGATCCATGAGCGGGGCTGGGGATTTAGCTCAGTGGCACAGCGCCTGCCTGGCAAGCGCAAGGTCGTGAGTTCGATTTCCGGTACCGGAAAACAAACAAACAACAAAAAAAACAATGATCCATGAGTAAAAGAAAAAAAAAGAAATTAGAAAGTATTTTAAATAAATGGAAAACATAGCATATAAAAATATGTGGGTTTCTGGGTGTTATGGTACATACCTGTAATCCCAGCACTCAGGAGGCTGAGGCAGGAGGATCACCATGAGTTCAAGGCCTGCCTGGGCTACATTAAGCAAGTTTAAGGTTAGTCTGCACTACACAGACCCTGTCTCAAAAAAAAAAAAAAAAAAAGAGAGAGAGAGAGAGAAACAAACTCAAAATCAAAAGTAAACATAAGAAAGGACTACTATAAAGTTCAAAGCAGAACGTTTAAAAATAGTAAAGAGGAAAACAAAGAAAATTGATGAAAGCAAAATCTGGTTCTTTGAGAGATCAATGTAATAGACAAACTTTCAGTCATACTAATCAATGGAAAAACAGAGACAATCCAAACTAAAAATATCAGTAATTCCAGCACTTGTGAGGCAAAGGCAGGATGATGACTGGGCTACCCAGTGAGTTCAAGGCCATTCTGGAATACACAATGAGATCTTATCTCAAAAAAAAAACAAAACAAAACAATACAATGTCAAAAATGAGAGGTCATCTCATTTTACAGACATTAAAAGGAGCTTTTTGCTAATAAACTCAGCAAATTCCTTAAATATCACAAAGCTCAGCAACTCCCCTTGGCACATGCCTATAATCCCAGCTGCTGCAGAAGTTGTGGCAGGAAGATCCCAAGTTCAAATCCAGTAGGGTAACTTGGCAAGACTCTATCTCAAAATAAAAAAATAAAAAGGGCTGTAGTTGTACCTCAGTGGTACATGTGAAGTGAGACTCCTTGCTTAACATGCATGATGTCCCACACTGGGTCCCCAGTATTACAAAACAAGGACTACAAGTCTCACTCAAGAATAAATCTGAGGGCTGGGGATTTAGCTCAGCGGCAAAGCGCCTGCCTGGCAAACACAAGGTCGTGAGTTCGGTTTCCAGTACCGGAGAAAAACCAAAAAAAAAAAAAAAAAAGAATAAATCTGAATAGCATATTTACAGAAATAAAGTATGATGTTAAAAACCCCCACCCTAAAATTCCAGGTCCCAATGGTGTATTCCATCAAATATTACAGAAGAAATAATAGAAATTCCACCCAGACTCTTGAAAAAATTAAAGAAGAAATTGTATTCAGCACATTGTATGAGGCTTACATTACCCAGATACCAAAACCATACAGACATGGTAAGAGAATAAATCCAAAGACTAATGTTTCTTAATTATAGAGATGTAAAAATGCTTAACAAATTGTTTTAAAATTGATTTCACAGTATATAAAAGAATAATGCATCATGACCAAGTGGGTTTATCCTACAATGCAAGACTGGTTTGACATGAAAATCAATCAATGCAACTTATATCAAAAGCTAAGAACAAAAACCCACATGGTCATCTTAGTAGGTACAGAGAAAAAGCACTATACAAAATCCATCATTTAACTCTTATAAAAATTATTAGAAAATAAAATAGAAGTTTTTGATAAAGAACATCTATGAAAACCAGCTAACATCTGACTTAACAGTGAAAGACTGACTGTTTTCTTCCTCCCTTCCTTCTCTTTCTCTCTTTCTCATCTTCCCCTCTTTCTCCTGCTTCTTCTTTTTTTTTTTTTTTTTTTTTTGGTTTTTCTCCGGTACCGGGAACCGAACTCACGACCTTGCGCTTTCCAGGCAGGCGCTTTTGCCGCTGAGCTAAATCCCCAGCCCCTCTCCTGCTTCTTCTTTTGGTGATACTGGAGAATGACCCAGGGCTTCAAAATGAGCTACACGCCTGTCCTTTTTTATTTTGAAATGGGGTCTCCCTAAATTGCCACACTTCCAGGCTGGGTTCAAACCTGTACTGCTCCTCCCTCTGCCCTCCAAAGTCCTATGATTACAGACTTGCACCACCATGCCCAGTTGAATACTTTCTTGTTAACTAAAACAAGACAAGAAGGTCTATTCCTATTCAGTACTGTATGGCAAGTTCTAGTCAGTGCAGTGAAAAGAGAAAAGCAATTTATATAGGAAAGGAAGAATTAAAGCAATTTTATTTGCAGATAGAATGATCTTCTATGTAAGAAAATCCTACAGAATTTACCAAAAAACCTTACTAAACTGGGAGTTTAGTATAGTTGTAGGAGTCAGGGTTAATACACAGAAATTTAATATATTTTTAAAATTTCCATCAACTGATGGCTAGATAAGCAAAATGTGGCATATCCATACAATGTTACACTACTGAGCAATAAAAAGGACTGACCCACACTAACACACAGATGAACCTTGAAACATTATGCTAAGTAAAAAGAAGTCAGACATAAAAGGCCATATTGTATGATTCCATTTATATGAATGCCCACAATCACAAACCCTGGGACAGAAAGTAAATTAGTGATTGCCAGGGGAGGAACACTGGAACTGACTTCTAAACGATAGGGAAGCCCAGGAGTTGGAGGCCAGCTTAGACAACACAGTAAGAACCAGGTCTCAAAAAGGAAAAAGATGTGTGTGTGTGTGTTATATTAGATATATAATATTGTAATATGAAAACCACAGGATCATATATTTTAGAAGGGAGAAATTTAGGATATATAAAATTACATTTCAATTTTTAAAAATCTAACAAAAAGACACTATGCCACATATACTGGTAAAAAAATATTTAGAAAACTGGGCACCACTGAGGGAGGCTGAGGCAGGAGAATCACAAGTTTGAGTCCCACCTAGCCAACTTAGTGAGACTCTGTTTCAAAATAAAGAACAAAGAGAAAAGAAAAAAAAAAATCTTTACAAAACATTTAACAATACAGTTATATTTAGAACACAGAAAGAACCTTTAAAATTTAATAGTAGAAAGACAAAGTACCTAATTAAAAATTAGGCAAAAGACTTGAACAAACACTTTTATAAAGATAAATAAAAAAAGATAAATAAAAATAAACATGGGGTGCGCGCCGGCCCTCCCTGCGCGTGCCCTGCGCCGAGTGAGTGAGCGCTCCAGGAGCTGCTGGTCCCGCTGTTTGAGTCCGTGCTTTACTCTCACTGCCACGGTTCCCAGCTGAAACTCATGGAGAGAGCCAGGTATTTCCCATCTACTTCCTGGGGGCAAAGTGGGTGACCCAAGACCCCGCCGCCATCAGTCTGAGTCTCTGCCCTCCATGCACACGTGGCAGACAGGAGGTCCTCACTCAGAAGCCCCAGGGACTACTCTCACTGGGGTTTGCGTGTGGGCCCTCCCTGTGAGCGCCCTCCCTGTGAGCGCCCTGTGCTGAGTGAGCAAGTGCTCCACGAGCTGCTGGTCCCATGGTTCAAGTCCGTGTTTTACATGTGCCCAGACCCCCTGGGGTTTGGCAGGCATGGGCAGTCTGTGATTGCTGTCTGTCCAGCCTGCATCTGGTTCCTGTATGTGTCCTGAACTGACTGGAGACACAGAATCAGGTGGTTTACAAACTATCAACCCTGCAGTTTGTGTCTGGGTTTTGCCTGTACTCTGAACAGCCTGAGGACGTAGGTCCACTGGACAGGGACTGTCACACCAGTGCAACCCGAGTCTGGGCCGTGAACGTGCCCTGAACTGCAAGGGGACGCTGGATCAGACAGTCTGCCATCAGCTGACACCTGGGATAACTAGATACAAATCAACAACTGCTGGAAAATGCCAGACTAAGTAGTGCTTCTCAGGGGACACTGAGGGGCAAACTTGACCAACAGGAAAACTAGGGACACTAGTGGCCTTTGCTGTGCAGCCATTGAAGAGGGAAACTGAGCTTTCTGCATCCGGTAGCAAACATGACAAAACGAAGGACTGAAAGACAATCCCAGAACTCCACCCAACTCAGAACAAGTCCAGGAGACATCAACATAGCAGAACTTGGTAAACATGGCTGAAATAGCTGAAATGATTGCAATGGAAGTAAAGAAACAACTCTGTAAGGCCATAGAAGAGATGAGATCAGAATAATCTCTCAGGCAAAAAATGAAATGACAATAATAATGAAAGAACTGCTCAAAAAGTCTGAAGAAGAAACATATAAGAAAACAGAAGAACAAAGAAAATGGACAGAAGCATTAAATGAAAAATATAGAAAGGACTTAGAACGCATGAACCAGATTCAAAGAGACTTCCAGGAAAACAAAACTTCCACTGAAAGCTGCCAAAGCCGCTTGAATGAAGCTGAAGATAGAATCTCAGACTTTGAAGACAGCATGGCAGCTAGCGACCATGAAAGAAAGGATCTTGTAAAGTCAACAAGGATCCAGGAAAAGTCAATTCAACAGCCACAAGATGAGGCAAAGAGGAATAATGTACGACTTCTAGGAATCAATGCAACAGCAGGAGGCAACAAAATTGACATAAAAAGAATATTTGCAGAAATAATAGCAGAAAATTTCCCAAGCATGGAAACAGAACCTGATATACAGTAAAAGAGGCATACACAACTCCAACCAACCCCAACCACAATAAAACTACACCCAGACATACAACAGTCAAGTTCCCAGAACTCCAACAAAAGAACAGAATATTAAAAGCTGCTAGAGAAAAGAAACATTACCTATAAAGGAAAGCCCACAGGAATCACAGCAGACTTCTCAGCACAAACCATCCAATCGAGAAGAGCTTGGAGCAAAGTATTACAGGTCCTGAGACAAAACAGCTTCCAACAAGACTGATATACCCTGCGAAACTATCCCTTAAATTCAATGGAGAAATGAAATATTTTCACAACAAAGAACAACTGAAGAACTTCATGAGTGCCAAGCCAGCATTACAAAGAGTACTAAAAGACATTCTAGACAGAGAAAAATCTGACCACAATTTCAAGAACAGCAGAAATGAAACATCAAGAGCAAGCAAGTAAACAGGCAGAAAAAATAGGAAAGCAACGCAAGTAAATAACGTGACAATGATAAATCAACACATATCGATTGTAACTATAAATGTAAATGGCCTCAATTTTTCAGTCAAAAGAAACAGACTGGTAGAGTGGATTAAAAAACAAAATCCAACCATATGCTGTATACAGGAAACACATTTTACTCAAAAGGAAATCCACAGACTAAAAGTCAAAGGATAGAAAACAATCCTCCATGCAACAGGAACCCAGAAAAAAGCAAGTGTAGCTATTCTGTTTGCAGACCATGTAAACTTCAAAC
>NW_004955479.1:10091270-10096587 GCF_000276665.1 Chinchilla lanigera | reverse complement strand
GACAAAGGGCTTCTATCTAGAACATATAAAAAATTTTAAAATATCAGCCCCCCCCCCCCAAATTGAAAGACCCAATCCAAAAATGGGCAGCTGAGATGAATACACACTTCTCAGATCATGAAATACAAATGGCAAATAAACACATGAGAAAATATTCAACATCATTGGTCATTCGAGAAATGCAAATTAAAACAACACTGAGATTCAACCTTACCCCAGTAAGAACGGCTAGCATTAATAAATCAACCAATAACAAATGCTGGCAAGGCTGTGGAGAAATAGGAACCCATCTCCACTGCTGGTGAGAATGCAGACTGGTGAAACCCTGTGGAAATCAGTTTGGAGATGCCTCAGCAAACTAGGGCTAGAGGTCCCATTCAACCCAGCTATTCCCCTTCTGGATATTTTCCCAGAAGATCTAAAAACATCATTATCACAGAGATATATGTGCACCTATGTTCATAGCAGCAATATTTGTAATTGCTAAATTGTGGAAGCAACCCAAATGTCTATCCACTGAGGACTGGATAAGAAAATTGTGGTACTTTTATATAATGGAATATTACTCAGCTGTAAAGAAAGATAAACTCAAGGCTTTTATAGGTAAATGGTCACAACTAGAGACCATACTCATAAGTGAAATAAATCAGACCTGTATGTGCAAGCACCGCATTGTCTCACTAGTATAAAACCTGAAAGAGTTAATTTAAACTCAGAGGTATGATAGACATTGTGAAATGATAGGAAAACACTCACGGGTAAAGGGCAACTGGGATGTGGGAAAAGAGAAGGGTAAGAAGGAGAAATTTTGTATGTATGCATATACAGGATAGTTAACATAGTTGTTCTACTGTCTTCTATTTCTTTGCTGAAAGAAACTGTTAATGAGTCCTTGATTGATCAATATTGCATTTCTCCATTTGTTTTCATGAGAAACCACTTTGAAGGTATCAATATGTAATACAAGCATTGTTAATTTCCTACCACTTTGTTTGTAAATCTGTACTGTCTGTACTGTTCTTTTGCTATTTTGTAAAAGGTTGTCTGTTAATGTTTTCCTTTTATTTTTAAAATAAAAATAAATAAATAAACATGTGCTCGCTTCAGCAGCACATATACTAAAAGTAAACATGCATCCTTGAGTCCATACTCTTAAGTGAAATAAATTGGACACACATGTTTAAATATTGCAGAGTTTCTCTAGTGCAAGAAACTGGGAAAAGAAGAAGCAAGGTATATCACGTACAGGTAGATTCCCTATCATGAATATGATCATTCTGTATATCTAAATGCACCAATAAAATTTTTTAAAAAGAGATCACACAGAAAACCAAAGAACAAAAACAAAACAACGTGCATAAGCCAGGCAATGGTAGTGCATGCCTGTAATCCCAGCACTCAGGAGGCTGAGGCAGGACTGCTGTGAATTCAAGTCCAGCCTAGGCTACAAAGCAACACTCTGTGTCAAAAAAACAATTTTAAAAATGTGGATTTATCATCATCAGACATTACAGAAACACAAATTAAACACAAGAAACTACTATACAGCCATTAGAATAACTAAAATGTAGAGAAATTGGACTGTTCAGACACTACTGGAACAAATGTAAAATGATACAATCATTTGAAAAACGTTTGACAGTTTTTAATAAAACCTAAATATAAGACAGGCATGGTGACACACACCTATAGTTTCAGTGCTCCGGAAGGCTGAGGCAGGAGGATCCAAGTTTAAGCCCAGCCTGGGCTACTTGGTGAGACCCTGTTTTAAAAGGAGGAGTAGGCCGGGGATATAGCTCAGCGGTACAGTGCCTGCCTGGCAAGCACAAGGTTCTGAGTTCGATTCCCGGTACCCCTCCCAAAAAAAGTGGGGAGAGGGGTACTGGGGGTGCAGCTCAGTGTATACATGTACCGGAAAAAACATGGTACATCTAGGAATTGGTACAGCCCATTTTCAGGCATTCACCGAAGGTCTTAATGTATTCCCCATAGGTAAGGAAAACTGCTATATTCCATTGTAAATGTTTATATGGCAAGCCACAATAAACTTTGTGAACTTGTTACAAAAGGAATAAATACACTTACTGGGGAAGTCTGCAGGTATGACAATGTGTCGCTCAGATCTCCCTCAAGAGAACCTACTATACAGAGCATAGTTCTGCCTCTAGCTGCCACTCCCCATTCCATGAACACTGAGCACATTCTTTGCCCAGGCCACTCATAGCCCATGTCTTACACAAAGGGGGATTTTACCTGCCCAATCCCGCTTTCTTGTAGAAAGACAGCTTGGCTCCAGGATCTCACGTCAACCATGCTGCAGTCTGAGACATTTCCTTCCCTATCTTTCCTTCACAGACACAGACTTGCAGCACACCAGGAACTCTGCTTACTCCTGGCTGCCTTCCTCTATTGTTCATCGGTACACCACCCAATAAATCTTGGACCTCTAAGTCTGCCTTGACCTTTGCCTCTTAGAGGATGCCCACTGACACAGGGAGTGTAAGATAACATAGCTAACAGAGGAAAGGCTCAATCACCTGTTGGGACCTGACTCCACATTCTTCATACCCAACATTGCCTTTAAAACTATGTCATGCCTTCTATATGCATGTAATTAGAAACCACAGCACTCAGAAACAAGGGAAAAGATACAAGGAGGATTTTTGTTTTGTGTGTGTTTTTGTTGGTTTTTTTTTGTTAGTTTGTCTGGAGACAGGGTCTCATTATGTAGTTCAGGCTGCCCTTGAACTCAAGCTGTCCTGCATCAGCCAACTGAGTGCTGAGATTACTGCTGTGTAATCATGTGTACCACCATGCCTGGCATTGTTGCCTTTTGTTTTGTTATTTCACTTTAAAACCTAAGGCCATTTGCCTCAGGAAACAGAGCTATCTCTAAGTGAAACATTTTTTTTAGCCTATCTTGAATTGAGAAATTATTCAGAGATCAGGCCAACAATAAAGGCAATTGTACCTGTCTCTGGCATTTAAAACATCCTGAAGAACAAATGTTATTAGCTCACAGCTTCTTCATTCCCACTGCTAAGGAAGATCTTGACTCAAGAATACATGTTATCATATGAACATCAAAATTCATTTACATAGGACCTATATTTAATAAGTTTACATTCAGCCCATATCTATTATTTTTCTATTGCAAATGAATAGTCTTATGAAACCTGCCCAAGTTTCTTTGATTTTTTTTTTTTTTTTTCTTTTTGGTTTTTTGAGGCAAGGTCTCACTGTGTAGCCCAGACTGGCCCACTCCTCCCACCTCAGCCTTAAGTTCTAGGATTATAGGTTTCTACCACCATGACTGACAAGGTTTCCAAACTAGTGAAACAGACTGGTAATTCACAGAGCCAACAATGACCTGACCAGAGGACAGGGATAACAGATATACACCATCATACAGGCTGGGAAAGAGCTTCCTAAATCTTCTGTTTTGGCTTTACAGCTTACACAATAAAGTCCTGAGGAACGAGGGCAACACCACTATCCAAAAGCAACATCAGGACATTCCTTTCAGAGAGGTATACATTTGCCTGCCCTTAGTTTCACCTTTTCACGAAGTTTCCTGTCCAGGCTAAACAATTCTTCCCTTGCTCTAATGTTAGCACTTCAGATGTTCGGGAGTCTCTTTCTCTTCTGGGCCTTAGAGTTGCCAAGGTTCAGCCTACCCTGCATGTTTACATTTTTAACTTATTTTCCTAAATCCATCTATGCACCCCTCTAGCACTGCAGTTGCTCCCGGAGCTCTCGACCTTCTGTTTCTCTCATGCTGATGCGGTGCTAAATGTAATACTCCCAGCGGGCTCCTGCTGACTCCCTGTGCTGTGGCACAATTCTTCTTTGTCAGCCGCCCAGAATAGCACTAGCTTTCTTTGGACTGGAGATTACATTTCAAGCCCAAACTAAGTTTCTTATCTGCCATTATTGTCAAGTCTCTCTTGCTCTCTAGGGTTTCATTTATTTATTTTCCCTGTCAGATCTCTTCTGTCTCCTCTCAGCCTCTGAAACAAGAGTAGAATTATGTCCTAAGGCTAAATTCCCAGATAAATGAAGATTGTTCGTGTTTTAGCCTGATATTAGTACTTAAATGGCTTACTGATCATTTTCATAGCTAACAGGACTTTCTTTTTCCTCCTCTGTTAGGCTCCTAAGATACTTCCTTGTTAAACCTACACTCAAACCTATTTCCTCCTAAGTAACTGTTTTTTTGTTTTGTTTTTGGTCATCCGTGTACGTGTGTGTGTGTGTGTGTGTGTGTGTGTGAGAGAGAGAGAGAGAGAGAGAGAGATATTGTGATACTAGGGATGAAACCTAGGACTATATCCCTGGCCCATTTCTTTATTTATTTTAAGACAGTCTCATTAAGTCACCCAGACTGGGCTCGAACTTTCAATCCTCCTGCCTCAGCCTCCCAGAGCACTGGGATTACAGGCATATACCACCATACCAACTTTGAGTAACTGTTTTAGGCAAGACACAATGGGCTGTACACTCTCCATGATCCCTTTAGCTTAATAAACCTGTTATGCACCCACTAAATACGAGTTTGTTTTTTTTGGTACCGGGAGTCAAACTCAGGACCTTGCACTTGCCAGGCAGGCACTTGTGCCGCTGAGCTATATCCCTGGCCCTAAATACAAATGTTGTAGATAAACAATATGTATCTTTTGTCCTCATCTTGTTTGAAGATGTGTGAATTTAATAATGTAATATACAATAAATATAATAAAATAGGAGAAAATTACCAAGGTGGGGAAATGTGGTGACCTCGCATGAACAGAATCCATCAGGAGGAATCCAGGAGGAAGAAGAGTATGTTCCAACCAGAGAGGGATTCCGAGCAAAGACGAAGAATGCTGCATAGTGTGAAATGCTTGGAAAACAAGTGATGTGATATCAAAAGGCAGGACACAAAAGTAGGGATTTATGAAAATACCAAAGTATTAGATCCTAATGTACCTTGAATTGCAAACTAAGGAGTGTGAACTTTAGTGTGAAAATAAATAGCACGGGTTAAAGGATTAGATAAAAAGAGTATGTTAGAAGACCAGCGTCTTTAAAGAATCATTCAATATAAGCGTAGAGAAGGAACTGGATATCACTTAGTGAGCACCAACTACATGGCAGACACTATATTATGTGCTTTCAATATTAGCCTCATACAATGGTTACCATAAGTCTGTCAGGTGGGTACTAATATTTATTTACATATTTATTTATTCGTGGTTGGTTGGTTGGTTGTTTTTAAACAGTTTCTCCACCACATCTGACAATTTTTTTTTTTTTTTTTTTTTTTGGGAATCAAACT
>NW_004955479.1:10083414-10091170 GCF_000276665.1 Chinchilla lanigera | reverse complement strand
ATATTTATTTATTCGTGGTTGGTTGGTTGGTTGTTTTTAAACAGTTTCTCCACCACATCTGACAATTTTTTTTTTTTTTTTTTTAGATAGGGTCTCACTATATAGTTCAGTTCAGGCTGGCCTTGAACTCACTGTGTAGCCCAAAATGGCCTCAAATTCATGGTGGTCCTCTGGCCTCAGCCTCCAGAGTGCTGGGATTATAGGCATGAAATGCTATGCCCACCTGGTATTTTAATGTAACACAAGAAAATTAAGGCTCAGAGAAAACAAAACTAAATTGCAGTAAATAAGTTACCCACAAAAACAGTGTCAAGTTTAGTACAGTCTTCTATCCTGTCACTATGGGTTCTAAAATCCTATTCTAGGGTATATTCCTCACCTAGTGACAGCCACAATTTCTCTATTTCAATTAATTTATTCAGCAAAAACACTTAGCAGCTATTGTATGCTATAAATTGTTTGTGTATCCCAAAAATTCATACATTGAAACTAATCTCTAATGCAACATTTGAAGGTGGGGCCTTTGGGAGATGATTAATTCATGAGGGCTACATAAGATTGGTGGTCTTACTTTAAAAAAAAAGAAAAAATTGAGAGCTTCTTCACCCCTTTGATATGTGAGAACTCTGTCAGAAGATAACAATCTAAACTGGACATGGTGGCATATACCTGTAATCTCAGCATTCAGGAGGCTGAGACAGAAGGATAGCCCTTGAGTTTGAGGCCGACCTGGGCTACATAGTTCAGGCCAGCCTGAACTACATAGTGAGACCTGTCTCAAAAAACAAAACAAACAAAAAAAGATAATCTATAAACCAGGCAACAGGCCTTCATCAGACCTCAGATCTCCTGGTACCTTGATCTTAACCTTCCTACCCTCCAGAACCATGAGAAATAAATTTCTACATTTTCTAAACCACCCATTTTATGCTAGTTTGTCATAATGGCCCAAACAAGCCAGGTGTGGTGGTACACATCTATAATCCCAGCATTCGGGAGGCTGAGGCAGGAAGACTGTTGCAAGTTCAAGATCAGCCTGAGCTACAAAGTGAGCTCAGGGCCAGCCTGAACTACATAACAAGACCCTGTCTCAAAAAAACAAGACAAAACAAAACAAAACCAGCCAAAAAAGACTCTGACATTGTGCTAGGCACTAATCTAAAAGTCATAATTCCTACAGTCAATAAACTTACAATATGTAAGCCAGCCATGGTAGCACAGTATATGCCTATAATCCCAGCTCTGAGGAGGGTAAGGCTGGAGGATCTCTGTGAATTCAAGGTCAGCCTGGGCTACAGAATAAGTTCAAGGCCTATCTGAATTACATCATAGCAAGATCCTGTCTCAAAAAACCAAAACAAAAAAAAGTTTACAATCTGATGAAAGATACAATAAAATCACAAGATAAAATAAGAATTATAAAACAAAAAGTACAGGACATTATGAGATAGTGTAAAAGGAGAAGGTAATTTAGACTTTCGGAAAGGAGATATAGGGGAAGGTCTCTTGAGGAAATGACATTTGAGAACTGAAGGAAAGATGGCTTGGAAGATAAGCTGTCTGTATCTATTTCTTTCTTTCTTTTTTCTTTTTTTCCCCATCTTTCTTGATATGCAGTTCAGGCTAGCCTTGAGCTCACTTTGTAGCCCAGGCTGATCTCAAACTCACAATGATCCTCCTGCCTCAGACTCCCGAGTGCTGGGATTACAGGCACGCGCCACCACGCCGGGCTCTCTCTCTTTCTTTCCTTCTTTCTTTCTTTCTTTCTTTCTTTCTTTCTTTCTTTCTTTCTTTCTTTCTTTCTTTTTTGAGACAGGGTCTCACTATGTAGTTCAGGCTGACGCTGAGCTCATTTTGTAGCCCAGGCTGGTCTCGAACTTGAACCAATCCTCCTGCCTCAGCCTCCCGACAGCTGGGATTACGGAAGTGTGCCACCATGCCTGGAAATTTCTATACTGTCATATGCTGCTGTGCCTCTATCTCATTTGCTGAAAACTCTTAGAATTAGCTGAAGACTCTGGGTCTTCAAAGTCCATGGGCACAATGTATCTAATAACTTTGCCTCTACTTTTTAAGTTATATCCTCAATGACCACACCTTGGTAACTTTGTCAGTATCAATAATGCTACACTTCTGAATCTTAAAATTCAAATAAAATCTAGAATTCAAATACTGCAATTATAGTGCTTGAGATGCTAAATGGAAGATCTACCATTAATCTACGTTAACACTAAAAATATTACCAATTGACATCTCAATTTCAGAGGTATTCAAATGGGAAAAAATACTCCTTAAAATCAATGAACCTGTTGGGCATGGTGGCACACACCTATAATTCCAGCACTTGGGAGGCTGAGGCAGAAAGATCATTCCAAGTTAGAAGCCAGCCTAGGCTACATCATGAGTTTAAAGCCAACATGAGCTATATAGCAAGACCCTATCTCAAAAAAAAAAAAAAAAAAAAAAAGTCTTAACTCTGATGACAACTGGTGCTTCTCCTTTTATCAATGTCCTACTCTATCTTTTCCATTATACATTGCTGTGCACACACACACACACACACATTTTGGAGGGACAGTACTGGGAATGAATTCAGGGGCACTCTATCACTGAGCTACACCCTCAGCACTTTTTATTTTAAGAAGAGGTCTTATAAGTTGCTCAAATTGGCCTCAAATATGTTAAGTCTCCTGCCTTGGCCTCTTGGATTTATAGGCATGTGTCATCACACCCAGGCTACTGTATTTATTCTTTCAACTCAATTATACTTCTGGAAATTTGCTCCTTTTCTACTGTCCTAATCTGTTTCTCTTCTCATCACTTCCTTCTCACATTAGCTAAAATTCAATGTATAACCGATACTTCAACCAGTAACTTGCCAACTCTTTTGTCTCTTTGGCCTTCCATTGTACCTACAGGGTAAGCAACAAACGAACAAAAACCTCTCTTCTGTTTCTATTACCTGAGCTAAGTTCTGAAGTAAATCATTCTACCACACATACTATTACGTACAAATTCATGACCTACAACAGTGCTTGAACCTTCAACAAGTACCAAATCTATACTGCCCATGTTTTCATTTTCCCATGCTCCTAACATTTCAAATTTTTTTTTCTTTTAACTGCCTTTCAAGATCCCAATCCTGGCTGAAACATGTGTTTAGCATCTATACAACCCAGGGTGTGACCCCAACATACACAAAAATTCAAGTTCCAGCCGGGCATGGTGGCACACGCCTGTAATCCCAGCACTCAGGAGGCTGAGGCAAGAGGATCATTGTGAGTTTGAGGCCAGCCTGGGTGACAAAGTGAGTTCAAGCCCTGAACTGCATAGTGAGACCCTGTCCCAAAAAAAAAAAAAAAAAAAATTCAAATTCCATCACTTCTACACTTCCAAAACATCGACTTTATGCCTTATTGCCTAAAAATATGAAAGTATAAAAACCCTCCCACCCATATTACCTGAAAATCTGCTACATGTATCTGTCTTCTCATTCACCCATTTCACAATGAGACCTCACTATGTGCTAGGCACTATTTTAAGTACTTGGGATACTGCAGGACAAAGGCTCTGCTCTAAGAGAGGTTACACTCTAGGAAGAAGGCAGCCAATAAATAATGACCATAGTTAAAAAATTATATGTTAGCAGATAAGTGCTACAGAATAAAGAAATTTATGTAGGCGAATGAACAAAAGCGGCTGTGTTAGCGTAGAGTACTAGACAATGGTATTATAGTTTATTAAAGTATTAAATAGGTAAAACTCAAGTTCAGAAACAACAACAAAAAAAGCTACCAAGATTATAATCCCAGTCCTCTGGGAGGCTGTTATGGTTGATACATTGTGTCAATTTGGGGAGTCTAGAGGTTTGGCTAAGTAACTTAGCAGGAAGCCAGGGTGCTTACTTTGTATACATCCTGAGCCTGTGGAAGAGGAGGGCATGGAGATTATGTGAGAGCTACAAGCCCCTTAGGTGGGGGTAGCCTGTTTACGATGTAAGGCAAGAAAGAAGCTGCTTGCCGCCATTCCTCCGGTTTTGCTCTGGCTGTTTGCTGTTCGGCTGCCATTCCCCACTTTGCTCTTGTTGCTTTGCTATCTTCTGCCTCGGAGCCAGCCAAGTATGGACTGAAACCTCCACAAACTGTAAGCTAAATAAACCTTTCCTTCCTTCATTTGGACGTTGGGTATTTTGTCTCAGCAATGAGAGAAAAGTAACCAAAACAGAGGCTGAAAAAGGAGAAGTACAAATTTAAGCCCAGTCTAGACAACTTAGTGACTTAGTAAGACCTCATTTAAAAAAAAAGAAAAGAAAAGAAAAAGAAGCTAGGGATGTATCTCTATGTGAAGGCCCTAGGTTCACTCTCCAGTATAATAAATCAATGAATGAATGAAAGAAACAAAACTAATTTAGGAGGTGATTCAAATCATAAACAGTAGTGGTTGCTCGGGGCCAGGGCTGGGGTTGGGGGAGCTTTTGAGGGAAAAAGTACAAAAGAACTTTCTAAAGAGATGAGAATGCACACTGTCTTGAACTGGATGGTGGTTACACAGGCTTAAGACTTTATTCAATGTAACTTATACCTCAATTTGAAAAAAGCCAAAAAGTTAAAGGAAACAGGTAACAAGCAAAAGGTAATTCTATAAATATTCCTTTTGACTAAAAACTGTAGGTAAGACACATTGAGAATCAGAGATTTGAAGCACAATAGCAGAATGAACAAATAATAAATAAGAGAAGAGCTCATGGATTTATAACAATTCTAGTTAATTTTATTCCCTGTGAAATGAGCCACTGCAAGGTTTTCATCACTGAAGAGATATGATTTGTCTTACGATTTAACAAGTTCCCACTGACTATGTATGAAAACAGATTGTAGAAACAGGAAGAACAGAAGCAGGAAGATTAGTTGAGAGGCTATGTGATAATCCAGGCAAGACATGACAGTGTGGTGTAGGCCAAAGTGGCAAGTAGAGGTTAAATTATGAACATGCTGAAAGTAGAGCTGAAAAGATTTGCTGATGAACTGGTATGAGAGGAATCAAGAATGATCATGGGAACGAAGCTCAGTGGTAGAATGTGTGCTTAGTACATACAGGTCCCTGGGTTCAAGCCTCAGGATTAAAAAAAAATTAAAAAATAAAAAATAGAGCCTTGAAAGTAAGATTATCAAGGTATGAAACAGAGAGGAATTTGTCCAAGGACTGGATCTGGGGACTGATATTAATCCGTCTCCAATTGTATAAAATATTCCATTTCTATATAAATAAGGCCAATTGATCTATTTATGCTTTGAATCATATACCTTCTTTTCTTTTGAAAGCCTCCAGACCATTTTTATCCCTGACTTCCACCCCTGCTTTCTTCCTCATCATACTTCTTTTCCACAGGTAGGGACCTACACATATTAAAGTCTGTCACATATTATTTCAAAAAACAAAAACTATTCTTCCTAGATTTTGCATCCTTCTCTAGCATCTCTAGTTTTCTTACACATAACAGTTCATATTTTCAAAACAGTCTCCTACACCCAACAAAAGCTATTTTAACCTCCTACTAATATCTCTAACAATGGCTTTAGCAATGTATTAAAATCCTGAAACAACTGCTTTGCTGTTACATTAGTGAATTATTCTCAGTACTGATTTACTTTATATCTATATAGAAATTGACAATTTCCCCTCTTTTCTTTTTCTTTTTTTTTTTTTTTTTTTTTTTTTTTTTTTTTTTTGGTACCGGGAATCAAACTCATGACCTCATGCTTGCCAGGCAGGCACTGTGCCACTGAGCTATATCCCTGCCTCCAATTCCCCTCCTTCTTAAAAACATTTATTACTGGAACACATCACACTCCCCTGGTTTTCTCTTCCCACTCTGGCATCTAATTTCCATTATTATTACATGCATTATCTTTTCCTTAACCAATTCTCTTAAATGTTGGTGTCCACTGGGGTCTATCTAGCCCTCTTTTCTTGTTACCTCATATAATCTCCCTGCTGATTCTGCTAAAAGGATGGATGATTTGATAGTTACAAAATTTATTTTTTAATTTTTTTTTTTGGTTTTTGGTTTTTCTCCGGTACCAAGAACCAAACTCTCGCCCTTGCGCTTGCCAGGCAGGTGCTTGTGCCGCTGAGCTAAATCCCCAGCCCCGATAGTTACAAAATTATTAGTGATCTTAGCACATACAGTTTCAGGGAAACGGCAAAGAAAAATGTCCTATTTTTGAATAGGAAATAAAACAGATCCAAAAGAATATATGTAGGGAAGATAGAAAATTATGGAATTCATTTTATATATATATATATATTTTTTTTTTTAGAAAAGCTGGGAAAGAGCTCATGGATAGGGAGAGACTGAGGATAAAGGACATAAATGGTATTATTAAATCACTGAGGAGATGGTACCAAGATCTATTTAGACAGATATCATAGCTATCTAAAATGAGAAGAACATGGGCTGAGGATATAGCTCAGTGGCACAAGTGCCTGCCCCGTAAGCACAAGGTCCTGAGTTCGATTCTTGGTACCAAAACAAAAATTTCCATAAAATGGGAAGAACAAAACCACTTTCCCCAGGGTTAGGAGGAAAAGGTAAAACTGAAGTAGAACAGAAATACTTAATGAAAAAATAAGGAAGAAGTTGCAAGCGTTCACAACCAAAAGCCTGGACTGTTGGTCTGTCTTTCCTTCATTCTTCAGCCCACAGCTGATAACAAGAAGACACAGATTAGACAGGGATTTGAGAAGAGAAGAAAACAGCAGCATAGACCAAGTAAGACAAAGTTAAAGAAGAAAGAAAAAAAATGATAACTCATGAGAAACCAAATATGATTGGAGTTTAGAGAAGCAGCAATCCAAACTGGGTCACAGGTGCCCAGGGAGGCAGGCAGACCGCAGGCACATGCCCCAGGAGGCTGTGTAGGCACCTGGTAAGCGGCGTGGCCGCCACCATGCAGTCAAGAACCACCATGCCACAGAGAAGCACTGACACAACAGGCACACCCAGAGACGTGCATGAGCCATCCCGACATGGAGAAACCTCTGGGAAAACATGCCACACAGTGGGTCGCTCTTGGCCCTGCCCTTGAGAGCCAGAAAGGTCCGGAGTCAGCAGAGGAGCAGCTGATGAACAAGGACTCAATGAACAAGAGGGTACCAGTGCCCAACAAGGGGAGGTCAAGCTGACTGGGGATGCGGGAGCCACTCGGGACCCGGAAACCAGGAGGACCTTGCGCAATACCTGGGGAAACTCCTGGAGGCCATTCTTCCCCTGACGGTACAGGCTGCTGTGGAGTGAGTGGAGCTCCAGAGAGGTCTGCACCGAGACTTCACGGATTACATGGGTGCCCAATGTTCAGATTTTGAAGAACCGCCTTCATGGAGAAGGTACGTGTCTAGGTTACCTGCCTGGTACACTTTGCACCTGATGGTGCTGAGACTGACTAGTGGGCTGAGGACTTCATCCACATGTTCCTGCCGCCTGTGTTGATGGTTGGGGAGAGGACACTAAGTGGCTGCAGGATCTCAATGCGCTGAGAGGCTGGAGAGAACACCCCTCTGCTTTCTTAGACAAGAGGCATTAATAAAGCATACTTCCCTGGATCCCAGTTCAGTAGAGGGACAAACTATTCTTAAAGGTAAGTTTATTACTCAGTCAGCCCCAAATAGTAGAAAAAAGCTACAAAAAATGGCTTTTGCCCCAGATAGCTGACTTGAGATGTTAGTAAGAATGCCTGATCAGTATTTTAAAGCCATG
>NW_004955479.1:10078039-10082544 GCF_000276665.1 Chinchilla lanigera | reverse complement strand
GATACCAATAGGTAAAATAACAACCATTGATATTGTCCTTCCACTCTGTCTGTAATTCTGTAAATCCCCCTATTACTATGTTATCCTTCTTTTACTCTTTTAAATTAAAAAAAAAAAAAACTGGGCATGATGTGATACATTTTTATAATCCCAGCATTTTGGAAGGCTGAGGCAAGAGGATCACAAGTTGAAGCCTAGCCTGGATAACTTGGTGACTCAGCAAGATCCTGTCTCAAAATAACAAGTAAATAAATAAATAAAGCAGTAATCCCATAGCTTTATAGCACTCAGTTGCCAAGGTACAGAGAGAAACAGAAAAGGCAGTCAGTAGGATTAATCAAGGAGTCTGGGGACTAGTAAAGAATAAGATATCATAAATAATTCAATAAGTACATCGTGGCATATAGAAATTATATCAAATTCAAATTTTAGATCCCATCAATAAATTTGGGATTTATATGTGACAAACTGAAAGGAACAACTATTTGTAATGATCAGTATTTTTAATGCCCTCTCCTTTCTGTAATACTGGGCAATGGAACCCAGGGCCTCTGCACTAAGCTACAACCCAGTTTTTGTATACTTAATTTTGAGACAGGGTCTCTCTAAATCAGTAAACTGCCCAGGCTGGGCCCAGGGCTGGGAATATAACTCAGTGGTACAAGCACCTGCTTGGCAAGTGCAAGGTCTTGAGTTTGATTCCCAGTACCGAAGAAAATAAAAATAAAAATAAAAATGTTGTCTCCCAAAATTTAAGACTGAGAATTAACATAACACATTACTGACATTGTAAGGGATGCCTACTCCACACTGCCTACATTTAGTGACTCAAGGCCCAGTACCAAAAACACATGCCCCTTACCACAGCAAATTATTCTTCAGTTGCAATGGTAGCTTCTTTTTTGAGATTGTTTAAAAAAAATCATTCTGCTGTCTTGGATTGAAACTATAAAAACTAAATATACAAAAAAACATAACAAATCATATTCCACACATATGAGCAAAGAATAATTTTCCATATATACAAACTTCTGTACTTCTACACCAGGTGGATGGTGATGATGTGAACAATACAACTCCCTTGAAGAGTTCGTGTCAGGGAAGTACTCCCAAAAGTCTCTTCTAGACTTTCACCTCTATGGGGCATAAGAATTTATTAATGGAATTTTAAAAGCATTTCAAACATAAAGCAGGAATCAACAAACCATGACCCAGAGATCAAAGCTGACATACTGCATATATCTCTACATTTTTAATATATTTTTTTAAAAATTAAAGAATAACGTATCATGGCATGAAGAAATTATATCAAAATCAAATTTCAGATTCCATAAATAAAGGATTTTTAGGACCACTGCCACAACTAGTATTTATATACTGCCTATGGCTCCTTCTGTATGACAACAGCGGAACTGAATAGGTGCAACAAAGCCCTATCACCTGAAAGGCCCAAAATACTTGTAACTTGCTGACACTTTGCAGAAAAAATTTGCTGACCCTTGACCAGAAGTCTTATTTTACTGTGTAATTCCATAATAATTAGTGCAAGAGTTCAGACCAAGAGCCATCTGGAAAATGTTCATCTTTGCAAAGTTGACTTAACAAAGCTTAAATAGTTTAATATGTTAACTAAACTTGATTCACCTGGTACAATGTAGATATCAAATGTACTATAAATAGTAAATGTGCCCAGCACGGTGGCGCACACCTGTAATCCCAAGACTCGGAAGGCTGAGGCAATTGTTGAGTTCAAGATAAGCCTGGGCTACAAAGTGAGCTCAAGGCCAGCCTGAACTGCATAGTGAGACCCTGTCTCAAAAAAATAAAATAAAATAAAATAAATGTGCTACTTGTAGGACATTTTGTTTTAGTTCTTAAAAGCCCTTATGCTGCCTCTCTTCAATTATCCCCAAGCCAAATTTAGCAAGAACTCTAAATTTCTTCTAGGAATTTTTAAAAAGCTGCACAGAGGTACTGTATTTAGTAACTGCTACCCTACCTTCCAAAGTACTTTCCAAAACTGTCATCCATTGCAAGAAAATAAAAACTAAAATGATGTTCTCCTCATGAAATGGCAAATGAACTGTGGCCAGTAGGTGGAGACAGTTTCTCACCAAACCAGAGTAGCAAAATTTGATAGTGAAAATTTAACCTATCTTCAGATCCCTACCTTGAAATGTTTACTTAACTAGACAGGATAAAGCGATTTTTCCTCTAGTTTAATATTAAATAAATATATCAGACTTTACTAAAAGACCAGAAATAAACAGTCTGATTCCCTACAGAATATGAACCTAATACATAAATTGAGACACATCAAGTTTTTTCTTCTGTTGCCATTAAACCAGGAATATTTTCCAATCATATTCTCTCAGTGAGAAACTCAGACTTCAATGAATCAAACCTCAGGCTTACTTCTCTACTACAATCTAGCTATTTGATTATATAAACTGGGAATGACCAAGTATTCAGTAGGTAATGACTATGGTAACAGCTCTAAATCACCTTATTAAACACCACAGCCTTACACTAACAAAAAATATTCTTCTCTATAGCTAGGCATGTTGGTACACATCTATAATTTCAGCAATCTGGGAGGCAGAGGCAAGAAGATCTCAAGCACAGCCGGGGCATGTTGGTGCACATCTATAATTCCAGCAATCTGGGAGGCAGAGGCAAGATTTCAAGCACAGCCCAAGCAATTTAGCAACCTTGTCTCAAAAATACAAAAAAGGGCTGGATGTAACTCAATGCCAATACTTTGGGTTTAATCCCTACTATTGCAAAAAGAGTAGGAAGAAAGCAAGGAAAGAAAAAAGAAAGGAAAAGATCTTCCTCAGAGATGTTTCACATTCTACAAACAAGAAAAGCTGAGCACGGTGGCATATGCCTAGAGTCCCAGCACTTGAGAGGCTGAGGTAGGAGGATGACCTACTCAGGAGTTTGAGACCAGCCTCAGCAACATATCAAAACCTCCATCTCAAAAAACAAATAAATAAAAATAAACAAGAAAAAGTTTCAAGGTTTCTTTAATATATGGCAAAATGATAGGAACAGAGTTATGATTCCAACTTCTAGGCCCCTGGTACAGAGCTACATGGCAATTTCCAGCTGCCAGTAGGAGGAAGGATCCTGTTTCTATTAAGCCTCAGGCACTAGCATTCTCTCCTTCCCATCTCAATTTCTGACACTTCTGCCATTCACTAGCTTTCTGGAGCTTCCAACAGGAGTTTGGGGCACCTGTCTGCCCTACACCTTTTTCAGTATCTATAATTTCAGTAGTATGCACAACTCGGGTTGTAAAATGAAGTTTGTTTGTTTGTTTTTCTTTCTTTTTTTTTTTTTTTTGTTTTGGTGTGGTTCTGTTTTGTTTTTTGAGACAAGGTCTCACTGTGTAATTCAGGCTCAACCTGAACTCACTATATAACCCGGGATGTCCTCAAAGTCATGGTGATCCTTCTGCCTCAGCCTCCTGAGTGCTGGGATTTTAAGTGTGTGCTACCACGCCCAGCAATGAAGCTTATTTCAAAGTAAATCATACTAAGGACAAAGGACTCACAGAAAACCCCTGCTACTACCTTACTCCAGAGAAATATGTACTTCAAAAGAATTTCTGCTTGGAATAAATAGTGATATACTCCAGAAGCTTGCTCTCTTTGAAGCACCCACCTTCACCATCTCTGCACTCCACATTCACATCCCCAGTCATGTTCCATACAGACATATTTTGTGTTAAGGACCCAATAGACAAGGGCAGGTGAGTGAGCTGACATGGGGGACACACAGAGGAGCACATGTGTGTGTTTACGTGCACGCATGGGTTTGACAAGTTGATCCCCTTCAGAAAGGCTGACACACACTAAATCTCAGAAAGAAGCTGGGCATGGTGGCACATGCCTTTGGCAAGTTCAAGTGCAGCTTGTGCAATTTAGCAAGCTCCTATCGTAAAGCAAAATAGAAAGGTTGGAGTTGTAGTTCAGTGGTGCAGTATTTGTGTAGCATGCTCATGGTCCTGCATTCAATCCACAGTTCCACAAAAAGAAATTAAAGCCTCCAAAAACTCTAACTCATCAAGCAAGAGCAAGGACTCTAACTTACCCGTTTAATTTAATATGAAAATACATATTCATTTCTTTTTAAGGGCTGTTTTCAGAAACGATTTAAGTCCTGTTTTAAATCACTTGTATCAAAATGTCCTGAAATTTTTATTTAACCTTCCAAGATTATGTGAAATACAAGTATAAGAATTTCCACTATAATAAATCCCAGACAGGGGCTGAGGATTTACCTCAGTGGCACAGCACCTGCCTGGCAGGCACAAGGTTGTGAGTTCGATTCCCAGTACCAGAAAAAAAACAACAACAAACAAAAATAATAAATCCCAGGCATTTTTACCTTTATCAATTGCACAGGTTCTTTTTTTTTTTTTTTTTTTTGGTTTTTCTCCGGTACCGGGAACCGAACTCACAACCTTGCGCTTGCCAGGCAGGCGCTTTTGCCGCTGA
>NW_004955479.1:10058795-10077605 GCF_000276665.1 Chinchilla lanigera | reverse complement strand
AAAAAAAAAAAAAAAAAAAAAAAAAAAAAAACAAAGTTTCCATTTAGTTTCTTTAACACATTGGAGGGGGAGGGGGAGGGGGAGGGAGTTAGAGCAGGATTGGGATTTGATTAATCCAAAAGCAATTTAGTAAATAAAGGTAACAGTATGAATGTAGACAGGGTATACAAAAACTGACTAATCTACTTTTATCCTGACTTTGGCCAAATTACTTAAACCAGTGGCTTTAATTCTGCACATATATACCCCTAGCAAAGGCAACAAATATTTAAAGAATAAAGGATTAAACGAAATTGTCCTAATTAGAAACAATATAAGTTCTACCAGGGCAGGTAGTAAGATTCCAGGGAGACCTGTAGTTACATAAACTCATTTCAAGTAGTTTCTTTATCCATGCACTGTCTTTATTTTAAGACAATAACTATTATTAAGATAGTAATAGTAGTTTATTAAACTTTCTCAATTTATCGTACATCTAACATATGTCGTGTGTTGAGCTTTTCTTTTATATATACAATGGAATAAAGTACTTGAGTCAGCTCACTAACAAGATCCTAGAGAAATGCTAAACAATGCCTAGATAGGACTCAGTTCTACAGCCTACACACTGGTCCCCTACTGCCTATTTTTTAGCTTCAGTCTAAGCTTCTCATTAAAATGTTAGAGAACTGTTTGAGACTATGCCCGAACTTAAACTAGTTGCAATGTTCTGTTCTCAATCTAGACAGACTGAGTCATATATGTAACATTTTTAAAGCTGCTGTTCTGCAACGTACATCCCTCGTAAAACCTTAATCACAACGAATTCAGTTAAATCCTTTAAAACCAGATTGCTCTGGCTTTAAAGAACAAGTCTGGCTGCTCAGCTTCAATTCCCCAGACAGAAGAGAGAAGCTCTACTCTATTATGAAACCAGCTTGCCTAATAAAATTCCCTTTTAAAGAAAGAGGTCAAGGAGAATAACTGCTGTGCCATATTTCAATTCTTCCTTCCAAGAAATGACTGTGATTGACAGATACTATTTCTTTGAGTTCTAATGGACCACTGCCAAGATCAACTAATTGTTCCTTGGTTAAAAGAATTATACCAGGGGGCTGGGGATTTAGCTCAGTGGCACAGCACCTGCCTGGCAAGCACAAGTTCGTGAGTTCGATTCCCAGTACCAGAAAAAAAACAACAACAAAAAAAAACAAAAACAAAAGCAAAAAGAATGATACCAATCCACCAAGCCACATGACTCTCCATAATCACAATACATAATACTTGACATTAGTAAATTTTATAATTTTCAAAGCTTTCACACAGATAAACTCACATACCATTGAAAATATAGAATAGACATTTTCATTTTACAGACTGGGAAACTGTAAAAAGGCAATGTAGGACACATAGAAGGTACCCATATTCACGGTGGATCCAAACACTAACTTATACTGTCACCTTAGAATCCTGTGAGGTACAATCCCCTTAGTATGTCTATTAATTCCATTATCTGCCCCATCTTACTGGAATATTTATCAAAAGAAGACAGTCTGTTCAGATGCAAGTTGCACAGATGTATCAGATACAGAATCACGTGGTGGGGCTGGGGATTTAGCTCAGCAGCAAAAGCGCCTACCTGGCAAGCGCAAGGTCGTGAGTTCGGTTCCTGGTACCGGAGAAAAACCAAAAAAAAAAAAAAAAAGAAAAACAGAATCACACGGTATAGTAGAAAGAGGGGTACTTAGAGACTGTGATAGGTTCCAGTCACACACAGTCTTGCCACTAAAAGTGTAGAACATGTAAACTGAATTAGTCTCAATTTATGCCTAATCTATAAAACTGATGCCACCTACCTCACAGAATTCTAAGAATTAAATGAGTCAACACATATTAAAAGCCTAATACACACAAGGCATTCAGATGTTAATTTTCTTCCCAGTACCAACCAAGTCACCAACCTCTAGAAAAAGTATAACCCATCTCATTTCAATGCCCCCTAAAAATTAAGGGAGAAAGGTTAGGGAAATTTGAACACCTAGACTTTCTTGGCACTTCTCTCAAACATGGAAATTTTTGGCTACCAAACTAAAGAGCAGCTTTTAGAGGATGCAGTCAAGCCAATTAAGAAAAAAATAGGACAAGGCAAATGTGTCCAAATAAATAACGTTTTTCATGGGCACATAAAGTAATTGTTCTACCAACTAACTGTCTATTTGAGTGCCAGCTAGAATACACTATTGCATCTCCCAATAGTGAAGAATTCAATTAATGTTACTTGTTCTATAAAATGACTGATTAGATCTATACAAAGAGAAATGATATGAATGTTAATCTAAACAATCCTTCTCAATCACTACAAAACAAGTCAATGTGATAAAGACTTCATAACCAGTAAGTAAACAATTATATTGATTATGACATAAGTTCCTAAAAGTGAATTAATAGTTTCTAAATTAATTAGTCTGGAACAAATTACATCTTGAGTCTTAATCTCAATACTATATATAAATTCATACTAAGCTACCTCTTTCCTGGAATTATACCATACAGCTTGAGCATCCCTAATGCAAAAATCTGAGACAAAAATGCCTGAGACCTAAAATTTTTTAAACACTGACATAATGTTGAAAAAGCTTCAGAATTTAGATTTATGGATTAGAGATGCTATTTTAGTCAACTTTCCATTATTGCAACAAAATACCTAAGATAAATCAAGTTATATGAAGGAAAGGTTTATTTCAGCTCTCAGCATTGGGCACTACAGTCCACAGTCCAATTGACCTCACTGCTTTTGAACCTGTGGCAAGACAGAACACAGTGGAAGAAACACATGCCAGAGGAAGCTGCTCACTTCCTGACAGCCAGGAAGCACAGAGAAGGAGTAGAGTGCCAATTTCCCCCTAGAAGTGCATGCCCCAGTAACCTGACTTCCCCTGGGACCTGCCTCTTAACCCATTTCCCCTTTGCCTCTAAAACACATGCCATCTATGTTTGCAGCTGCAATGTTTAACCCAAGACAACTCATGGTTTACAGTCTTAACATTACTCCTAAAATTTGCCATACAATATCTCACTTTAATTTTTGTGTCTCTCTAATGTATCAATAGTCTTTGGAAACAAAGGACATCATTCTTTTTATAGCATTCTGTTTTTAGTAGTGGTACTTCTATTTACAAATTATAGTAATTCTCAATTGTTCCACAGTAATTCTCAATTGTTCCATGCTTTAAAATTTACCATAGGAAAGAGATTTTAAACATTGCTCATCATACACATTTCTTTTATATTAGGATTAGGGAAAAGTTCTGTTCTGAAATAACTCCAAGAACAGTTCTTATATTTTATTTTCAAGTTAAAACCCAGTTAGATTTGCTTCAGTCTCACAGAGCACATTCATGTAAAATTAAATGAATGCTGGCTGCAAGCTGTGCTTTTTTTTTCTAAACAGAAAATGTGTTAGAGTTTTACCACCTCTTAACAGCAGTACAGGCTGGGACACACATGGACCTTTGGGTTACATCCCAGATAATAAAATAAAATTTTAAAAAGAGCCAGGAATGGCCAGGCATGGTGGCACACACCTGCAATTACTGCCCTTGGAAGGCTGAGGCAGGAGGATAACCACAAGTTCAAGCCCAGCCTCAGCCATATAGTGAGTTCAAGGCCAATCTAAACTATATTGTGAGTCAGGCGTGGTGGCACACACCTGTAATCCCAGCACTTGGGAGGCTGAGGCAGGAGGATCGTTTCGAGTTTGAGACCAGCCTGAGCTACAAAGTGAGCTCAAGGCCAGCCTGAACTGTATAGTGAGACCCTGTCTCAAAAAGACCAAAAAAAAAAAAAAACAAACAAGTTTGAGGACAGCACAGGCAAGGCTGACTTGACTAGATAGCAAAACCTGTCTCAACCAAAACAGAAAAGGGGCTCAGGATATATTGCTTATTGGTAGAGTGCTTACCTAGCATGAATAAGGTCCTGAATTTATCACTGCATTGCAAAAAAGAGAAAGAAGAAGGGGCTGGGGATATAGCTCAGCAGCACAAGTGCCTGCCTGGCAAGTGCAAGGTCATGAGCTCGATTCCTGGTACTGGAAAAAAACTAAAAAAAAATAATAATAATAATAAAAGAGAGAATGAAGAAAAAGAAAATAGTTTTGGGGCTGGTGGTGTGCCTCAATGGTAGAAGGCTTGCTTAGCATGAGTGAGACCCTGTCCTATGTTCATCTCCTGTGTGGCAAAACAAAAAACAAAGAAAACTGGCTTAGCCACTTTTACTTACAGATTTTGTGACACTAAATTTTATTACTCATATGACTATAAAATCTTTTATGAATACCACTATATTGTGTATTTTTAAAAGTCTATGATAAAGTTATAAGGTAATGTTTAACAGCACAGGCTCTGAGAACAAATTATGATTTCAATACTGGCCCCAGCATTCACTAGTTGTGCGACCTTGGGCAAGTTCCTTAAAACCTATGCCTCAATTACCTCACCTACAACATAGAGACAATGATAATCCTTAAAACTTTATAAGGTGGTGATAACAATACATGATACATATAATATAGGTAGAAGCATTCACAAAAGTGCCTAGCATATTGTGGACACTTAAAATTACAATAGTTTTGTCTTAGTGACCTGCAAAAATGTTAGGAGTTGTAAAATAAAAAGGTAAGTTCATAGGTGAACATATCTGTCATGAATATGAATGCTCACTGCCATTTATACCAAGGGAGAAAAGAACTTGAAGGAATGTCGAGGAAGCTTTAAGTGCTATATATCTTATGGAAAGAGAAGTAAAAACAAGGACTCTGACTTACTCTTTTGGATAAAAATATAAAGGAAGATCCATTGGAAATAATAAAAGTAAAAAAAAAAATCCTGTATGTTTATTCATAAATAGCAATTAAATATAACATCCACTTTTTTTCTTTTTCTTTTTTACTATGTTGCAAGGATGATCTCAAACTTCTGGGCCCAGAAAAAAGGATTTTTCTGCCTCAGCTGAGAAGCTGTAATTGCAGGCTCAGATCAAAACATCCAACTAACATTCAGTTTTTTAAGAACACCTTTTTTTGGGCTGGGGATGTAGCTCAGTGGCACAGTGCCTGCCTGGCAAGTACAAGGCCTTGAGTTTGACTCCTGGTACCAAAAGAAAAGAAAAAAAAAGACCCCTTTTTCTTTTACATTTACACAGACCATGTTCCACCGTTATACCTCTTTTTTTTCAGGTCAAGCAGGAAAGCCATCTTTGATATTGTTTCTCTGTTATGCATCTAAAATGCACTCACATTTTCTCACATTTTCAAGGTTACACAGAACATCAATTCATTCATTTGATAAATATTTATTAAAAGCCATGAACTAGGCACTGTCCTCATCTTCAAGCTTAGCCTATTAGGAAAAATATATATAAAATTATTCAAGAAGGAATAAAGTATAATAATAACAACAGAATGGGTTGAAAATGTTCAAATTCAGAAGTTCATAATGATACTCAACACTTCCCCAAACAAATACAAGCAAAAACCTAACGGCCAAGTGGTCACTTTGGGAGAATGCCAGTGAACAAAGTCATTATTTTGAAAACAGGTAAATAAAGAGATCCTGACTTTCTTATATGAACTACGTCACGGGATATTCAAATAGTCGGTAGGAGAAGTTTCTCTTTATAAAAGTATTCCAGCTAATAAATGACGAAAGAATCATACAATTGGAATATCTCCAATTTGTAGCCCTTATGATTTAATGGATGCAAGCGAATATCAACAGATACTAACACCACACACAAAAAAGGCAAGTATACATTACGTGCCTAATGGAAGAAACAACTCACAGAGAAATTTGAGCAAACTTCTAAATATAAGTACCAATTTATAAGAAATGCAGAAGACAAAAAATATATCTTAAAATACTACAAAGATGCAATCTGTAAAATTCAGATTCATAAACTTCAAGACAAATGACTATTTCTATAACAAAACTGCAAAAGAGATTAAAGTATTAAGAAAAAAATCAACCAACTTCTTTATGAAATTTACTTTTGCCCCTGATTCAAATTCAGTGTAAAAATGCACATTTATGAATGATACCTCAAAGAAATGTGAACAGTATTTTTTTATTTTTGAGGTGAGATCTTGCTATATTGCTCAGCCTGGTCTCAAACTCACGTATTCAAGGGATCCTCTTCAGTTTCCCAAGTGCTGGCGTTACAGGCATGGATCCTTGTGCCACTCTCAACACTGAGCTTTTGACGGTATTAAAAAGTTATTGTTAAGCCAGGAGTGGTAGGACATGCCTGTAATCCCAGGACTCAGGAGGCTGAGGCAAGACAATTGTGATTTGAAGGCCAGTCTAGGCCACATAGCAAGCTCAAGGTCAGCCCGGACTATGTACTGAGACCCTGTCTTAAAAAACCAGGGTGTGTGTATGGGGGGGGGGGTAATTTTTAACTACAGTAATGGAATTGAGGTTATTATTGATTTGGGGGCAGGGTTTTGCTATGTTATTTACATTACTCAGGTTGGCCTCAACTGTCAATTTCTCTGTGTCAGCACCCTAAGTAGCTAGGACTACATGCATGTACCACCCTACCCTGATATAATTGTAAAGTGCTTACATTTTAGAGATATATAGTGATACGTTAAAGACAAAATTATAGAATTCTTGAGATCACATCCAATAATCCAGGGAGTATGGTAGAATATTTACGAGTTATGCATGAAACAAATGGCCACAACCTCACGGGTGAAGGTAGCTAACGGGGTTCATGATTGGCAATATCTACTATTAAAAAGCATTAAAAATAAACACTAAAGATCAAAATGACCTCCACCCAAAAAAGTAAGAAGAGACAGAGACAGAAATTGGCTCTATGTAAAGCTGTGTTTTACAAATACTAAATGTATTTACCATAAAGCTTAAGGTTTAGATTAAAAGGCCTCTTAGGTACTTTTGATATCTGAAAGTCTTAAATTATTTTTGTTTGTGTGGGTAGGTAGGTAGTGGGAATTGAACCAGGGCCTCACACATGCTAGGCAAATGCTCTACCATTGACTATATCCTGAGCCCTCTTTATTGTTTTTATTTTAAGACAGGTTCTAGGCCAGGCATGGTGGCACATGCCTGTCTGTAATCCCTGCACTTGGGAGGCCAAGGCAGAAAGATCACTTCGAGTTTGAGGCCAGCCTGGGCTACAGAGTGAGTTCAAGACCAGCCTGAACTACAGAGCAAGACTCTGTCTCAAAAAAAGAAAGAAAGAAAAAAGACAGGGTCTAACTAAATTGCCTGCGGTAGGCTCGGTATGGTGGTCCACACCTACAATCATAGCACTTGGGAAGCTGAGGTAGCAGGATCACTGCAAGTTCAAGGCCAGAGTGAACTACATAGTATGACCCCCATCTTAATAAATACATTAATTAATTAATTAATTAATTGTATGGGCTGGCCTTGAATTTGTGATCCTCCTGCCTCTGCCTCCCAAGTAGCTGGGGTTATAGGAATGTGCCACTATACCCTGTGAAAGCCTTATATTCTATGACTGAATTATCTTCAAAGGTCATTTTTATATGTAAAATTTTTGGTTATTCTTTTTTTTGGTATTGGGAATCGAACTCAGGACCTTGCCCTTGCCGGGCCGGTGCTGTGCCGCTGAGCTATCTCCCCGGACCCCTCTTTGGTTATTCTTTTCCAGAGGTCTGGCTCAATTTTCCTCTCCCATAGGTTAGTAACTTCCTATAAAAACACTGAACAGCAACTACTCTTTAAAAACTCATGAACTGAGAGTAACTCCCACTTCAGGGCTTGAGGTTTTAGCTATACCACCCACTTCAATTCTGGAGTCTTGATGTTATTCTGCTTAATTAGGCTAAACAGCCTGTACTGATTGAACACATGGAAACATTTGCTGTACCCAATGCTGACAATTTTTGTTTCTCTTTCCCTACATATAAATAACATAGGAACAGTAGTCTCAAAATGTGGTCCAGAAACCCCCAGATGTAGCCTCTCAGTGTTCAGTTGAAATCAAAAGTTCTTTCATGACACAGGCTGAACATCCCTAATCTGCAAAACTAAAATGCCCCAAAATCTGAAACTTTTTGAGCACTGACATAATGCCAGAATTGGAAAATTCTACAACATGAAACTGTTTCATATAAAAAAGTTATTTAAAATAATGTATAAAATTACCTTCAGGCTATGTGGATAAGGTATATATGAAACAGGAATGAATTTTATGATATGACTGGGTTTCACTGCCAAGATAGTATGCACTGTATATGGAAATATCAAAAAATCTAAAAAATATGAAAATAATTCTGGTCCCAAGCATTTCATATAAGGGATATTCAGCCTAAAAGACCACATCGATTTTTGCCTGTTTTTACTCCCATTATCTCAGAAGCATACAATGTTTTCCAGCAAGTCTATGATGTATGACAATGAACCAGACTAAATGCAAAAGCAGACATCAGAATTCAGTTGTTTTTAATAAAGCCAGATAGCAAAGTGATTTGCAAAAATATAGCAGGAGCAGTGGCACATGCATGCAATCCCAGCATTCTAGAAGGCTGAAGCAGGAGAATCCCAAATTTGAACTCAGCTTCAGGAATTTAGCAAGATGCTATCTCAGAATTTTTTTTTTTAATTTTTTTAAAGCTATGGATATAACTTGTGTAAAGGCCCTGGGTTAAATCCCAGTACCAAAAGAATATAAGTGAGTAAACTTTTGAAATTTATACTCATACATCTATAATGCCTTTTTTACCATAAAATCTTTCCTCATTTTGGAAAATATAGTTTGCATGAAAAATGCCATTTATGTGAACAAGAATGATTTTCAAACAATTTATATATATATATTTTTTTTTTTTGTGTGTGTGTGTGTGTGTGTGTGTGTGTGTGTGTGTGTGTGTGTTTTGTTTTTTTGAGACAGGGTCTTGCTATGCAGTTCAGGCTGGCCTTGAGCTCACTTTGTAGCCCAGGCTGGTCTCGAACTCACAAAGATCCTCCTGCCTCAGCCTTCCAAGTGCTGGGATTACAGGTGTGAGCCACCACTCCCAGCTCAAGAAGTTAATATATATTTTAAATTGCTCAGTTTAGGCCAGGCGTGGTGGTGCATGTCTGTAATCCCAGCACTCGGAAGGCTGAGGCAGGAGGATCGTTATGAGGTCAAGACCAGCCTGGGCTACAAAGTGAGCAAAATGCCAGCCTGAACTGCACAGATCCTGTCTCAAAAAGACCAAAAATAATAATAATAATAAATTGCTCAGTTTATCAAATAACATACTGTGTCTAGTTATTTTAAATCAATCAATAGTTTTTAATTCTTGGTTTTCATTTGTAACATAGCAAATACTGATAACAAATAGACCAGATGCCTTTGGAAGCTAGGCATGGCAGCATTTGGGGAGGCTGAAGTAAGAGCATCACAAATCCAAGCCCAAACTGGACATTTAACAATTTAGTGTGGCCCTATCTCAAAATAAAAAATAAATAAATGAAATAAAAATGGCTAGGGATGTGTAGCTCAATGCAAAGGCCCTGGGTTCAATGCCCAGTACACCCCAACAAAGTCTTTGGGATCCTCAGTTTTTAAGAATGCAAAGGTTTTGGGGTTTCTTTTTCTTTCTTTCTTTCTTTCTTTCTTGTTTCTTTTGTTTGTTTTTTGTTTTGTGTAAAGGTTTAAGAACAACTCTGTAGAACACACACAATTGTGTCTGATTATGTCTCACATTACCATTATACTTTATATTGTGCAGCACCCACTTTTTTTTTAACCCTACAAAAGAAAATACCATAATCTAAAACAAATTGGTTTGATACACTTAAAACTTATTTTTGGTATGGGTGGAAAGTGGTCTTATTTTAAAGAAAATAGAGGATTACTGCTCAGAAATCTAAAAGGGACATGAAAAACTTCCATCACGTGGACTCTACGAGGGCAAGAAGAACATTTCCCTCTGGAGGGAGGTTGGCACTCAGTCCAAGAATCTAAGTTCTTTTGAGATCTTTTTTCCCTTTCCATTAAGACTTGCCAAAACTAGAACTTAAGAGTCCTCAACCACCTCCCTGACACCATGGAAAGATTCTAGCAAAACAATATTTCCTGATCTGGGCAGGAGAAGCTGGTCATCTCAGGACACACACAACTATTCATTTCCTTGTCTGGTGGATTCTCCGTTAGGAATCTGTATTCTCTGATCGCTGTCCAGTTCTTCTAACAAAAACCTGAAGTTTGATTCAGTTCAATAAACTTGGGTGAGCTCTTCCAAGGGAGCTTCAGGTAGGACAGGGAAAAAAAGACTGTAACCTTAACTGCAACTGATGCCAGCTGTGAGTAACAGGCACACGTACATTAGGGAGCTACCTACATAAATACATTAAGGAGGTCACACTGCAAGACACAGAAAGACTGTGGCCCTACAGAGCTGACACTAGCTATACATACTGTCGTAGTTACTTTTCTCCTTGCTGAGACAAAATACCTGACACCCACAGTTAAAGAAGAAAGGTTATTTGGTTTACAGTTTATAGAAAGGTTATTTGGCTTTTCAGGCCACACGTGGTAGCACACGCCTGTAATCCCCGCTCTCAGGAGGCTAAGGCAGGAGGACTGTTCGGAGTTCGAGACCAGCCTGGGCTACAAAGTGAGCTCAAGGCCAGCCTGAACTGCATAGCGAGACCGTGTCTCAAAAAGACAAAAAATAAATAAATAATAAATAAATATTAAATAAATAAATAAATATTTGGCTTTTCAGTCCATAACTGGCTGGCTGCAAGGCAGAGGGGCAACAGTTCACGGCAGGTGAAAGGTAGCAAAAGCAACAAGGACCTTAACCGCACCTTTCTGCCCTTTTTATCTTATCCAGACTACTTAGGGCAGGTAGTGCTTGCACTGTTAATCCCAGTGGCCTTGATCCCAGCATTGTACCACGAATTAATCCCAGCCTCACACACACTAGATCCAGCCACCTCCAAAAAAGCCCCACCTACAACTGCATGAGGCTTTTGCGGGGGCATCTGGACACAAGCCACATACATATACACATATACAAACATAAGCACTACTAGCTGCCTTATCTTCATTAAACCCTGAGTAGCACTGCACCCCTCTATACCCTACTTTCTAATTGTTATAGGCATTTTAATTAAACTTCTCATCTCTATAAAATTATTGTAGCAGGAATTTGAAACGTTCCTACCTTCCTAGGGCCATAACTCTAATTTTGCATGGTAAAAACTGAGCTATCCCAGTTTGCAAAGAATAAAATTCTAGAAATTAATGATGTGGATTTTCCGTGTCTTTAGAAAAAAAATTATTTCTTTATTCTTTTTTTTTTTTTTTTTTTTTTTTTTTTTTTGGTACTAGGAATTAAGGACAGGACCTTGTGCTTGCCAAGCAGGTGCTTATGCCACTGAGCTGTATCCCTGGTCCCAAATTTTTTTATTTTCATTCCCAGTCCTTTTAAATTAAGCAACAACTATACACTGAACATTAAAAAAAAAAAAGAGAAAGAAATCAAGAGTGAAAGTTGTAAGCTAGAATCCTCCAACAGGACTATTCATCTTCATCTTCCAAAGGTGAGACTCACATTGCCTCAGAATGTCCTCCAGACAATTACTCTAAGCATTTTCCATCCCATCTACATGTCGATTTTTCCTATTCATCTTTTGTCAGGCAACCCTAACTCTGAACTTGAGAAGACTAATAAACTCCCTCATGATAACTACAAAATCACTGTATTCAAAATCCCACATCTCTCTTTCTTTGTTACTTCCACCAACATAATTCATAGCCTTCTCTACCCCTCTGTTAAATTATTCAGTTAGAACACAGTCTTCTACCCCCAGGAAATCTTAGGTATCAATTATTTATAATAAAACAGTATTTGAGTTATTCATTTACTAAGCTAAAGGACACAGCTTTCTTTTTAAAAAAATGACATTGTAAAGGCTTAAAGATATTAATATTTTTAAAAATATTTGAATCTTAATTTTGTTTTTTAAAGCCTCAGGATATAAAAAAAAACAATTCTTTATTTTATTTCTGGGAGATTTCTTCCCTCAGGTCACAAGATCAAATTGAGCGAGTTAGAAGGACTGCTTTTTCAGTTTAGAAAAAGACCACCTGATGCTATTTGGAACCTAATGTGAAACAAGATAGTGATGAGTTCAAACCTCAGGGTCTATTGTACAAGAAGTACTGTTTACCAATACAGACTCAGAATATATTAAATCTCTGCTTTATAGTTAAAAACCAAAACAGGAGGGATTCCTAAAAACACTTGAAATACAAAACATTTGTCTCTCAAAATGATTTAAGAGACAAAGGTAAAGTTTAATTCAAGGCTGGAAAAATACCACAGGTACCTATCTTTCACATATACACCCATCTGGTATATATGTTTATTGCAAGACATTTTAAACTCATAGAAAAGTATAGAGGATAGGCTATATCTTAACCAGTGTTGAGGTTCATGCCTATAATCCCAGCACTCTGGGAGCCTGAGGCAGGAGGATTACAAATTTAAGCCCTGTCTGGGCAATTTAGCAATATAATGAGACCCTGCTCCCAAAATAAATAAAAATTAAAATGGGCTGAAGATGTAGCTCATTGTGAAGGCCCTGGATTTTAGCCCTCGCAAAACAGACAGACACACACACACACACACACACACACACACACACACACAAACATTTCAAGCTGATATGGAATAACAAATACAGGATTTGCATACCTGTTTCAAACAAACAAAAAAACATTAAATATATGAAACAACAGCTTTAAAGACACTGCACACTAGGAAATGAAGGACAGTGCATTCTAGAGACAAGAAACAAGTGAGTTTACTGATTGCCTCTGCTTTCTGCCTTGAGAGCATTTGCAAGGCGCAGCTCAGAGAAGAAGAGCCCACAGAAATTTCAGGTTCTACCTTAAAAATCCAGAAAAGAAAAAAACGATAGCTAGACATCAGTCTAGCATTTGAGAGGCTGAGGCAGGAGGATTGTGAGTTTGAGGTCAGCCTGGGCTACATAGTGAGACTCTATCCTAAAACAGAACAAAAAACAAAACAACAAAATAGGAAAGCTAATAAAACTCAAAGTAAATTGAAGGAAGAAAATAATAGGGTCAGAATGGAAATCTACACAAACTCTTCTAGATCTCTGAAAGGAAAGGTATTTCCCAACCCATTCTATGATGTCAGCCTAATTAGCCCAATACCAAAATCTCACAATGACATAACAAGAAAACCACAAAATAATATCCTTCATGAACAACTGAATAAATGAATTCAGATGAATTCATTGAATAAGATGAATAAATCTTTTAAAATTTTTAACAAATCAAGTCCAGAAATATATAAAGAGAATTCTACATCGCAACAAAGCAGGATTTATCTAAAGAATGCAAGGTTGGTTTAACATTAAAATATGAATCAATGTGATTCATCTGTTAAAGCACTAAAAAAGAAAAAATACCCAAAAGATTACCTCAATAGACGAATAAAAATCACTAAACAAAACTCATCATTTATTATTGATTTTAAAAAATAAATAAAACTGTCAAAAGCCAAGCATGGAAGCACACAAGCTACCCAAGAGGCAGAGGATAGAAAGACTGAGGACAGCTTGGGCAATTTGGCAAGATCCTCTCTCAAAATAAAATTTCAAAGTTGTAGAGACCTTGAGGATGTAGTTCAGTGGTAGAGCACTTGGTAAGCATGCTCAAGGCCTTATGTTGAACCCCAGAACTGTAAAGAACAAACAGTAAAAAACAGTAAAAAAAAAAACGAACAGGAATATAGTTTTCTCAACTTAATAAAGGGAATTAAGGGGGAAAATGCTAACATTCCATTTTATGGTAAAAGACTGAATGCTTTTCCCTAAGGTCAGGCATAAGGGATATCTACTCTCATTACTTATATTCAACATTGTATGGGAAGCTCTAGACAGTACAATAAGATAAGGAAAAAAACTTTAAAAGTATGAAGGAAAATTATCCTTCCTCACAAGTGGCATGACTGTAGGATGGGGAAAAGGAGAAAAGAAGGAAGGGAAAAGCAAAGAATAAAAATAAAATGTATATATACACACAAGATAGTTAAGATTGTTTTTTGTTTTGGGGGGGTTTTTTTGGGTTTTTTTTTCCAGTACCGGGGATCGAATTCACGACCTTGCACTTGCCGGGCAGGCGCTGTGCACTGAAGATTGTTATACTACTAATTTCTCTTAGTTCATTGAAAACAAGGGTTTATGCTCACATTGTTTGGACAATTAAACGCATATATCTTGTACTCTGAGTAACTAAAGATAATAATACGTAATGTTTTAACCATTGTTCCTCTCCTATTATCTTGTTTTGAAATATTTACTTTTTTTCTCTTTAAAATTTAAAAAAATACTCAGCAATAAATGAAACAATCAAAATATGTGCAAGAGTTGTACACTGAAACTTACCAAACACTTCTGATAAAAATTAAAGATGTGCACAATAATAAATGTAGACATATACACCATTTATGGCCAAGAGTCAATATTAAGCTATCAATTCTCCCTGAATACAGATTCAATGCAATTTCAATGATAATTCCAGAAATACTGTTGTAGAAACTGACAGACTGATTCCAAAATCACATGGTAATACAAAGGAACCCAGAATAGTCAAAAACAACTCTGAAAAAGAAAAACAAAGCTGAAAGACTAACACTACCAGTTTTTAACACATGAAAACTACAGTTATCAAAATAACGTAGGACAGGCGTGGTAAGCAAGCCTGTAATCTACCATGCATGAGGCTGAGACAGGAAGATTACCACAAGATGGAGGCTACCCTGGGCTACACAGTGAGTTCAAGGTGAGCCTCCACTACATAGCAAGACCCTATTTCAAAAAAACCAAAAATACTATTACTACTACTACTACTACTACTACTACTACTACTACTACTACTACTACTACTACTACTACAGTAATGTGGCAGTAGTGTCAAGTATGACAAAATAGAATAATGGAAGAGAACAGAAATTCCAGAAGTAGTCTTCACATTTGTAGAAAACTGATTTTCAACAAAGTGACAAAAGCAGCTCAGTGGAGAAAGTTCAGTCTTCTCAACTAACGACCCTGCAGCAATTGCATATCTACATAAGGAAAAAGAACTGAAATACAAAACTTGCACCAAATATAAAAATTAACTCAGCTGAGTGTGGTGGCACACACCTGCAATGCCAGCACTCAGGAGGCTGAGGCAGGACAAGTGCTGAGTTTGAGGCCAGCCTAGGCTACATAATGAGTTCAAGGTCAGTCTGAACTGCATAGTAAGACCTTGTGTCAAACAAAACAAAACAAAAAATCTAACTGAAAATGGACCATTGATATAAATATACAACTAAAACTTATAAAGCTTTCACCAAAAAATTAGAACAAACCTTTTAACCTTGGATTAAGCAAAGATTTCTTAGATATGATACCAAGAAAGCAAACTGATAATCTGAACTTCATCAAAATGGAAAACTTGCTCTTTGAAAGGCAATGTGAAGAAAAGTTTTTTTTAAAAAAGTCACAGACTGGGAAGGAATATTTGTGAATCATTTACCTGACAAACTTGTTTCCAGAATATAAAAGCAAGTCTCAAAACAAATAGAAATGGTCAAAGGATCTGAATAGACACTTTACACCACTGAACCACAGGAGACAAACACATGGCAAATAGACATATGGAAAGGTGCTCAGCATTAGTCATTAAAGAAGAGGAAACTAAAACCATGATGAAATAGTATTCTACTCTTATTAGAATTGTTAAAAATACACAGACCATACTAAATGTGGACAGGATTACAGAAGGGGGCTCAAACTACACCAGCAATGTAAAATAGCAAAACCACTTTGGAAAACTGTGTCAACTGCTTAAAAGTTAAATGTACACTATTACACCCCCCTATATTTAACAAATATCCCAACACAAATGTTCATAGTAGCATTAGTTGTAATAGCCCAAAACTGGACATAATGCAAATGACTGTCAACAGGTGAATGAATAAGCAAAGGTCTACATACAATGAGCTATTATTAAGCAATGAAAATGAATGAATTTTTGATCATGCTACCTGGGTAAATCTCAGAATAACTAAACTAAGTGAAAGAAGCCAGAATACCTTTCCTCCTTTCCCCCCAAAAGAATATATACTGCATGATTCCATTTACACAAAAAGGCTAGAAAATGCCAACTTGTACATTATAAAGCAGATCAGTGGGGCCAAGAATATAGCTCAGTGGCACAAGTGCCCGCCTGGCAGGTGGAAGGTCCTGAGTTCGATTCCCAGTACCAAAAAAGAAAGCATGCACACAAGCAAGCAAGCCGATCAGTGACTGCCTGGGGATGAGGATGGGCATGAAAAAGGGTCTGGACAGACTGTAAGTAATAAATATATTCTTATCTTAATTATAACAATATATTCACAATTGTATATATGTTAAAATTTTATAAGTTGTACATTTTATCTTTTTTTGTTTGTTTGAGACAGGGTCTCACAATATAATTCAGGCTGGCCTTGACCTCAGTATGTAGCCCAAGCTGGTCATGACCTGGCAGCAATTCTCCTACCTCAGCCTCCCAAGTGCTGGAGTTTTAGGCATATGCCACAACATTTGGCTTCTAAATTGTACATTTTAAATAGGTGCAGCTGGGTTTTTTTGGCTGTTTTTGTTTGAGACAGGGTTTCACTAAATAGTTCAGGCTGGCCTTAAATTCACAGCCATCTTCCTTTCTCAGTCTCCCAAGCACTGGGATTACAGGTGTATGCCACCACATCCAGAAAGGTGCAGTTTTTAATGTGCCAATTTGGCGGGGCGGTACTGGGAATAGAACTCAGGACCTCACACTTGCCAGGCAGGTACTGCACCGCTGAGCTATATCCCGGGTTCTTAATGTGCCAATTATAGTATATCTTTTTAAAACTTTTACCAATACAATATATTTAATGATTTCAAGTCTTCAGGTTTTATGTTTTTTTGTCAATTTTTACAATGTTGTTTTTAATCTAAGTTTTCCATTTTAGCTCCAAATACCTGTAATACTATGTTATTTTATAATCTATTTCACAGACAGATCAATCCTAGTAGCATTTGTTCCCTCATTCTTACACTTTTCAGAAATCCAACTTTTGGTTTTGTTAGTTCTACTACATCTTTGTTTTCATTTTTACTAGGTCTACCCTTATCTTCACTATCCTACCTTCTTTTCTTATCTTTATTTCTTTTTATAAATTTTCTGAGCTGAATACTTCAGACTAAAAATTAATAAACTTCCTTTTTTTTTTAACATAAGTAAAGCTGTAAATTTCCCTCTCCTGCTTTAAGCCATTGTTCTGATACAGTGTCTATATTATTCACCTTTACTTCTAACTTCCACTATTTCTGCTTTAACCTAGAAGTTATCTAGATTTATGCTTTTCAATTTCCACATATATAAAAGTTATTTTACTTATCTATTTGTTTAACTTTAATCACTAAATTAAGATAATATAGTTACATAATATCTACCCCTTGTCAAGACTATGAATTTAGCTGTTTGACAGTACATGAGATTAAATCTAAGGCCTTCACATTGAACTATCTCCCCAGCTCTTTTTATTATTAGTTTTTAAAATTTTAAGATAGGGTTTCACTAAACCATTAAATTGCTCATACTTGTGGTTCTCTTGCCTCCACCTCCCAAAGTGCTATGATTACTGGCATGTGGCACTTCACCTGGCTGATTGATCAAATCTTCTGCATCTGCTCATTTTGTCTTTTTGACCATCAAGTACTATGGTGGATTGACAACCAGTGGTCAACTTATAACACCCAGCTGAACTGAGTAAGCATGGTACTAGGTGCCTGGATTTTCTTCCTATGATATCTGCTGCAACTAGAATGTCCAAGATGACTCTTTCACTCACAGCCCACCTGAGGACTGTTGCCAGCAGCATAAGAGGCAGAACTGGAGAAGAAGAAGAAAGGCTGTGGGGAACTGAGAAAGGCTGTTGGAGCTGGTAGAAACTGTGAGGAGCTGTTGGTTCTTTTGGAGGACCTTTTCATGCTGGCTTGCCTGATGAACTTGGCTGTTTTCATCCTCCGAGGAGCTCAGGACCTTGTTGGCACTGACAATGGCTTTGGTTCACTTTGGGGGAACTCTGGTCCTCACTTTGAGCATCACTTCCTGGCTTTAGAGGGGAAGATGTGCACTGCCGGTCTCCTGGAGAAGCTTGCTGCGTTGGTTCTCCTGATGGGAACTTAGCTGTCTTCACCACTGGAGGAGCTCGGGACCTCACTATTGCTGAGGATGGCTGTAGTACTTTTGTGGAGAGCTCTGGTTCTTACTTTGCGCATTGCTTCCTGGCTCCAGTGTAGATCCCTCAGCCTGCTAGCACAGATCCTTCATCCTGCTGGCACACACTTCCTAGATTCCACCACTGACCTTTGAGCCAGCGCAGATCCATGAAACAGGACTGCATGAGATATTATTATGGGCTCTAGGCCTCCAGCTAAACTTGTGGGAGGCACTGTTATGAGCTCTAGGTCCCCAGCTGGACTCTGCAGGACATTTCCATGGGATCCAGGCCCTCCGCTAGTTTTCTTGGTCTCAGTGTATGGACAGATTTCCTGCACTCTTTTGTATATCATTCTTTGGGTGACTATTATAAATAATCTTATAAAATATGTGTCCTGTATTATATTGATCCCCGTGCAAAATCCCCAAACCAACACAAGTACTAAGATGTGCCAAAATTTTTCAATTTTTTAGATTTATCAATATATTCCTAAATTATAGCCATATGTTTTCTCT
>NW_004955479.1:10035026-10058695 GCF_000276665.1 Chinchilla lanigera | reverse complement strand
AGTACTGGGAATCGAACTCACGACCTTGTGCTTGACAGGCAGGCACTGTGCCACTAAGCTAAATCCCCAGCCCTCTTCCTATATTTTATATACACATATATCTTACTTTTGGTTCTTGGTTTTTTGACATAGGGTCTCACTATGTAGTACAGGCTCACTACATAGACCAGGCCAGAATCAACATGTGATCATCCTGCCTCAGGCTTCCAAGTGCTGGGAATACAGGTGTACACCACCATGTCTGACTTTTGGTCTTGGGGGTGGTTTTCTTGGGTTTTGTTTTTGTTTTTTGAAGCAAGGTCTCACTATGCTGCCCAGGTTGCCTCAAACTTGTAGACTCAGGTAAGCCTTAATAGCTGAGCCTATAGACAAGTGCCACTGTGTCAGCCTAATCTATACATTTTGAATTCTATCTGTACTTTATCTATATACTTTGAAGCCATAATATTGGAGACATATAAAATAGAATTATAGCTTCTTGCTTAATTATTGCTTTTATAATTTTTCTGACTTTCTAATTTTAATTTTTGCCTTACAATTAGTTCTCCCTACTATTAACCTGCTATACCAGCTTTTTTCTGTGCGGAGGTGTAAAAGGAGTTGAACTCAGAACCTCACACTTCCCAAGCAGGTGCTGCACCACTGAGCTAAACCCAGCCCCTTATACTAGCTTTTTTTAAAGTAAAGTTTTTAATACCTTTACTTCCAATCTCTCTGATTCTTTGTTTCAGAAATGTCTCTTACAAACTGAATAGTTTATTTTCTACTCGACCTGACAATATTCATTATTTATATTATATACTTAATATAATTATTATATTATTATATACAAAAAACTACTCCAAAACTTAGTGATGTTAGACAACAATAATTTTATTATTCTCATGATTCTGTGGGCCAGAAATTGTGGCAGAGCACAGCAGAGACAGCTTGCATCTGGTCCACATGGCATGGAACTGTAAGTGGGTGACTTGAATGGAAAAAAGATAGCTGGGATGTCTTAAGAGGGATGACATGTCTAGGACCTTTGCATTTCTATAGGAGTTGTCTGCTCGGGCTATGGCCAGAAATTCAACATGGCTCCTTATTCACTCAAATAACTAACAGTTAATTGGTGCTGGATGTCTGCTATGATTCACTGTGCTATCAACAAGTGCCTACATGTGGCCATCTGGCATGGGCTCGGTACTGCTTGGTGGCCAGATTCTGATAGTGACTACTCCAAGATAGAATTCTAAGAATCAGAGGCAGAAGCTACAAGGTTTCTTATGACCTAGCCTCAGAAGCCCCCAAAAGTCACATTTCTAATTAAACAAATCACTAAAGCCAGCCCAAATTCAAGAGGAGGAGAGAGACAGATTCTACCCTGAATGGCAAAAAAAGATGAAAATGATGGCGGCCACTTTGGAGTCAAACTACCACAGACCACCCACTAGCCCCAACAAGTCTCTCCCACATGCAAAATACACTCACCCTCTCCTAAGACCTTCAAAATTCTCATCTCATTATGGTATCAGCTTCATGTCCAGAATCTTGATATCTAAATCAGGTCCCGGTGTGGTTGAGGCTCCTCAGATGCAGTTCCTCAGGTACAGTTACTGGAGTATAGTTCCTCTTGATCTGAATTAAAGAGATAAATTATCTGCTCCCACACACCCAACACAAACACACAACACTAAGACTGACTCAGAATAACCACAAAAGACACTCCCACTCAAAAAGCGAGGAGAGTGGGAAAAAATAGAAGATACATAGCAGTTACTGGCCCATTCCATTCTCAAATTTGGTTTTCTTTGTTTTTGGTGGGGTGGTTTTTTTTTTTTTTTTGGTACCGGGAATCAAACTCAGCACCTTGCACTTGCCAGGGAGGCACTTATGCAGCTGAGCTATATCCCCAGCTCCATTCTCAAATTTGACCAGACACATCACCACTTCCTCCATTAGAGCTAAGTCCTACTCCTGGAGAGCGACTCTCCACACCTCTTGGCTCAACTCTCTGAGTTATCTTTCCTTTTACATAAGAGATGATTAATGTACAAGTTCTTAAAAGCCTTGTACAGTTCCAATGAATCTTATCGGGGGAGAAAACTGCAATATACAAAAACTATACCCACTTTATCTCTGAAATCTTGCGTAGGGATGCTATAGGAAAATACCCTTAACATCCCTAGAATCTCTCCTGCTTCACAGAATTTGTTGAGAAGTACCTGTTAAGAGATACTTAGACATTCTTTTATCTAACTGAAAAGTTCTATGAGATCTTTCTGAAATCTTAGCAAAGGGATTTACAGTTATACTTTTGAGATCTTGGGGTCATTTGTTATTCACAGCATCTTGAATTTTATCTTTTCTCTGAAATCATTTCTCTGAAAGTCATTGGGCATCTGAAAGATTCGGGGATTAGACAAAGTTTTTTAACACAATCGATGCTGGGTTAGAAATATTTCCTCTTGGCTGGGGATTTAGCTCAGCGGCACAGCCCCTGCCTGGCAAGCGCAAGGTCGTGAGTTCGATTCCCGGTACAGGAAAAAAACCAAAACAACAAAAAAAAAGAAATATTTCCTCTTAATAGTTCATTTAATAGTTCATTTTTTGAATGAATAGCTCATTCATTTCCTCTTAATAGTTCATTTAATAGTTCATTTTTTGGCTCACTTATCTATTTGTACCTTATCATAGCCACAGAAGGAAGCACTTTCAACATTCTGCCTAAAATTTCCTTAGATCTAATTCATTAATTTTCTATCTTCCATGTTACCATAAGTAACAGTACCAATAAATCATGTACCATTGTATGATTAAGGTTCCCTCTTTTCCCAGCCTTCAATAACAATTCTTGCTGGGCGTTAGTGGTGACGCCTGTAATCCCAGCACTCGAGAGGCTGAGGCAAGAGGACTGTTGTGAGTTTGAGGCCAGCCTGAACTACATAGTGAGACCCTGTCTCAAAAAGACAAAAACTTAAATTAAATTTTAAAAAATAATAACAGGGCCGGGGATATAGCTCAGTGGCACAAGCGCCTGCCTGGTAAACACAAGGTCCTGAGTTCAAGTAGCAAAGCAAAACAAAACAAAACAAAACAAAAACCTAATTCTTTCACTGTGTTTCAATCTGTCACCAAATCCCAAAGTCAACAAATTTTAGATTATGGCAAATTCATCTCCAGGTATCAGGTTCTGCCTCAGTTATCTATTACTACAAACAAAACATCAAAGCTTAGTGGCATAAAACTACAATCAATTGATTATGTTCAAAATTCTAAAGGTCAGGAATTATGTTAAAAATTCTAAGGGTGAGAAGACACAGAGAGAAAGCTTGTGTCTGCTCTATGACATCTTGGGCCTTGGGTAGGGGTGGCTCTAATAGGTGAAGAAGGATAGACTAGGGCCATGTGCCTGGTGCCTGGATTTTCTTCCTATGATATCTGCTGCAACTAGAATGTCCAAGATGACTCTTTCACTCACTTAAATGCCTGGGACCTGATCTGGCTGCTGGTTTGGAGTTCAGCTGAGCTGCCATCTGTTTTTGGCATCACACAGCATGGTAGCTAGGTTCAGCTGAGTGTTCCAAAAGACAATGTTCAAAGCAGCTGAGATGGAAGCTACAAAACTTCTCATGACAGTCTTGAAAGTCTTTGTCACTTCTGTCACATTTTACTGATCAAGTACTAAAGCCAGCCCAGATTCAACACAAATGGAGGAATACACTTCACCTCTAGACAAAGGAGAAGGGATGGGGGTAGGATGGTGCATATATAAAGGAAAGGAAACAGTGTCCAGCCATCTTGGAAACATGCTACAATAGACTTGTTTCTTGGGGAAAAGGAGTACTGGGGATTGAACCCACAGCCTTCACACTGAGCTACATCTCTAGCCCTCTTTCTTATTTTTATTTTTGAGACAATCTGTCTTTTCACTGGTATGTTTAATTTATTTACATTCATGTGATTTCTGATGCATTTGGATTTATTTTTACCATCCTTTGTTGTGCTTTCTATTTATCCTATCTTTACCATAACACTTATCACATTTCTTTCCTACTTTTTATTAGATTGAGCAAATATACAAGTCATAAATTCAATGTATAATCATGAAGTGAAACAATCATATAACTATCACCTGGGTCAAAAATGTAATATTACAATTGTGGGTAACAGGAAGTTCTGTCTTTTCTAGCAAACAGGAGTAACTCCATTTTGTACTCTACCCCATCCTAGATAGCTCTTCCTGAACACACTAAGTTACAAAAAATGCCCACTCAGTTCTAATCAGCTACAAGCCAAAGATAGTTACAAACCAAAGACAGCTTATCACAGCCCAAGGATTTTCTGTTCTCTACATCCCCCTCCACTCTGTCCTCCCTTCCCCTCAGCAACCCCTCAGATTTCCCTTGCGCAGTCTGTGTTTGCCAATCTGGATAGATTGTGAACCTCCAAACCAGCCAGTGGGAAAGAGGTCAGCTGCTCATCCAGCATCAGGGATAAAAGGGGCAGCTCTCCTTTGTCCTGTGTGCCTGCTCCCTCATTGCTGGCACGGGCTTGTGCCCTTCTGCAAAAGTAAAAGCCTTGTCCAGATTCCTTGATGTCTGAATGCTTTATTATCCACACTGACAAATTGAGCCTGGGGGCTCAATTCCAACACCAGTATCCTATTAGCCTCTTTCAACCCTCGTTCCTACTCACTATCTCATCCCTTTTCCTGAGATTACTATTGTGACTCCTAACATTGTATGTTAGGGCTTTTAGCTTTTTATAAATAAAAATCACATAGTATCATGATCTGTCTGGCTTCCTTTCTTCAACATTATCTTTACTTAGCCATAATCTTGGGCACAGCAACAAATTGTTCATTTCCACTGCTTAACAATATTACACTGTATCATGTACCATAATTTATCCATTCTACCACTGATGTTGTCCACTGAGTTATAAATTTCAGTAACTGTATTTTATTTTATTTTATTTTAGTTAGTTAGTTTTTTTGGTACCAGAAATCGAACTCACGACCTCATGCTTGCCAGGCAGGCACCGTTCTGCTGAGCTATATTTCCCATCCCCGAGTAACTGTATTTTAAAAGGTCTATTACAAAACAACAAGGGGCCACGGGATGTAGCTCAGCAGCACAAGTGCCTGCCTGGCAAGCGCAAGGTACTAAGTTCAATTCCCGGTACCAAAAAAATACAAAACAAAACAACAAACAACACTTTTAGCTATGCAGCCTATAATGAAGATATTCCTATAAATAAGTTTAGCATTTGCTTTAGCTTTATATGTTATATCACATATAAAGTAAAACTATAAAGCCCTAACATACAATGTTAGGAGTCACAATAGTAATCTCAGGAAAAGGGATGAGATAGTGAGTAGGAACGAGGGTTGAAAGAGGCTAATAGGATACTGGTGTTGGAATTGAGCCCCCAGGCTCAATTTGTCAGTGTGGATAATAAAGCATTCAGACATCAAGGAATCTGGACAAGGCTTTTACTTTTGCAGAAGGGCACAAGTACTTTTATATCACAAGTACTTTATATGTTAATTTCTGATTCACAAGTACTTTATATGTTAATTTCTGGGCTTTAGGTTTCTGGAACCCAAAGAAAGAAAAAAGAGAGATTCTAAACCAAATTTATACAAGGACACACACAGGTAATAAATTCTTGATAGAAAAATAAAATTCTAATGAGAAAATTTTCCCATTCAAAGCCTCTAAAAAGTGGGTAAACTTTTTGACATCTCTCTATGGCACTAGGCAGATGTATCCTAGATCATTTTTTCAATGATGTGGTACCCTTTTAAGGAATTTAGCTTTAGAGGTGGTGAGCAGAAAAGTCTATTCCCCTGTGCCTTTTTTGTTTTGGGGGGTTTTTTGGTACCAGAAATCGAATTCATGACGTCACACTTGCCAGGCAGGCGCTTATGCCACTGAGCTATATCCCCCTCCTCTGTGTCTTTTGAAATTGAAATATTAGCAGCCCAGAACTTTAGCTTATGAGTTTGGTTTTCACTTCCCTTTTTGGTCTTTGATTTCCTCTTCATATTTTGCTTCTAAAGATTTTTCTTGCTTTTTCACAAGCTCAGCTATAGAATTTTCAATAATATTTATTATATATTTAACTGTCATTTGCCTAGGGATTCTGAGTATCTTTCTTTTGCTAAAGGAAGAGAAACTTAAAGACAATGAAATGCACATTTTTCTGTCTTTTATCATGGACTGAACAGAGCACCCATTAAGCCCAAGTTATTATTTGCACTAAGAAGATTCTAACTAGAAGAATATAAACTACTTTACCATCAGGTCTGAGTATTTTGTATTCTGGAAACTAATGGAAAAACTGTATATACCAAAGCATTTCTAAACACAGCTGACATTTCATGAGAAAGGTGGAATTCCTTAATTAGGGTGATCTAGATTCTGTAAAGAGGAAAGGTCTCAAGGAATTGAGCAATGAAGTATTACAATATATCTATCTAAGTCTCTTAATGGACTTACTTTTCTTTTCAGCAAACTTCTGACCTCTTTCCTACCAAAATGTATAATTAAATAAATCTACAAGAATAAAAAGGGCTTAAGTCAAGGACTTATCATCAACAGTGTAAAATACTCAGCTAAAAAGTCAGTAGGCAAGACAAAAATGAAAAGAAAGCCAGGCATGGTGGTGCATGCCTGTAATCCCAGCAATTGGGAGGCTGAGGCAGGAAGATCATTACAAATTCAAGACCAGCCTGGGTCACAAAGTAAGCTCAAGGTGGGCCTGAACTGCATAGTGAGACCCTGTCTCAAAAAAAAGAAAAAAAAAATGAAAAGAAGAAATGATAAAGGAATTTTAGATATTGAGACAATGTCAACAACAATATCTTTTAATGATCATAAAAAATGTATGTAATACTACAAATTATTTATTTGATTTATACTATATATGTATTAAAGTGACAGGTTACAACTATAAATTACAAATCAAGCAAATGTATCAGGTAGAGTTATAGATATTGTAAACTTAAAAAATATGAAATCCAAAGAAAAAAATCATTTAAAAAAAGTGACTTTAAAAGTAATTTATATAAAATGTTCTGAATAGGCAAAGCTTGCAAGAAAATAGATGAGTGTTTGCCTGGGGAATGACTACTATAAAATTTCTTTTTAGAATGATGAAAATGTTCTAAAATTAGCTTATCATGATACTCTGTAAATATACAAAAACAAAACAAAAAAATCCCACTCACTGAATTGTATGTTTTAAGTGGCTGATTATAGTATGAAATTGTATCTCAATGAAGCTATTTTTTTGTTTGTTTTTTGTTTTTCGTTTTTCTTCCGGTACCAGGAATTGAACTCACGACCTTGCACTTGCCAGGCAGGCACTTTGCCGCTGAGCTAAATCCCCAGCCCCTCAATGAAGCTATTTTTAAAATGAAGTAAAAGAGGTCTATATTTGAGAAGCTAGAACATTCTACTAAAGGAGAAATTCAGCCCACCAGCAGCCTTCAGATCTTGTTTGTTTAAGGTCAGCATTAATACTGTCCCCAAGAAAGCAGCCTTACCCAATCCCCCTAACACTGCTTTCAAAGTTACAGCTTTCATATCTTGATTTTTCCAAAATCAGGTTAGGTTACAATACTCCTTCAAACTGAGCTTCTTTAGGATCTAGCTGATTAAAAACAAGATAATCAAGATAGCATTGGAATTTAAGTCAGCTTATGATTCAAAAAATTCAGATTTGAGCCAGGTGTAGTGGTGTAATCCCAGCACTTGGGAGGCTGAGATAAGAGGACTGCCCTGAATTTGAGACCAGCCTGGGCTACAAAGTGAGTTTAAAATCTGGCTGACCTACATAGCAAGATTCTGCCTCAAAAAAAAAAAAGTCAGATTTGGAAAGTATGAGTTTAAATTAGTAGAACTAAACTGAGTAGGGGCTGGGGATTTAGCTCAGCGGCACAGCGCCTGCCTGGCAAGTGCAAGGTCATGAGTTCGATTCCCAGTACTGGGGGAAAAAAAACCAAAAAACCCGAAAAAACAAAAAACAAAAAAAAAAAGAACTAAACTGGGTATAGTGGGGCACACCTGTAATCATAGCACTCTGGGAGGCTGAGGCAAGAAGATCCCAAGTTCAAATCAGTCTAGCTTGGACATCTTAGTGACTTAATGAGACCCTGTCTCAAAACAATAAATAAAAAAGGGGCTAGAGATATAGCTCAATGCAAAGTCCCTGGGTTCAATAAAGTTAGTCAGTATGCAAATAGTCATAAATAGTCAGTATGCAAATAAATAAATAGAGATAAGAATAAAAACAAAGTGGATTGAAACAACAAGTTTGTCTAAAAATCCTTCAAAAGAAAAATTTCATTTTCATTTCTCTCTTAAAACAGATCCTTTGAGCCAGATGTGATATACCTTAGAAGTGTGTACTCATCTCAGATGCCCATTTTTGGATTGGGTCTTTGAATTTTGGGGGCCTGATTTTTTTTAATTCTCTATATGTTCTAGATAGAAGTCCTTTGTCTGAGGGGCAGTTGGCTAAAATTGTTTCCCAATTCCTGGGTTTTCTTTTTACTCTGTTGGTGATTTCTTTTGATGTGCAAATCTTTTCAATAAGAGGAGATACCAGTTGTTGATTCTCTGAAGTATTTCCCATGCAGTTTCGTTTTTTGTTCATGAACTCTCTGCCCACCTCTATGTCTCCAAGATTTCTACCTACTTTTTCTTCCAGGATTTAGTGTTTGTGTTTTAATATTTAGATCTCTGATCCATTTCGATCGGACCCACATGCATAGACATCATGTTGTCTCCCTAGTGTAAGAACATGAAAGAGAAAGGGGAACCCAAAACATACAACAGATGTTGGGAAAGGGAAAGAAATTGCTCAAAAAAAGAAACAACTAGGATGAGGGAAAGGAGAAAAAGAAAGAAAGAAGTAAGAGAAAATATATATATGTATACAGAAGGATAGCTGGGATAACTGTACTGCTGATGTCTAATGATTTATTGAAAGGAACAGTTAATGCTGTATTTTTTTGACCAATGTTTCATGCTTACATCTGGTAATCTGAACTACTAATTTGAAGACAACAATACACAATATAATGACCATTATTGAATTCCTATCATCTCGTTTGGTGAAACTCTGTATCGTTTATAATTTTTTTGTTTTTATTTTTTATTCTCTTTAATGGTTTAATTAATCTTGCATTCTTACATCTGGTAATCTGACCAACTTCGATGAAGATAAAAATATGTAATAACAACCACTGTTAAAAAAAAAAAGCTGTTAATCCCTATCATCTTGTTCTGAAACCCTGTATCATTCTCACTGTTTTTGCTATGTTTTGTTTTTGTCTATGTTGTTGGTCTTTTGCTATTGTTCTTTTTCTTAAGTTCTCTTTAAAATAAAAAAAGTTCAAAAGAGTTCAATCTTGAGCATAAATGGGTTAAGTGAATTCAATACATACACATATCTCTCATTCTTTACCTTTAATTGAAGTTTTCTGTTCATATTATTTTATAAGCTTTTTTCATTTAAAACAATGATAATTTTCTCTTCTCATGAATTATACTGCTCACTATAATTTCTACAACAGCTGTACAGGGCTTTCTACAGATGTATCATAATTTACTAGTCTTCTCAGCATAAATAATATATTCACGCTATATTAGTAGACAAAAGTTTCTCTGACATTTTTATCAGGCCTATCTTTTAAAACCTAAAATTTAAAATTCACTATGGTTGTTCATATGAAATTACCTAATCATTTTTTCATTTCTTTTACAGTATTTATGGTATTTAGTGTACTCTAACTTTAAAAAGTTAGACATGATTTATTCTGCTGTTATAACCTCTGAATGTACTATTATGATATTCAGCTTTGTATTGGCCCCCATCCTCGCCCCCACTATCCAGCTGAAAATCATTACTAAATTAGATATTCAGTGATGTGAGTGGTTTCTCAAGATGAGATAACCCTGATGAAACGTTGTATTTACTGTGCTATCTGGACCTCAGTGAGAGGACACTCTAGTCCAGGGCCCTTCCAAGGCGTGACTCTTGAGCATTTCCTTTGATTCTGTGAGCTGTCTCTATTAGCCTTATAATATCGTTCCCTACCCTTCTCCTTTTTTGCTTATGTCAATTTGCTCAGGCAACCAAGGAAATCAAACTGATAACGGCTGGAACACTTTGTAATAGTTCAATAGTCATTTGTTTGTTGAGTAAAACAGTGAATACCTGGACTGAAAGGCAACGCATGGCAGTGAAAGGGAACGGATACAGAGGGAGAAACAGGGATATACCGAATTGGGAAGACACTGACTGTACCTACAGTAAGCCACTGTCCCGATACAATCATCCCTATTTGGACAACTTCTCACTGCCACTCTCATCCTTCCAGTTGTTCTAGTCAAAGACTGAGAATTCAAAACTCTCCTGTTTCTTTCAAGCACTCAGAATATATTAACATAACTTTCTTGCTCTCTTCAAAATATATGCAGAATCCAACCACTTCTCCCATCTTCGCGGCTCTCACCTGATCCAAACTACCACCATCTCTTATCTGCTTATTGCAACAAGCTCCTACCTAACCTCCTCACTACCACTCTTGGCTTCTCAATCCTGCAGCCAGAGTGATCTTTTTAAAACTTCAGTCAGATCATGCTGTTCTCTGCTCAAAATCTTTTTTTTTTTTGGTTTTTCTCCGGTACCGGGAATCGAACTCACGACCTTGCGCTTGCCAGGCAGGCGCTTTTGCCGCTGAGCTAAATCCCCAGCCCCCTCTGCTCAAAATCTTTCAGTGATTTCCTATCTCATTTAAAGTCAAAAATCCTTTTTAGGGCCATACAAGAAATCATACTACCTGATGGCTTCACCTCTACAAATCTCTCCCTAACTCCTTCACTCCTGCCTAACCTGCCTCCTTACTAGTTCTAAAAATGCCTGGTATTCTCTCCCATACAATTCAGGTGTCTGGAAGTGACTGAATTGTGCAGGTTTATAGCTCACTTGCTGTTAGGAGGTAGGGTCTAGTGGGAAAAAGTGGGTCAGCGTACTCCAGAAGGGTACACTGTGTCTCCCTTCCTGGCTCCACCCTTGGCTCTCTGTTCTCTGGCTGCCATGAAATGGGCAGCTTTTCCTCCTCTATGCCCCTCTGCCATGCTGTGCTGCATTGGAGCCAGCCAACTACAGCCTGAAAACAGGAGCCAAAATAAACTTCCTGTCTTTTAAGCTGTGTCAGGGATTCTGTCCCTGCGATGAGGAAAGTAAGACACCCTACCACCTACCAAGTTCCTCTCTGGTTTAGTCATCCTAAATCCCACCTACACCTGAAATTACACAATGCTAAAGTAGAAGCTTTTGGATGGGGCTTCAGGGTAAGTCCTTTATGTCTTTTGGTCTTTCTTCTTCCTGCTGTAAATAATGGAAAAATACTGCAGGTCATCTTGTCTGTTTATTTTATGTATGCTTGTTGGCTGGTTGGTTGGTTGGTTGGTTTGAGACAGGGTCTTGTCTCGCTATGTAGCCCAACTCACTATGTAGAGCAACGCTCCTGCTTCAGCCTCTCGAGTGCTGGATATGCAGGTGTGTGCCACCACACCCTGCTCCACCAGTCGTTTTGAACCATTAAAGTGTCTCTCAGGATGGAAACAGCCATGGCAGGAAGCTGGGCCTCTCATCTTTGTGAAACCACTAAACCAATCTTACCACGTTTACCTCTAAATTTCTTTATAAATATAATACAGTATATATATTCTGAAGGTTACAATTGGGAATTAATAAATCATGAAGATAAATTACTCCAATTAGAATGTAATACATATCATAAATACTATAAACTTTGTGAAACAAAGATGATTTTACATGAATAATAAAGGCACATTTTAGGAAAAAATAAAGCTATATATATATATATATATACATACATACATCGTCACCAGGGGTTACTGTAATATGCAGCTGGATGGTTTTTCAGTGCATATTTCCCAGGCTTCTTTTAACTGCACTCTTTATATCTTTTGAGCTCCACACCAACTGATCTCCTTTGCTTGAGTTATAGCATTTACATGTTCCACAGATACCTCATCACACTCTAAAAATTAAAGATATCTCCTACCACCACTTTTTGTTACCATCTATGTTAGTCAACTGGCACCACCAACTACTTTAATGTTGGAAAAGAGGGCACAACCATCTTTCTTCTTTTTCAACTCTTCTCCCCACAATCAGCAGAATCAGACCCAACACCTGGAGTAACTCTAAAAGAATTCATCTGCACCTTTCCATTTCCACTGCTGGGGCCCTCGGTTGTACTTCCCTGTCTGAGACCAATAACTAAGCACTCTTTCTGTATAAGGTACTATTCTTCCTGCTTCTATTCTGATGCATTCTCCATATTCCACCTAAAGTCATCCTTCTGAAATATAAATATGACCACAGCACTCTCCTATTACACACAGACACAAAGCAAAGTTTCAGAAATCAGGGAAGCCACAGGGAGTGAGAAAATGAAAGTTGCCTGGATATTTTCTGGCCCCTCATTTCTCTGCACACTACTAGCTTTATAACCTTAAGCTATGTCAATTTACGGGAACTTGTACGCCAACAACTCCAGGGTAATTCCAGAAAGTAAAGAAATACAATCTGGTGAATGTAAATATATGCAGCATGATTATCTAAATTGTACCAATAAACTTAATTTTAAAAATGTACCTTTGTTATTGTAAACCATTGAAATTTGGGTATCGTTTGTTACCGTATAACCTAGCCTAAACTGATTTTTATAGCACATCATAAGCATGGACTATGGCTTGGTTTCCATCGTATTCCCCACTTAAAACCCTTCAGTAGCCAGGTATGGAGGTGTATGCCTGTAATCCTAGCACTTTGGGAGGCTGAAGCAGAAGAATCCTAAATTCAAGCCCAGTCTGGGCAATTCAGTGAGACCCCACCTCAAAAAATAAAAAAGACTGGGGATGTAACTCAGTGTAAAGGCCTTGGGTTCAATTCCCAGTATTATAAAACAAACCAACCAAAAATTCTCATACCTCCTGCAGCCCAAATTCTTTTTGTTTCCTCTTTCTTTCTTTCTTTCTTTCTTTTTTTTTGTGCCAAGCATTGAACTCAGGACTTTGCACTTGCCAGGCAGGTGCTGTGCTGCTGAGCTACCCTGGCCCTTGCAGCCCAAACTCCACCATACTATAAGGCCCTTTTTGACATGGTCCCACTAAACTCTGTTAGCCTTATTTTTTTCACTCCCCTTTCTATTCCATATTCCAACCAAACAGGATTATTTAAAATTTTCTCAGCACAGCATGTTGGACTTTGCCCCACTTATTTCCATTTATTATACACTGTTCTTCATAAAAAAGAATGTTGCTCTTTAAATCTCACCCCAATCCACCTAAATGTCTATTCTTTCTTTAAGAACTCACTTTCAAAAGAGCTTCCTCTGTGGGAGCTCAAATAAACCTGCCTATTATTCAAAATTCATTGCTCTTTCCTCATGCTTCCATTTTCAAAATAACCTCTACTGGCCCTTGTCTTGCTATACAATAAATATTTATATAAATATACATCTACCCAAGTATATTGTTACCTCCTTGAAAGCAAAAACCATGTCTTCTCCATCTTTGGAGCACATATATTTAACATTGGAGCACAAATATCTAACATTTTCAATAAGCTCAATGAGTTAACATACAATCTTTTTTCCAAACAAAAATATAAGAGACAGGCCCTTGTATTGTGATAAAAAGATATTATAAGCATCTGCCAATGTTTATAATATCCGTAATACCAGCTATTTGGGAGGCTGCAGCAGGAGGATGCAACTTTGAGGCCAGGCTGAGCAACCTGTGAGACCTTGCCTCAAAAGATTAAAAAGAGTTCAGAATATAACTCAGTAGGAAGGCCCTGAGTTCAATCCCCAGTATTTGGGGAGTGGGGCGACAAACAAAACTAAACTATTGAGCTATTTTACTCCCATTTTTTAAATCAAGAATATTTTACATACTAGGAAGAGCAGTACACACAGAGTTAAGAGGAAACTAAACACTGAGATAGGAGAAAAGATAGTAAGATCATCCAGTAGCTTACAATGAATTCAAATCTCTGGAACCAAATGAATTACAGCCTAAGACACTGAGATCTCGAAAGTGTTTCATGAAGAATGGAAGAGAAGCTAGAGACCTAGAAACAAGAAAATTCAATTTTAGTTTTCTCAATTTCAAAGGAAAAAGAGACTAGATTCTCGAATACAGATTAAAAATTGGGGGCTGGGGATTTAGCTCAGCAGCAAAGCACTTGCCTGGCAAGCACAAGGTCGTGAGTTCAGTTCTTGGTACTGGAATAAAAGCAGAAAAAACAAAACAAAACAAAACAAAAAAAAAAAGATTAAAAATTTAACAGGGATATCGCAGGAAAAATTCTACATTAGCCTACTGTGGGCAGGGAAGGGGTATAGAGAACAACAGAAGAATGGATTCACCAAGAAAAAAAGTCATGCTAACATAATTTTACTTTTGACAAAAATATTGGACTGAGAGAAAGAAAATAGAGCAGGTCAAGTAGATATTGCTGAAGTCAAGATTAAAGTTTCTTCATCCCAAATGCCCATCAGCGGAAGAACAGATAATAAAGATTTTTTTTAATACAGTGGAGTACTACTCTGCCATAAATTTGAGACTTCTGTAGGTAAATGGATGCACCTTGAGACCATACTCTTAAGTCAAATAAATTGAACACACATATGTAAACATTGTATTGTGTCTCTAATGTGAGAAACCAAAGTATAATAACCAAAGGACCAAAATGTATAACAGATATTATGAAATAGGAAATGTTTAAGTGGGAAGGGGAACTAAGGAGTGGGGAGAGGGGAAGGAAGAAAAAAATTTTAAGAACACAAAAAGAAGGAAAAAAATGGGCCAGGGATTTACCTCAGTGACGTAACATCTGACTGGCAAGCATGAGGGCCTGAGTTCCATTCCCAGTACCAAATAAAAAAAGAAAAAAATGGAAACAAAGCTTTTGTAAATAAGGAAGGGAAGGGAGCTCAGGGCGGGCAGAGGAATGGGGAAAAAAGAATGAAGATATACCATGTACAGTTATAAATTCCCTATGATGAGTGTGATCATTATGTACAACTAAAATGTACCAATAAACTTAATTTAAAAAAAGAATAAAGTTTCTTATTCTAGTTAGATGATAGTTTTACAACTGGGTGAACAACCATCCTTAGATTATTAATCAATGGCTTAACAGCAATTGGGATGGAAGTATACATTGGCTGCTACAAGGGCTCTGTATTGGGTTTACTTCAGTAGATGTTTATTAACACCTTTAAATTAAGTGATAACTTTGGTAGTGACATAAGTCTATCTACAAAGATTAGATAATACAATGAAACCATTTTTAAAAATCACAAAAATCTAATCAAATAAATAATGGGCTGAAAATACAAAATAAGTCATCTGTCTAAAACAGTTTATGACAAATCAATTTTAACATCTGTTGATAACAATAAGATTTTGGTCAACTGTAAGCTCAAGACGAGGCTTCAGGGCGAGGTGTTTTGTTGTGCTTTGTTTTGTTTTGTCTTTTTGAGACAGAGTCTCGCTATGCAGTTCAAGCTGGTCATGAGCTAACTTTGTAGCCCAGGCTGGTCTCGAACTTGTGATGATCCTCCTGCCTCAGCCTCCCAAGTGCTGGGATTACAGGTGTGCGCCACCACAGCTGGCTAAAACTTAGTCCTCTTTCTTTTTTTTGCAGTACTGGGGATCGAACTCCAGACCTTGTGCTTGCCAGGCAGGTGCTTGTGCCTCTGAACTATATCCCCAGCCCTAGGGTGGGGATATAGCTGGGCATGGCGGTACACATCTGTAATCTCAGCACTGGAGAAGCTCAGGCAGGAGGATCACCTTGAGTTTGGGGTCAGCCTGGGCTACACAGTGAGTTCAAGGCCAGCCTGAGCTATACAGTGAGACCCTGTGAAAAAGCTAATACATATCCGCTAATAAAATAACAGTACAAGCCAGGTGCTGAAGCACACCTGTGTAATCTCAGCACTTAGACAAGCTTAGGCAGGAGGAAAGCAAATTCAAGGTCCCATCTGGGCAACTTAGTGAGATCGTGCCTCAAAAAGAGGGGCAGGGTGTTTGGGGATATAACTCACTGGTAGAGAACTCCTGAGTTTGATAAGTACCACAAAAACAAACAGTACAATGATCTGAACAAGGAAGAAAATTGCTACAAGTCAGGCAACATCTTGAGAATTATTATTTGGAACATGTTCTCTTACAAGTGACACTGGCTCCAGGTAATAAGACCTGAGGAGGTGTTATAATGTAACAAGACCGGTAATAACATGTGAATGACTTATATTCAAAGGTAATAATTATGCTCTTATATATTTTATTATTCCCCATGTACACAGTTCCAAGCTTTGTATATACTAAATGCTCAAATATTTGAAATTTAAAATCAACTTGTCTGTTTATAACTAAATCAAGAAAGACAATTATATTACAAGAGTGTGTGTTGTGACCACTCAATAATAGGGTAAGAGCAGGGAAGTTAAAACCAAAGTGAAAAATGTAACAGCTTTCATTGGAGCAAGATAAATGGGATACCTGAGGCATACAAAAGTTTAGACTATCTGTTTTACATCAGATGATTTTCTTGACCATATCACTCCTTATGTTTTAGTTCCTTTTAGACAGAGCTATTGTTTTCACTCGTTATGAAGAGAAAAACTGAGACTGAGGAAAACTATTTACCTAGCACCAACATCCTAACAATAGTTAACCTTCAATAGGAACCTTAAACTTTTCACTCAGGCCCTTTGTTAAAACTTCATTTGGGAGGTAGTGAATAAGTACAATACTTAAATTAACAATTCAGTCTCAATTTAGTAATTATTTTGGTTCCACTTTAATTATTCTCTTCTAGTCATCAATCTCTACCAACCACAAAGAACTAAACTGATGGGGGAGGGTGTTACTGGGGATTGAACCCAGGGCCTTCACGCTGAGCTACAACCCCAGCAGCGTTTCAGAGACTGGCTAAACTGCCCCAGCTGGGCTTGAACTCTCAGTCCCCCTGCTCAGCCTCCTGAGAGCTGGGATTACAGTTTTGAGAGCCCCCTTGACCTACTGAACCTGAATTAAAACCCTAAAACTTAAATAGATTTTTAAAACTTTCTTAAAGCTGAAATACAATAACAAAAAAATTAAGATTTGAGATCAAGGAGTCATTGCTCTTGTGCTGCTTAAAGAGTAGCCTTGGCACTACTGGTTCCAACTAAACCCAATCTTGGCCATCACCATATACGACCTGGCCCTATTCTCCAGAAACCTCAGTGGCTTCCTTTATCTACTAGAGATCTGGTGTAGAACAGCTACGTAAGGGCCAGAAGGCAGTGAGAAAAAGGTAGTGTTGGAAGGAGTACAATGGTGCATGCCAATAATCCCCACATTCGAGAGGCTGAGGTAGGAGGATCAAGACTTCAAGTCTGGCCTGGGCTTTGTAGTGAGACCCTGACTCAAAAAAAAGGCTAAATAAATACAAATAAATTGAAAAACGTTACATTCCAGGATGTAACTCAGTGTAAAGGCCCTAGGTTCAATCCCTGGTACTAAAACAAGCAAACAAAGTAGTGCTGACAAAGTTAAAAAAAAAAAAAAAGAGGTCTTCAATGTGTACAAAGGAGAAGCAAGAGAAGCATGTCAGGTATTTTTCTGTTTCATATACATATTAGAACACAGCATTAATGTCTCAAAAAACTAAAAAAAGATTGGGATAGCACAAGACTCAAAAAATGACTGAAGAGCAACAACACAAGAATTTTAAATAGCAAAATGGTAGTCTGCTCTAGTTGTAAATGTAATAAAGGAATGCCCTAACAAGCACCCACGCTCTCAACTTCCTTCTGGAAAGACTCATTTACATTACAATAGTTGCCAAGGTTACGGTAACTCCAGCACAGCTCCTTTCTCCAGTCGCTAATCTGGAGCCTGGGAGGTACAAGTACAACCAGAAATCTTAATTGAGGCTAACTCAAATCTCAGTCTACTCAAAAGTTCGTGACCTAGAAAAGGATTTTGTTTAGCAACAAAAATTGCTGAAAGGTAAGACCTATTTATCTCCTACACTTCATTCTATCCCAGCTTCCACTGTTATCTCAGGGAAATATCTGAGATTCAGGTGGGGGGGGGTCAGTACTTTTTAAATTTTAGTTTTGCTTTTTGTGGTACTGGGGATTGGATTTAGGGCCTCATGTACACTAGGCAAGTGCTCTACCACTAACTGCATCACCAATCCTTTTTTTTTAAATTCACTTTTCCCCAGTACTGGGGATTGAACCCGCAGCCTTAGCACTGAGATACACCCCAGCCCCATGTCTTCTTTATTTTGAGACAACCTTGCTAAATTCCACAGGCTGAACTTGAACTCACCATCCTCCTGCCTCAGTTTACACAATTACAGCCATGTATCACCACATGCAGCTCCTTTTTATTTTTTTTTTATTTTGAGAAAAATTCTCACTAAGTTGCCCAAGATGGCCTCAAACCTGAGATCACCCTGCCTCATGCTCCCAGATAGTTGGGTTTATCAAACCAGGTGGGAGTGGGTATTTTTACCAGCTTTAAACAGAATTTCTAGCCGGGCGTGGTTGCTCATGCCTGTAATCCCAGCACTCCAGACCAGCCTGGGCTACAAAGTAAGCTCAAGGCCAGCCTGAACTGCATAGGAAGACCTTGTCTCAAAAAGACAATCAATCAATCAACAGAATTTCTTTTAATCACTTTTTGGCCTTCTAGCTACGATCAAGTGTAGTATCTGTTCTTATCAGTTTAAACAGAATTTCTCATAGGAAAAGCAAGATAACATTAATTTCAGATATTCTTTTTTTTTTTTTTTTTGGTACTGGGAATTGAACTTAGGACCTTGTGCTTGCCAGGCAAGCTCTTGTGCTGCTAAACTATATCCCCAGCCCAACGTAAATTTCATAAAGGGTAATGAATCAAAGTAGTGACTGCTTTATTCCAAGTATTTAGTATTCCAAGCTTTAATTTTAAAAAAAAATCATCTGAAAGGATGTTGACAAGCTTCTCATGTAGACTATCAATATTATTTTCTAAAACTGAATATAGTGCTGGTTGTAGAAGTAGTACCTAAATCAGGCCTTATGATGAGGCCGGTATATTAAAAGCAACAACTAAACAAAACATACAGTAACAGAAGAAAATGAAGAAGGAATAAAAGTAAAAAAATAAAAATAAATGAACACAAATTCAGAACCATGAATATATATGTATTCCAATGATAACTGGTTACCAGAAATTCTACTCCTAAGGATAGTAACAAAAGGAGATGGGGAACTAGCCTGCAGAGGTCCTCTTCTCCTCCTCATCCACCAGATGCCACAAAGTTTACCTCTGGGAAGTAAGGAAGTTTCACATAGATGCCTTTTTACTTTATTCTCCTATACTCACTCTCAGCACTCCCACAGGAAGCAACCACTACAATGTATTTAATGTGTTAAAATGTTCTCAACAATATCTAATGTGTTAAAATGTTGCAAACTGTACAGTATATTTTACCCACACCATATTTTTTAATTTACATAAATGCTACTGTGTTACATATTTCACATAAAATCCATCACACTGATCCATCACATTGCCATGTGCACATTCAGTCCATTACTTGCTTGATGGTTCTCTGTGGTATAAATCTGTCATACTGTACTCATCCTTGGGGAAAAGGTATGGAAACAAAACTGTTTTCCACAAGCACAAATAACATTGCACTGAAAAACTCTGCATGGACCCATGTGAGAATTTTTTTCAGATAAATACCCAGGGAAACTACTGCTGGATCATGGGGCACACATAATCTACAGTCTCATTAAGTACCACCCCCCCCAACAGTGCAGTCAGTCCAGTCTATACCTCCAAGAATCAGAAGCTCGCATTACTGAGCAGCCATCACGCCTCAGGCACTGGGCTAGGTGCTCCAGATCCTTTTATCTCATACCTCCTCATCCTCTTCAGTTGGTCTCTGCTTCTTCAGCCACTCACATCAGCTCTCAGGACGTCCACGACGACCTCCTCCCTTATTTTCCCCAGACCACCAATTTCCCTATTCTATTTCAATGATGCCTGTAGCTCCCCAAACACTTACTAACCATGACACTTGCTTACAAAAACAAAATTAACCAGCTAATGTTATTTTTTTAAAGGTTTGATTCTGCTAGATGTGGGGGTGCATCCCAACACTCTGAAAGGCACAGGCAGGAGGATCACACGTCTGAGCCAAGCCTGAGCAACTTAGTGAGACCTGATCTCAAAAAGTAAAAAAATAAGGGCTGGGATGTATCTCAGTATGAAGGCAACTGGTTTAATCCCAGTACCGGAAAAAAAAATAATAATAATAATTAAGGTTTTCCTGTTATACCAAACAGTTTGGTATACATTTCAGAGTCATTCATGTGCTTCTCTGAGGGTTCTACCTTTCACCTTTTTCTACATTTTGGCGGTCCTGGAAAAATAACTTCATTTCTTTAGAACTTTCTTTTTTATACTAAAATAAAGGGAGCTAGACTAGAACCAGTGTTTTCAATCCATCTTCTGGAGCCTGAACAGCTTCCCTGAGATCACTCAAAAAACCATGTCCAGACAAAGGTAGGTATCCATGTTTCTTCAATTACTACAGACAAGAAACATTTTATTACCTATAAATTTTGTTTTCTCCTATAATTCAGTTTCGAGACCTCGTTCTACTTAAGAAAAAAGTTTATTCAGACATTACTAGTTGAATGTGTTAACTGTTACAATACTGCATCTGTCAATGTAAAATTTTTAAATACATATTTTAACTAAAAATTCCATTTGTAAAAATTTATTCTACAAACATCCACATATATGTTCAATACATATATATAAAGATGTTCATTACAGCACTGATTGTAAGGGTAAAGTATTGAAAACAAGCCAAGTGTGGTAACCAAATCTGTAACCCTAGCACTCTAGAAAGGTGAGGCAAAAGAATCCCAGTTCCAGCCCAGTTAAGGAGACTCAGTGAGACCCTGTCTCAAAATATTAAAAAATAAAACAAAAAAGATCAGGGGTATAGCTCAGGGTCAGGGCCTTTGTATAAGGCCCTAGGTTCAATTCCCAATACAGCCAAAGGAAACCATTAATAGTAAACTGCTTTTATAAATCATGGCATAGCTATATAAAGGAATAGTATAGAGACATTAGAAACAACAAAGCAGGTCCAAGATGTGAGGAAAAAAAGCAAGATATACAATAATGTATGTAATAAGCTACATTTTGTATATTCTTAAAAGTATACATTTTTTTTTACACACATGAATGAGCATACGCTATTTTTTTTCTTTCTTTCTTGGTCTGTTTTTTTTTTCTTTTGAGAGAAGGTCTTGCAGGCAGGCCTTAAACTCACTCTGAAGCCTAGGCTAGTCTAGAACTTACAGCAGTCCTCCTGCCTCAGTCTCCTGAGTGGTAGGGATACAGACATGCACCATCATGCCCATATATTTTAATTATTCTTAAAAGTATGCTATTTAACAGGCGATATCTTTATTTTATATTATGTTAAAATAACAACCTTTTGGATTTATTGGGTCAAATATAATATACAGGTATTGTTACAATTAGTTTGTTTCTTTTTGCTTTTCTTAAAATTTATTTTCTGCTTAACTCAAAAATCCTATTACACGGCTGATTTGGTCACTTACTTATACTCACCAAAAGAGGTATTTCAAATTTTCACTACTTTTTCAACCACTGAACCCTTTCCTTCTTCCCAACCTCTGCCTAAAGCCTAACCTGAAAGAGTAGCTATGAAGTTGCCCTAAGTCATTTACAAAGTTTTTCCTCTTTGAAATACAAACTGTGGGTAACAATGTTTCAAATGGGTTTTTTAAAAGAAACCCCTACACTTAATGAACACTGATGGTTTTAAAATTGTACTGTCCCACAAAGAAGTCCAGACAGAAAATGAAGGTATTCAAACTCAGCTAGGCACAAAAGAATGTGCGAGGCAGAAGGACTGCAAGTTCAAATCTCAGGTAGGCAATTTAGCAAGCACTCTGAAAATAAAAAAAAAAAATTTAAAAAAATCGACCTGGGGATGTACTAAACAAAACAAAAACACTTCCAGCTACTTAAACTGGAGTTCTTCCCTATCTTCCCTCTAACTTTCCTCTCCCCGCCCCCCCCCCCGTACCAGGAATCGAACTCACGACCTTGGGCTTGCCAGGCAGGCGCTGTGCCGCTGAGCTAAATCCTCAGACCCTAACTTTCCAATTAAATTTTTCTTCTTTCTTTTTTTTTAAAGTTTTTTTTTTTCTCTGATATAGATTAATTAATTCTTGGGCCCTAGTTTCAACAAAACAAATACAAAATAATTCAATATAAAGCATCTATGTTTTATTTTTATCATCGTTTTTAGAAAATATAGGAATAGCTTCTCTGGAATTAACATATTACACTAAGAAGTCATATACTTTATTTCAAACTATTTCAGTATCAAATAAGATAATAGATTTAACTAAATTAAAAGGTATAAAGAGCTACCCTAGGTAAAATCATATTGCTATAGGATAATGTCATCTTGTCAGTATTTTTCTTCCTTCCATTAATGATTCTTTGTATCCAGTGTTCTCTCATTAGATACTTCTGTCCTCCCTATATCCTTATAACTACCATGATGACCTGTACTTTTAGGATACTTTCCAAAGCTACTTCTTGGACCACCACCCAATACCATTTCCACTCAGAATCCAATTCCAACAATCTATAAGACATCTTTGGATATCCATAACCTCTAAAGATGTTATGCCAATGTTTCAAATACAAGATTAAAAATGAACCAGAGTTCTTATTCTATAATATTTCAACCAAGTGTTCATACTATGTCATATAAGCTTTTGGTTAAATACTACAGAATAAGAATCTAAGTTCACTTTTCTACTTTTTATTTGATCTCACTAAATCATAATATGGAGAAATGATACAACCATAAAGTACTTCTTGTTTCTGTAATTCTGACTTTTTTTAAGATATGGTCTCATTATGTATTTAGGCTGGCCTCGAACTCATGATTCTCCTGCCTCAACCTCCCAAGTGTTGGGATTACAGGTATAATCCACCATGCCCAGTTTAATTCTGACTTTTCACCCCTTTAAAAATTATTGAACATGCATGCTCGCTTCAGCAGCATATAAGTATTGAACACGAAAATCTAAACAACTGTATTTTGAAACACCTGTGTTCTAATCTCTGCTGAAAAAGATTTCTTTTAGGGCTGGGAATACATCTCTGATAAAAAGCCTATCCACCATGCACAAGGCACTAAATTTAATACACAGCACTGCCAAAAAATTTTTTTTCTTTACTACAATCTTATAACTCTGGAATTATTTATTTGTACAGGAAAAGGAACTGAAATGCTACCTTGACAAAATACAGTGTTTGTTTTTTGTGCTTACAGCTGTCTGCTCTGGAACCTTAGACCACCACTAAGTATAGTGTTTAATGGCATTTAACAAACAATAATTGCATTTAATTTTATTCAGCTTTTCCATTAGCAAACTGTAATTGCCTACCACAGTGCTAGTGTAAGAACTAACTATAAATATAAATGCTCTAAGAAGAGTTTTC
>NW_004955479.1:10032137-10034216 GCF_000276665.1 Chinchilla lanigera | reverse complement strand
TCATTATCAAACAGTATGAAATAAAATGGCTGGGCATGGTGGCACAAGCTTATAATTCCAACACTTGGGAGGCTGAGGCAGGTGGATCACCAAGGCTAGCCTAGGCCACACAGTGAGTTCAAGGCCAGCATGAATTACACACTGAAACCCTGTCTCAAAAAAAAGATGAAAAAAAATGATGGGCTAAGCAGCACAAATCAGAAAAGAAGGCTGTGAACAAACCCTTCAGCTCAACGGATGAATAAATTCTATCCATGTTGCAACAAGGTCTCGGTTACACAGCAGAAATGGAGAAAAGTTCTCAAACGCCAAATGTGCATTCTTTATTCAAAGCAACACAGCTCAGGTATTAAAATCAGAATGTTTTTATTAGTTGCAGAAAAACCCCAAAACTAACAAATGCTGATCCCTCCTTCAAATGAAGATATTAATTTCCCATATGACATCCATGACTATCCCTTTCAGACAGCTATACAAAGGCATCCTATACTGTTAGGCATAAATCTCTGAGAAATGACATGAAAATAGTTTAATTGGTAGAAACACAGCACAGATTTCCTTTGATTCTACCGGACTGAGAAGTGTTTCATATTTTTAAAATGCAGATATATAGGCAGGAGATGTAGCTCAGTGGTATAGAGCTTGCCTAGCACACCCAAGTTCCTGAATTCAATCCCCTACACCACTTTAAAAAAAAAAGGAAGAAAAGAAAAAGGAGGCTTACGCACACAAGAAAAAATAAATTTGGTGATTTTTAGCTTAATTACTTAAACGTAACTGAAAAAAAGTGCTATTTAAGCCAAACTGATAATAAACCGTACTGTGGACTGATTTGAGGATTTTGTTTTGTTTTGAGACAAGGTCACTTCATTGCTGGCCTTGAATTCACAGCACTCTTCCAGCCTGGGCCTCCCAAGTGCTAGGATTACAGGCATGTACCACCACACCTGGCTGATTTGAGGATTCAGAGAATGAGAATTCACCCTGCAGTAAAGTATGGTAATTATTTATCTTCACATATCATAAAAGACCAATTTAACCGTTCTTCTCATTAAAAATCCTTACCATCTCCAGGATGCTAATAATTCAATGAAAAAGGGGCTGGGGATATAGCTCAGTGATACAGCACCTGCCTGGCAAGTGCAAGGTCATGAGTTCAATTCCTGGCACCAAAAGAATAAAATAAAATAAAAACAATTCAGTGAAAAAGAAACATACAGTCTAAGCCCTTATGGTGTTTACAGTACAAGGGATAAGCCAGAAAATCAAAATATCAGATATACACTTACCAGTCAAGTTATGTAAACTTCACCCTGTTCCATCCCAAAGAAAAGTATGGTCTGTGGACCTTATGGGAGATGAAACAGGTTTAGACTATAAAATAAACTACATCTATTAAAACACACAATCGCATACATTTTACTTTAAGAGAAAACATCACAGACTTCTCCCAGAAGGGGAAATTATAATGAAAGACAGCATCAATAAATACAAAGACTAGCCAGGCATGGTGGCACACACCTGTAATCTCAGACTCAGGAGGCTGAGGCAGGAGGACTAACGTGAGTTGAATTGTAGCCTGGGCTACATAATCAAGTGAGACCTTGGCTCACTACATCGTGAGACCATCTCAAAAATAAATAAATAAACAAACAAGTCACTGTTTGGTCACAACATATGTACTCTAAATGTAAATACTAACAGACTATGAAGTGCCAATTTACTGATTCAAAAATTCGAAGACTCAAGACTAGAAACTTAAAGGGTACCATAAAGACTGCCCCGTTCTATAAGAAAAAAGTGTTAATCCTTTAGCTAAATACAGTGTAAGTGTGAAGAGGTGATATCCACTGACACATGTGAATTTATCCAGTCCATAAGCAGCCAGCATTAAGACACTGTAACAGCAATGGTGAGAGACTGAATGCCAAAACTGCAACCCAAAACCGACTTACTTATTGCAAAGTGCCAATAGTATAATTAAACCTGAATACTAAGATTTTAGTTTAGAAAAACCAATTCATACATTAACATCTTTTGTCTTAAAAGAAAAACACAGGGGCTGGGGATTTAGCTCAG
>NW_004955479.1:10030440-10032037 GCF_000276665.1 Chinchilla lanigera | reverse complement strand
CAAGGTCGTAAGTTCAATTCCTGGTACTGGGGGGGGGGATCCAAAAAAAAAAAAAAGAAAAAGAAAAACACAGTAACAACACTTTCCATGATACAAATAGCTTTTTATTAAAAGGTAGAAGTTTGCATTTGCTATGCTTTTGCACAGTTAATGTTATCTTTGCCATAGTAAGCATGCTGATAATTTGTCAAACGTTGGCTGGGTCGATTTGGCTTGCACCAACAGAGAGGGCTCTGTGTGCCCACTGTAGCACACACATCACAGGTTCACCACTGCTGTTATAAGATTAGGAAGCTAGAGAGGATGGGGATTTAGCTCAGCGGCACAGCGCCTGCCCGGCAAGTGCAAGGTCGTGAGTTCGATCCCTGGTACCACAGGAAAAAAAAAAAAAAGATTAGGAAGCCAGGCGTGATGGCACATACTTGTAACCTCAGCACTTGGGAGGTTGTACCAGGAGGATCACCATCAGTTCAAGGCCAGCCTAGACTATATAGTAGGTTCAAGGCCAGCCTAAATCGCATAAGGAGATTCTGTCTCAAAAAAGAAAAGAATATTAGCAGAAATTTTCCCTATAATTATCCAGTAATATTATACACAATAATGAAAACAAAATATTTTCCTTTAAAATCAGGAACAAGGCAAGAATGTCTATTCTTGCAACATCTATTGAAAAATGCAGTATAGATTTTAGATGGTATAACAGGGAAAGAGAAATCAAAGACATACATATTGGAAAATAAGTAAAAGCATCATTTAAAGATAGCATAGTCCTTGGTAGAATTCCCTAAGAATCTCCAGAAAACTACTGCAGTAACACACAAGTATAACAAAGTTGCAGAATACAAAACTGACATACAATAATCTATTTTAATCAATCAGTTCCACTCTTAAGCATGTGTCCAAAAGAAAAGAAAGCAGGAATTGAAGCAAATACTGGTGCACCAGTGTTCACAGGATCACTGTTCCAATATCCAAAAGGCAGGAAAAAACCCAAATGTCCATCAACAGACAAACTGATAAACAAAATGTGGGATATATATATATATAATGGGACATTAATCTACCCTAAAAAGAAGTGAGAATCTGTTACATGCTACAATTGAATGGACCTTGAGAACATTACACTAGTAAAATAAGCCAGAGATAGAAGGACAAATATGGTATGACTTTGCTTTAGCAGAATAGGCAAATTCATAGAGGTGCTCATGCCAGCAGGCAGAGTTCTTGTGGTTGTTGGGAATGGTGAAAGGACCTAGGGCAGTGCTGGTGAACCTATGGCACATGTGCCACAGTGGGCCATTTGTACCACCGAAACCTCTACAATGTTTTCCATCACTGGTTTAGGTTACAGAGTGATTGATAATTATAAAAAACTGGGAACGTACTTAATGACAATAAATTATACACTTTAAAATGGCTAAAATAATAAATATTCTGTTATGTATTCTGTAATATTTTTGTTTTGTTTTGTTTTGTGGTTATTTGTGTGTGTGTCATTTTGAAGCAGGGTCTCGCTATACGGGGGGTTTTTTGAGACAGGGGTCTTGCTACATAGTTTACGCTGCCCTTGAACTCACTTATGTAGCCCAGGCTGGCC
>NW_004955479.1:10022162-10029090 GCF_000276665.1 Chinchilla lanigera | reverse complement strand
AGGTCGTGAGTTCGGTTCCCGGTACCGGAGAAAAACCAAAAAAAAAAAAAAAAAGAATATTCACTTCAAGCCAGGCCCATAATCCCAACATTCTGGGAAATTGAAGCAGGAGGAGCTCAATTTTGAGGCCACCCTGCACTACATAGTGAGTTTAAGGCCAGCCTGAAACATAGCAAGACTTTGTTTCAAAAAACAAAAGAAAGAAAAAATTCACCTTAATAGGAGGGGAAATGGAAACAACATAATGTTCATTAGTAGGAGAATAAGTATTATAAATTCATACAATGAAGTACTACATGGAAGTTAAAACGACATCTCAATATATATATACTAAGAACAGGGTAACTGCGTATTTATCACCTCAAATACTGCTATCTTTGTGTTGAAAATATTCAAAATCTCTTACTAGTTATTTTGAAGTGCACAATTAATTTTCTACCACAGTTACCACACTGTGCTACAGAACATTATGCTATTCCCATCCAATTACATTTCTGTGCCCCCTAACCATCCTCTCCAACTTCCTTGCCAGCCTCTACTCACCACTATTCTCTCTACTTCTGAGATCAACTTTTTTAGCTTCCACATGTAAGTAAGAACATGCAGTATTTGTGATGGGCTTGTTTTTTTCCTTAACATCCAATTTCATCCATGTTGTTACAAATTCTTTTTGTACAGCTAATATTTTAATCAAAATGTCTTTATCCATTCACCATCAATAGATACCTTCACTGATTCCCTACCTTGGCTACTGTGAATAGTGCTGCAATAAATATTAAAGTACAGATATCTCTTTCACATACTGATTTCACTTCCTTTAGAATATATCACCAAAGGGTCGGGGATATAGCTTAGTGGCACAAGTACCTGCCTGGCAAGTGCAAAGTCCTCAGTTCAATTCCTGATACAAAAAAAAAAGGAGGATTATACTGGAATATATAACCAGTAATGGTATTACTAGATCAAGTATAACCCTAATTCTAGTTTTATAAGGAAATACCCTGTTTTCTATAATGGTTGTACTAATTTATATTCCCAACAGTGTATTAGAGCTCCCTTTCTCCACATCCTCCAGCATTTGTTATTCCTTACTGACAATAGCCATCCCAAGTGGGGTGAGATGATATCTCATAGGGCTGGGGATATAGCTCAGCGGCACAAGCGTCTGCTGGCAAGCACAAAGTCCTGAGTACGATTCCTGTTACCAAAACAAAGAAAAAAAAGAATCTTAACCAATAGATTTCCTCAGGAATCTTTAACATCTGGCAAGAAACAGCTATCTTCTGAATAAAATAGATTATGATTGAGAGCCAAGTATCGTGTCCCTACAGGAGATAGTATCTCATAATTTGCATTTCCTTGGTTAGCAATGTTTAACATTTTTTTCTTTTTTTTGGTACTAGAAATTGAACACAGGACCTTGTACTTGCCAAGAAGGCGCTTGGGCTGCTGAGCTACATCCCTGGCCCTCCATATATTTCTTAGTCATTTGTATATATTTTTTTGAGAAATGTTATTCAGATCATTTACCTATTTGTTAGCAGGGCCATTTGTTTTTTCATTTTAGAGTTGTGTTCCTTATATACCCTAGATATTAATTCCTTGTCAGATAAATCATTTGCAAATATTTTCTCCCATTCTATAGGTAGTCATTTTGAAGATTTTGTTGATTGCTTCTTTTGCTGTGCAGAAACTTTTAGTTTGATATAATTCCATTTGTATTTTTCTGCTTTTATTATCTGTGTTTTTAGTGTCACACACAAAACATCTTTGCCCAGACGAAGGTCTTGAGCAGTTTCTTTCTCTTCTAGTAGTTTCACATTTTCAGGTGTTACATTTCAGTCTTTGATCACTTTGAATTAATTTTTTTATATAGTGAGAAATAAGGGTCTATTTTCATTGTTCTGCATATGGATATTCAGTTGTTTCAACACCATTTACTGAAGAGACTGTTCTTTTTCTACTGTACATTCTTGGTGCCTTTGTCCAAAATCAGTTTACTATACAGATTTATTTCTTGTTTTTCTCTTCTGTTCCACTGGTCTATGTGTCTGTTTTTATGCCAGTACCATACTACTTACTTATACCTTTATTGTACGAGTTAAAGTCAGATACTGTGATGCTTCCAACTTTGTTCTTTTTGCACAGGATTGCTTTGGCTACCTGAGGTTGTCTGTAGTTCCATACAAATTGTAGGTTTTTCTTCTATTTCTTTTTTTTTCTTCTTCTTTTATTTCTGTAAAGAATTTTCACTGATATTTTAATAGGGATTCCATGAACCTGTACATCACTTTGTATAGTATGAGCATTTTAATGGTATTAGCACTTCCAATCCATGAACATGGGGTATCTTTCCATTTTTCATGCATCTTTTTCAATTCCTTTCATTAGTGTTTGATGGTTTGATTTTCTTTTTTGGTTTGGGTTGTTGTTGTTGTTGTTTTGAGGCAAGGTCTCACTATGTAGTCCAGGCTGACGTTGGTCTTGCTATGTACCTTAAACTTTTTTTGAACTTGTGATCTTTCTGCCTCAGCCTCCCAAGAGCTACAATTACATGCAAGTGCCATTATACTCAGCTAAGTTTTGTTTTGTTTTTGCTTTTTAGTGCTGGGAATCAATGCCAGGGTCTTAGATATGCTTGGATAAGCACTCTACCACAAACCCATACCCCTAGCCCATTTTATAGTTTCAATTACAGAATTCTTTCACCACTTTAAATTTATTCCAAGGCATTTTTTTCTTTTTTAAGCTATCATAAATGGGACTCTTTTTAAATTTCCTTCTCAGCTAATTACTAGTACACAGAAACATTATCAATTTTTGAATGATGACCCTGTATCCTGTAACTTTATAGAATTCATTTATTCTAATTTTTTTTCTAATTTTTTTTTTTAAAGACAGAATCTCCCTATGTAGTTCAGATCAACCATGAACTCACTATATACCCCAGGCTGGCCTCATACTTGCAGTGATCCTCATTCCTCAGCCTCCTGAATGCCAGGATTACAGGTGTGCACCACCATTCCTGGCTCTAAGAGTTTCTCTGAAGGAGTCTGTAGGTTTTTCTATATAAGATCATGTCATCTTTGGAAGCCTGAGTCAGGAAGATCACTGCGAGTCCCAGGCAGGCCTGGGCTACAAAGTGAATTCAAGGCCAGCCTGAATTGCATAGTGAAATCCTACTTCAAAAAGACCAAACAAAACAAAACAAAAAAAATCATGTTATCTACAAACAGGGATAGTTTAACTTCTTTTCCAATTTTGATTGGTATATTTCTCTTGCCTAAATGTTCTGGTTAGGAAAGCCGCATTATGGTGAATGGAAAAAGTAGGCTATAGAATTATCTTTAACAGCATTTATGTGAAGTCTATAAGCAAAAAAGTGTTATATGCTGTTTAACAATATGAGATTGATAGCGATTTTATTTTTTTATTTTTTTGGTTCCAGGAATCAAACTCAGATCCTTGTGCTTGCCAGGCAGGTATTGTGCTGCTGAGGTATCTCCCTGGCCCTTTGATAGTGATTTAAACACACAGCCAGAGTATCATAAGTAGCAAAGTCAAGTTAGGCTAAGGGTACCAAGGGATTTTTTTTTTTTTTTTTTTTTTTTTTTTTTTGAGACAGGGTCTCACTGTGTAGCACAGGCTGGCCTTGAACTCACTATGTAGCCCAGCTGGTCTTAGACTCATGGTGATCCTCCTACCTCAGCCTCTCAAGTGCTAGAATTAGAGGAATCTGCCACCACACTCAGCTTTAATTTTACCTGCAATGTTTTAAACCTTAAATTTAAAAAAAAGAATTAAGATGTATTGTGTAAATGTACCAACTCCCCACAATAAATGTAATCATTATGTACTGGGAACATGTACTAATAAATTAAAAAACAAAAATTAGGTAGAAAAATAAAAATCAGATAGGAGTTGCGGGTGTAGTTCAATGGCAGAATGTGCACTTAGCATGTACAAGGACCTAGGTTCAATCCCTACCACCCAAAATCCTTTTAAAAATAAAATTCTGCAAAATGTTAACATTTATTACACTGGGCAGTGAGTTCCATTCTCTCAGTATTCTTCTAAGTATGAAAATAAAAAATTTTAAACAGACTTTGTCAAATGAGCACAAAGCTGCAAGAGAAAAATATTTCTCTATTTTAGGAATGTATTTGTAGAAGTATTCTAATACCTGTGATGTCTAACTTCCTAAGTGTAATAGAAACCTCTAAGTACTTATGCACAGAAACATGCTCATAAGATGCTGCCAAAGACACTAAAAAATCTGACTATCTGCCTATGTAGCTACCAGTGATCTATCAACCAACTGACAAATGTGCCATCTGTTACATCAGCATAGTTTAAAAATCTTTCAACTTATAACTAAACAATCCCAAGTCATTCTCAAGTTTCAACATAATTCTACATAAATCTATTACAGATGACCCAAGAAGTACTTTTAACATTATCTTTCTTCTACATTCCTTAGTCACACACACCCATAGAGGACTCTGCAAGTTCCCCCACCTGGCTACAATGTGTATTGGATTCTAGGAGAGATGTATGTGACTCAGATAGCACCAAGGGAGTGTGCTAATTAGCACCAAAGGAAATTAAACACAGAACTCTGCTTAACCAGCAGTCAAGGATGCAAGCTCCTGAGAGAAAATATGACTTCCTATCCAAGCATGATGAGTACACCAAACTGCAACTGATGCCCAGGAACAAGAAGTTCTAGAAACAGGAATTGAAATAAAATTGGCTTTGTAACATTCACCATTCTGCAGAACCAACCAGTGGCAACCCTTCGGGGTTTTGTTTCGTTTTCTGGCTCAATTAAAAATACCCTGCCAGAAAAAAAAAAAAAAAAAAAAATACCTTGCCAGGCATGATGGTGCATGCCTATAATCTCAGCACTGGGGAAGCTGAGGCAGAAGGATCACCGTGAATTCCGAGGACAGCTGGGCTACATAGTGAGTTAAAAGCTAGCCTGAACTACATAGCAAAACTCTGTCTTAAACAAAAAAACCCTTAGGGCCAGGCGTGGGGGCACACACCTGTAATCCCTGCTACTCAGAGGCTGAGGTAGGAAAATCACAAGTTCAAGGGTTTTCTCTCCAGGTGTGAGGGTCCCTGTGTGTGGTAAGGAACTGGACATTTGGTTCTTTGGGAGTTCTGCTATATATGTGTATATGAGATGTCTCTAAATTTAGACAGTCTATGTGTGGTTTTCTGGACCTGTGTATGTCTCTGAGTATTTGCGCTTGTCTGTATTTTTCTCTGTCTTCAAAGTGTTTGATTATAAGCCTTAAATTTATTATAATTTTCCACCTTTCTATAAAACCATATCACAGTTTTCTTGCCTCTCTGCTTTTTAAGTTTCATAAAATAGAGACATGACATGAGACCAACTGGTTCTGACGGGTACACACTGGTACAGAAACTGAGTGGCGTGAGATTGCTCATTTCTAACAAGCTCTCTCAGTAATAATGCTCCTGGCTTAAGTAGCAAAATTTAGTCTGAGCAAGGATCTAAATAATTCCAAATTTAATAATCTTCCTCTGCCTATAAGTAGACCTTCCATGTAGACTTTCCAGAATGTCCTCTGACTTACCCGTGTACCCAACAGGCTTGACATCAAGATCAGTAAATAAAATTACCATTTTGTTTTCAACATGAGTCTCCTATGAGGTAAAAAGACTTCTGAGCACACTTTATACATGAATTTCTGGATTCCTCAATCTGAAACAAGGAAATCTGAGAAAGGTTCTGCTGTACTGTGAAACTCCTTGGGTGAACAACCTATTCATTTTTCCAAGATGATATACCTCAATTTCAATGCTAACCTCTTCAAACTACAATTTCTGCTTTTAGTATTGCTCACATCAAACTAGATTATGTTTTTCCGTATCTATATTCTCCACCTCTCCTTGAAAGCAAGAATGGTATCTTGCTGATTGAATAACTCTAGCACTTAGTATTTGGCACACAACAAATGGATTCTGCACAAAAGAAGCTCACAACATACTAAGAGAAATTGTTAGACAAGTACCCAGAAGGAGTACAGTTACTTCTTTAACACTGCCCAGTATAGTCCCTAAAAAGGACATAGCATGGGACCAACCATTGTTTCTCCCTTACAAAAATAAAGGACATGAATTAATGTAGTAAAAATTCTTATTTCCAGCCTAGCATAGTGGCACATACCTCGAATCCCAGCACTTGGGACGCTGATACAGGTGGATCACCATGAGTTTGAGGCAAGCCTAAACTACACAGCAAGGCCCTGTCTCAAAAAACAAACAAACAAAAAATCTGATTCCCCTTCTGTCCCCAAAAGCACAGTAACCCATGGTTTGGTTAAGTATATCCTTTGTTGAAGAATGTTTATTTACCTTCTTGGAAAAGAACTCCCTCTTTAATCTGGAGCAGACAATGTCAGCTTTGAAAAGTAGATGGACACACTATTACCTAACCAGGACAAAAATTTTTCTTCCTTCACCCTCACCACACATACTCAACTTCTGACAATGCCAAAATAAACATACAAAACAAAAAATCTGCCTGGCATGGTGGCATACACCTGTTATCCAGCATTCAGGAGGCTGAGGTAGGAGGATCACCACAAACTCAAGGCCGGCCTGAACTAAATAGAGACCCTATCTCAAAAAACAAAGCAAAACAAAAAATGTCATTTTGGAAAACGACCATATGATATTATAGCTTTCCAAGTTGGTGGAACTGCAGAAGATGAGATTCTCAGGGACTAATATTGCACAGGATTTTTATTTGAGATGCTATTGAGACTTCAACTTCTGTCAAAACATAAACTATATTCATAAAATAATAGTAAAAGTTTGTTAAAATTACAAATATTTGGGGCTGGGGATTTAGCTCAGTGGCAAAGCGCCTGCCTGGCAAGCGCAAGGTCATGAG
>NW_004955479.1:10010667-10022062 GCF_000276665.1 Chinchilla lanigera | reverse complement strand
ACAAACCCATACCCCTAGCCCATTTTATAGTTTCAATTACAGAATTCTTTCACCACTTTAAATTTATTCCAAGGCATTTTTTTCTTTTTTAAGCTATCATAAATGGGACTCTTTTTAAATTTCCTTCTCAGCTAATTACTAGTACACAGAAACATTATCAATTTTTGAATGATGACCCTGTATCCTGTAACTTTATAGAATTCATTTATTCTAATTTTTTTTCTAATTTTTTTTTTTAAAGACAGAATCTCCCTATGTAGTTCAGATCAACCATGAACTCACTATATACCCCAGGCTGGCCTCATACTTGCAGTGATCCTCATTCCTCAGCCTCCTGAATGCCAGGATTACAGGTGTGCACCACCATTCCTGGCTCTAAGAGTTTCTCTGAAGGAGTCTGTAGGTTTTTCTATATAAGATCATGTCATCTTTGGAAGCCTGAGTCAGGAAGATCACTGCGAGTCCCAGGCAGGCCTGGGCTACAAAGTGAATTCAAGGCCAGCCTGAATTGCATAGTGAAATCCTACTTCAAAAAGACCAAACAAAACAAAACAAAAAAAATCATGTTATCTACAAACAGGGATAGTTTAACTTCTTTTCCAATTTTGATTGGTATATTTCTCTTGCCTAAATGTTCTGGTTAGGAAAGCCGCATTATGGTGAATGGAAAAAGTAGGCTATAGAATTATCTTTAACAGCATTTATGTGAAGTCTATAAGCAAAAAAGTGTTATATGCTGTTTAACAATATGAGATTGATAGCGATTTTATTTTTTTATTTTTTTGGTTCCAGGAATCAAACTCAGATCCTTGTGCTTGCCAGGCAGGTATTGTGCTGCTGAGGTATCTCCCTGGCCCTTTGATAGTGATTTAAACACACAGCCAGAGTATCATAAGTAGCAAAGTCAAGTTAGGCTAAGGGTACCAAGGGATTTTTTTTTTTTTTTTTTTTTTTTTTTTTTTGAGACAGGGTCTCACTGTGTAGCACAGGCTGGCCTTGAACTCACTATGTAGCCCAGCTGGTCTTAGACTCATGGTGATCCTCCTACCTCAGCCTCTCAAGTGCTAGAATTAGAGGAATCTGCCACCACACTCAGCTTTAATTTTACCTGCAATGTTTTAAACCTTAAATTTAAAAAAAAGAATTAAGATGTATTGTGTAAATGTACCAACTCCCCACAATAAATGTAATCATTATGTACTGGGAACATGTACTAATAAATTAAAAAACAAAAATTAGGTAGAAAAATAAAAATCAGATAGGAGTTGCGGGTGTAGTTCAATGGCAGAATGTGCACTTAGCATGTACAAGGACCTAGGTTCAATCCCTACCACCCAAAATCCTTTTAAAAATAAAATTCTGCAAAATGTTAACATTTATTACACTGGGCAGTGAGTTCCATTCTCTCAGTATTCTTCTAAGTATGAAAATAAAAAATTTTAAACAGACTTTGTCAAATGAGCACAAAGCTGCAAGAGAAAAATATTTCTCTATTTTAGGAATGTATTTGTAGAAGTATTCTAATACCTGTGATGTCTAACTTCCTAAGTGTAATAGAAACCTCTAAGTACTTATGCACAGAAACATGCTCATAAGATGCTGCCAAAGACACTAAAAAATCTGACTATCTGCCTATGTAGCTACCAGTGATCTATCAACCAACTGACAAATGTGCCATCTGTTACATCAGCATAGTTTAAAAATCTTTCAACTTATAACTAAACAATCCCAAGTCATTCTCAAGTTTCAACATAATTCTACATAAATCTATTACAGATGACCCAAGAAGTACTTTTAACATTATCTTTCTTCTACATTCCTTAGTCACACACACCCATAGAGGACTCTGCAAGTTCCCCCACCTGGCTACAATGTGTATTGGATTCTAGGAGAGATGTATGTGACTCAGATAGCACCAAGGGAGTGTGCTAATTAGCACCAAAGGAAATTAAACACAGAACTCTGCTTAACCAGCAGTCAAGGATGCAAGCTCCTGAGAGAAAATATGACTTCCTATCCAAGCATGATGAGTACACCAAACTGCAACTGATGCCCAGGAACAAGAAGTTCTAGAAACAGGAATTGAAATAAAATTGGCTTTGTAACATTCACCATTCTGCAGAACCAACCAGTGGCAACCCTTCGGGGTTTTGTTTCGTTTTCTGGCTCAATTAAAAATACCCTGCCAGAAAAAAAAAAAAAAAAAAAAATACCTTGCCAGGCATGATGGTGCATGCCTATAATCTCAGCACTGGGGAAGCTGAGGCAGAAGGATCACCGTGAATTCCGAGGACAGCTGGGCTACATAGTGAGTTAAAAGCTAGCCTGAACTACATAGCAAAACTCTGTCTTAAACAAAAAAACCCTTAGGGCCAGGCGTGGGGGCACACACCTGTAATCCCTGCTACTCAGAGGCTGAGGTAGGAAAATCACAAGTTCAAGGGTTTTCTCTCCAGGTGTGAGGGTCCCTGTGTGTGGTAAGGAACTGGACATTTGGTTCTTTGGGAGTTCTGCTATATATGTGTATATGAGATGTCTCTAAATTTAGACAGTCTATGTGTGGTTTTCTGGACCTGTGTATGTCTCTGAGTATTTGCGCTTGTCTGTATTTTTCTCTGTCTTCAAAGTGTTTGATTATAAGCCTTAAATTTATTATAATTTTCCACCTTTCTATAAAACCATATCACAGTTTTCTTGCCTCTCTGCTTTTTAAGTTTCATAAAATAGAGACATGACATGAGACCAACTGGTTCTGACGGGTACACACTGGTACAGAAACTGAGTGGCGTGAGATTGCTCATTTCTAACAAGCTCTCTCAGTAATAATGCTCCTGGCTTAAGTAGCAAAATTTAGTCTGAGCAAGGATCTAAATAATTCCAAATTTAATAATCTTCCTCTGCCTATAAGTAGACCTTCCATGTAGACTTTCCAGAATGTCCTCTGACTTACCCGTGTACCCAACAGGCTTGACATCAAGATCAGTAAATAAAATTACCATTTTGTTTTCAACATGAGTCTCCTATGAGGTAAAAAGACTTCTGAGCACACTTTATACATGAATTTCTGGATTCCTCAATCTGAAACAAGGAAATCTGAGAAAGGTTCTGCTGTACTGTGAAACTCCTTGGGTGAACAACCTATTCATTTTTCCAAGATGATATACCTCAATTTCAATGCTAACCTCTTCAAACTACAATTTCTGCTTTTAGTATTGCTCACATCAAACTAGATTATGTTTTTCCGTATCTATATTCTCCACCTCTCCTTGAAAGCAAGAATGGTATCTTGCTGATTGAATAACTCTAGCACTTAGTATTTGGCACACAACAAATGGATTCTGCACAAAAGAAGCTCACAACATACTAAGAGAAATTGTTAGACAAGTACCCAGAAGGAGTACAGTTACTTCTTTAACACTGCCCAGTATAGTCCCTAAAAAGGACATAGCATGGGACCAACCATTGTTTCTCCCTTACAAAAATAAAGGACATGAATTAATGTAGTAAAAATTCTTATTTCCAGCCTAGCATAGTGGCACATACCTCGAATCCCAGCACTTGGGACGCTGATACAGGTGGATCACCATGAGTTTGAGGCAAGCCTAAACTACACAGCAAGGCCCTGTCTCAAAAAACAAACAAACAAAAAATCTGATTCCCCTTCTGTCCCCAAAAGCACAGTAACCCATGGTTTGGTTAAGTATATCCTTTGTTGAAGAATGTTTATTTACCTTCTTGGAAAAGAACTCCCTCTTTAATCTGGAGCAGACAATGTCAGCTTTGAAAAGTAGATGGACACACTATTACCTAACCAGGACAAAAATTTTTCTTCCTTCACCCTCACCACACATACTCAACTTCTGACAATGCCAAAATAAACATACAAAACAAAAAATCTGCCTGGCATGGTGGCATACACCTGTTATCCAGCATTCAGGAGGCTGAGGTAGGAGGATCACCACAAACTCAAGGCCGGCCTGAACTAAATAGAGACCCTATCTCAAAAAACAAAGCAAAACAAAAAATGTCATTTTGGAAAACGACCATATGATATTATAGCTTTCCAAGTTGGTGGAACTGCAGAAGATGAGATTCTCAGGGACTAATATTGCACAGGATTTTTATTTGAGATGCTATTGAGACTTCAACTTCTGTCAAAACATAAACTATATTCATAAAATAATAGTAAAAGTTTGTTAAAATTACAAATATTTTATGAATAACTCACTACAGCATAATCATTAAATTAGTAGTATCAATGTAACTTTTAGTATCATTCTTTTTTAAAGTATCATTCTAAGCACTCTTCAAAAGTTACTCATGCACTTACAGCTAAAAGGAAAAAAACAGGTAAGACAATTTAAAGGAAAAGAAACAATCAGAACAAACCAGAAAAAGGTAAAAGATTACATTTTATTTGGGGAACAACAGAGCTGCCTTATATTACAAATTGTCCCTGTCTTACATTACAAACAAAAATAAATTCCAAATGGATAGAAAACCAAAATATAACAAATACAATCATAAAAACAGATGGAAATATAGAATTTGTTTAAAAACTTGGAGTAGAAGAGGCCATCTAAGACACAGTTTTCAAGCCCAAAAGGAACAAACAGGTAAATCTGTCTACATAAAAACTTTAAAAGTCATAAAGTTACAAGTCAATTAGAAATAAGAGTAGGAAAAATATTTGCAACATACATGAAGGATTAATGTCCAGAATACTTAAAGAACTCCTACAAATCAACATGAAGAAGATAATCCCCTGGAAAGACAGATTTTTAACTGTTATGTTCACTGCCATATCTTTAGGATTTGGTATCAAGTAGTCAGTCTGTAAGTAATTTGTTAATGGATAGGAACAACCAATTATGAGATAAAGACTATAAACTGCCAACACAGACATGAAAATATTCTCAGCCTCATAAGCAGGAAAATGCAATCAAAAGAATGGTAAAAAATGCTGCCCATCAAAGATATAAAAATATAGCCAGGGTACTGGCACACACCTGTAATCCCAGCACTGCGAGGGGCTGAGGCAAAAGGACTGCAAATTCAAGCCCAGCCTGGACAACTTAGTAACCTAAAAAAATAAAAATTAAAAATTTGCCTGGGGATGTAGCTCAATGTGAAGGCCTTGGGCTCAATCCCAGTACCACCCACAACAATAACAATAAAATAAATAATACCCAGTTTTGGTAAAGGTATGGGGAAAGTCTCATCTTATAGATAGCTCATATGTAAAATGGGACTACATTTTTGGAAGCTACATAATATTGTGTATTAAATTTAAAATATGGACTTTCAAGCCCCAAATTCTACTTTTATATATCTACCCTACAAAAATACTTCTACATGAACACAAAGAGAATGCATACAGGGGCTGGGGATTTAGCTCAGCGACACATTGCCTGCCTGGCAAGCACAAGGTCGTGAGTTCGATTCCCAGTACTGGGAAAAAAACAAAAAAAAAAGAGACTGCATACAGATAGGTACTACAGCACTGTTTATCACAAAAGAAGAAAAAGTGCATCATAAAATAATGCTTTAATAAATAATTTGGAAATCAGTTCAGCAATTAAAAAGAATGAGACAGACATGTATGTACTGATACATGTTATTATAAAACTATAACTTTCTTTATATACAAATATGAATGTAAAGTCATAGAAAAGAGTCTAAGCCGGGCATGATGATACACACCTGTAACCTGCAGGCGCAGACAACTAAAGTAGATGGTTAGTTTCAACCAATGCATAACTCGAGTTCTACAAGCCACAAAGCCAATTATTACATTCTCTTTTTTTTTTTTTTCTTTTTTAAGGTGGAGAACCTGCTTTAGGGATACACAGCTAAAACACCACCTCAAATTACAGAAATGGTTTGGCAAAGAGATGTTATAGCTTGGTATGTACCATTATGGTTTTAGCTATCAGGTGCTAAAAGTAACACACTGTTCCTGTCATGCCTATGGCTTGATCTTGCTGCAAGAGGCTGATATACAGAGGGATATGATGATAATGGAGGAAAATATTAGGAAGAATATAGCGGAAGGGTTTGGGGGACTGAGTCAGCTGAAAAGACGAAGTGAATAGTAAAGGAACTGAGGATTAGGAAAATAAGGGATGACTGGATGTCAAGTAGTAACTAAAGTAAACAGGATGTGAGGCATGGTGGTTGAGGCCTCCTCATAGAAGAGGGTAGATCCTGAGTTCTCAAAGGTTGCACAAAACGATCTTAGCACAAGCTTAAACAGACTTCACATGGGAGTTTAGTCAGATCAGTAGGGGGCTGACAGTGTGGCAAAGCCTCCCACTGTTGCTACGGGCAATGTTCCATCTCACTGATCCCAAAGGCATCACAGACTGGCAAAATCCTGGGCAAGTTAATTACTCTCTTTAAGTCTACATTTTCTCAAATGCAAAACAAAGATAATACTACTCATGTGAGGGGCTGGGGATTTAGCTCAGCGGCACAGCGCCTGCCTGGCAAGCACAAGGTCATGAGTTCGATTTCCAGTACCAGAAAAAAAAACAAAAAAAATACTACTCATGCGATAAAGTTGTTACAAGGATTAACAGATGAGACAGATGTCTGGCACAAGGTAAGTAGTCTAAATGGTACCATTATAGGGATCACCAAAGCCAAGAGAACGGTTTCTAAGGACAGGCAGTCAACACTATCAAGTCTTTTAAAGTGACCAGGGGCTGGGGATTTAGCTCAGCGGCAAAGCGCTTGCCTGGCAAGCGCAAGGTCGTGAGTTCGGTTCCTGGTACCGGAGAAAAACCAAAAAAAAATTTAAAAATAAAAATAAAAAATAAATAAAGTGACCAGAAGGGTCATGTTGAATACCTGCAGGAGGAGATAAATTTATAGAGAAGATAAAGCCAGTTTTGATATTAGTATGCAATGTACAAAAAGGCTTTAAGGAAAAGCCTCATATAGTCAGAAGAACTCAACTAGAAGCTCCAGTATACTTTTGTTTAACATAGGTTCTCAGCCAGAAACCAGGTGTCTCAGACTGATGTATTTCTACTGACAGACTCTTGGTGTGGCGGGGGAGATTATGAGCTATTAATTAAAGTAGCCCAGAGAGAACATGGTTGGTTGAATTGCTGCAGAATACAGCTGTGGAAGAAAGAGACTGAACATGATAAAGTCTGGTTTTTTTGTGTTTCTTTTGTTTTTGTCTTTTTGAGACAGGGTTTCGCTATGCAGCTCAGGCTGGCCTTGAGCTCACTTTGTAGCCCAGGCTGGTCTGGAACTCACAATGATCCTCCTGCCTCAGCCTCCCGAGTGCTGGCATTACAGACTTACAAGTACGCACCACCATACCCAGCAAAGTCTGCTTATTTAACTTGACTGAAATAATTTTATCCTTAGGAACTGTTATGGAGTAAACTTTCTCCTTTGTTCTGTTCTCACCAATCTCTGACTATGTCATTAACACCATAAAAACTCACAGAAATCTGATCAAGCTTACTAAACCTCTTTCTGGGTAAGTGAATTTTAGATTCTCTAATTGTGTCTATACCTAAACACAATGGCAGGGTAGAGGATGTGGGCAACTGCCAAGACCTCTTCCCATCAGTTGTACCTCTGAATATTTTGTTTGTTTGTTTTGTGTTTTTGTCTTTGGAGACAAGGTCTTACTATGTAGTGTGGGCTGGTGTTGAACTCACTATGTAGCCTAGGCTGACCTCAAACTTGAAGTGATCCTCCTGCCTCTGCCTCCTGAATGCTGGGACTACAGGCGTATACCACCACACCCACCTCCTCTGAACATTTAAACAAGACCTACCATGAAACAAACAACATACCCTTTATAAACTCAAGAAAGGGTCTAAACAAAGATTACAAGAAATCTCTTTTTTCTTTCTCTGGTTGTGAGAAAGGGAACCATTTCTAAGAGAATTATATGATAAAGGCACCCTCCTTCACCTCCCCCTACTCTACACAATTCAATTAGCTCTAGACACTAAAGATCTAAGTGTCTTCCTCAAAACATCAAATACCCAAATACAGCTTCAGCCCAGAGGAATCTCTTAAAACTGTTCTTAAATCAAGTGGGGAACACTTTTAAAAAATCAAGTGTGGTGTCACAAGCCTTTAATCCCAGCAATGAAGAGGCTGAAGCAGGATCTCCCAAGAGTTTGAGGCTAGTGTGGGCTACATAATGAGTTCAAAGTCAGCCTAGATGCCAGGCGTGGTGGTGCACACCTGTAATCCCAGCACTCCGAAGGCTGAAGCAAGAGGACTGTCTAGAGTTCAGGACTAGCCTAAGCTACAAAGTGAGCTCAAGGGCAGCCTGAACTGCATAGTAAGACCCTGCCTCAAAATAAAAAAATTAAGTCAGCCTAGACTACACAGGCCCTACCTCAGAAAATAAAAACAACAAAACAAAAACACTCTTAATGTTTAAACTTTCCCAGATTCAAAGAGAGCAAAATTCATATATTATAAAACATAAGGACTGCTTTCCCAGAAAACTCAAAAATGTCCACAAAGATAGATGGTTAAGACCTGTAACTAGCTCAGAAAATAAAAAGAAACTGCGTATTTTACATTAACAAAAAAAATCTGCAGAAAAAAATAATGTAAGATTTAAAAGGTTCAGTCCTGGATTTTGAGCACAGAATATCTGAATTGAAAAGCTACAGAATTTGGGTTTTGAAATCAAACAAACTAGGATTCTGTTAGCTCCATCATGTTACCGTATAACCTTGAGACAAATTCCTCTTTTTCTCCACCTTTGCTTCCTCAATAAAACAAGAACACTATCTTTAAAGGCACATAAAGGAATTAAATAAATTAGTATATATAAACCTCTAAGCACAACATGTGGTGCACAGCAGCATGCCAATTTTCCAAAGGTTTAATCAAACTGATTCAGAGAGAATGTGAGATTCAAGGAATAGGACAAATAGCTGACCAGAAAGAAAAATGTATTCTTCAGTTACTCAAATTATTAACTTTCAAAATGAGAACAAAAGAGAGAAAACAAGTATCTCAAATTACTACCTAATTATAAACGTTAGGCTACAACTGTAAAAGATGTTCCTCTTCTCCTCTTCTTATATAATTCTTTGAAGTTCCATGTTCATACAATTTCTTCCATACTCTTCCTAAAGTCCTAACTCAAGATTCTCCTTACTTTGGTCCTGGGATGACCTTATCCTTAGCCAGACAGACACATTTCAGTGTTCACTTAGTATTCTAAAGACTTCTGAGAGAAGGCCAGACGCTAGAGGTTAGAAAGAATCCATTTGGCATAACGAAAAGCACATGGACAATGGAAACATACAGACATGGGTTTAAGCCCTACCACTACTACTTTCTAGACATATAACTTTGGGCAAGGCACTTAAAACCTCTAAAATATTTCCTCCTCTGTAAAATGGATATAATGTCCCTATATCTCATACTGTACACATCAGGATTACAGAAATGCCTATGACAATCCTTGGCACATAAAAGGCCAATTAATGGTAACTAATATTAGGGTACAACTGCCAGTTGCCGTACTGAACATTTTGCCAGGCTGTACATTTTTAACTGGCAAAAGAGTCAGACTGCTCCCACATTCCCATGCTTATAGCCAAAGCATTCCATTTTGTGATCTATAATTAACCAAATTAAGAGCTTAAACAATTCAGGGCAAGAATGCACTAACATGGTTCAACTCATTCTTTCCTGACAGCAACAAAGCCAGGCAAGGTAGGTATGGTTGCCAAAACCGAGTCTGTCTGAACTAGGTCATTACTGATAATGATGTAAACACAAGTTAGCCAAGGTTCTTCGGCTTGCAGCTTTATTGTCAGAAAGTTTTAACTTTTCTAAAATAAATACCCTTCTGCCTGGTTTTCTCTGCTGTGTTTCAATACTCCTAACACCAATTTCTAAGAGCACAGGGAAGAAATCCTCTCAAGTGCTACACATTCACTATGGAAGTTATCTTCGCTTTTCATAACTTATTTCTAGAGATTTTTTGTTTGCTGAGTTCACGTAATGTGAACTTGCGAAGAACATTATACAGAAATATACTTCCAGTGACAAGATCTGGCCTGCAGAGTACCACAAGTTACAGGATGGAGGCAAGTTCCAAAGATAAAATATGACTGAAAGTAACCTGCACAACCTATGTTCATTCTTATTAACTACTGCACTTGAGAATTCTGGCTGTTACAAAAAGTTTATTTCCCTTGCATGGGTTGTGCAGAGTAACAGAACTAAGAAAACTGATGACAGATACACGAATGGAATAAGGAAAACCATCAATGGAAATGTGACTCAACATAAATAAGTTTTTACATGACAATTATGCAATAAAAGTCACCAAGTACACAGTCAAAGGCTATTTCAATCCTAGTGTTCTCAGTTCCTCCATAATAAACCAGAAGGGAGCCAAGGTCAGAATGATTAAATAGCAAATCTAAGAATCAATAAAGGCTCAACAAATCAGAACATCACAATGCAGTGAGGTGACTTTCCGCTTGAGGAAAGAACCATCTCACGCCCTTCCATTTAGCCAATGTAAAGAAAGTTAAAGATTTTTAAGAAGACGAAAAAAAAAAACAACTCAGTGATGCCTTTGTGTCATACAGCTGTATCCTTGCCCAGAACTTCACCTGCTTAACTTTCAGCAGAGAAGTGGGGTTTTTTGGGTGCAATTAACATTGTAAAGCAAGCTCAGCCCTGTCTTCTATAGCCTCAAGGTTGCTGAGTAAATCTAGAATCATGGAACATACATTTTAGTAATGAAAAAACAGGAAGAAGGTGGTTCAGTGGCATGGAAAATGGCCAAGAGGCACATCTAGAATTAAGAAAAACAGATTCTGGTGTGTTGTCTGTAATTTTTTTAAAACTTCTTTCTATGCAATCTATTGAACCCTATATTTCAGAGGCGGTCATGGTAGTACATACTTAACCCATGATAAGATTAAAAGTCATTGTTCATATTAATAATGTTGTCATTTCTTGGCACCCTACTATACGTGCCAAGTTCAATGCTAACATCTATAAAAGTGTTATAAAGTATTTAATACTTAATGTCTGATACTTAATCATACTAATATCCTTATTTTTATTCAACAGGAATCTGATTTGTAGCATTTAAAACTTACCCAAAAGCTAGCAGGAACTGGGAGAGAAGGTACTAGGATTCAAACCCAAGTGTCTGTCTGTCTCACTATAAACTCCACGATCTAAAAGCAGTGTTAAACACTTTTACTTTCCAAAGATCTGACCTAGTTACACATTTTAGACTTCTGCCTGACTCTTCATCACAAGAAAAACATTTAGGGGCTGGGGATTTAGCTCAGTGGCAAAGTGCCTGCCTGGCAAACGCAAGGTTGTGAGTTCGGTTCCCGGTACCGGAGAAAAACCAAAAAAAAAA
>NW_004955479.1:10002111-10009042 GCF_000276665.1 Chinchilla lanigera | reverse complement strand
TCGGGGTCCCCGCCGCCCGCCGGGGGGGCCATGGCGCCCACAGCCGCCGTGCTCAGTCCCAGCTGCGGCTCCGCCTCGGAGGGGCTCAGGTCCTTCAGCTCCACGTCAGGCACCTTGGCGGCAGCCGCTGCTGACACAACCTGCACCGACATCACCGCTCCCACTGAAACCGCCGGCTCAGCCTCCTGCTCCGACTCCGGCTCCGGCTCGGCCCCGCCTCCCACCTCCCTTCCCCTTCCCTCCCCCATTCCCCCACTCCTCCCCTCCATCGCCGCCGCTCCCACCCCCTTCCTCAGCCCGCCCGCCAGCCGGCCGGCCCGGTCCCCCGCCCGCGCGCGAGGCTCCACGGAACCTGTAGTGCGCTTGCTTAGGGCTGCACGCGGAGCGAAGACCCGGGGACCTCAGGCCCCGACGTGCACTGCGCGCGGGGGCGGGCCGTGGGGGCCCCTGGGAATTGTAGTCCCTTTGGCCTTCCTCCGATAAGTGGGGAATCTGTCGCGGAGAGGGCGCTCCAGGACCAGCGACTAAGGGAAAGGAGTGAGGGTGGGTGATGCGACGGAGAGGAGGAGAAAGACCACGTCTCCACAGGAGTTGTGGCTTCCGGAGAGGGAATGCCAGAAACTCTAGGGAAAGCGGGGGAGGAATGACTCTCCCCTGACAGAGTGCATTTCCTCTGTGAGCACGTCTGCGATCACGTGGGCGGGCAGCCTTTAAAGGAAAAGCGGCGTGTCACGTGAGGCGCGGCGGGGGGCGGGGGGTGCCGGCTCCTGGCTGGCGGCTTGGGCTTTTCTCACCGAGCTGCAACCCTAACTTGCTTCCCAACTTCAGTGGCTTGTTTTTAAAAAGGGATAAAGTAGGATCTTGCGTGCTATGGCGATCTGTGGTACATTGTGAACTTCGAAGCTAAAAATCATTCCCTAAAGAAGGTCGCACTAGGTTGAAATTTCACTGCAGAGGAGTTAACGTTGCCTGAAACGAGGCCAAATCTTTTGACGTATAAAGTCTCTGAGGGAAATTTAGAAATTCGGATTCATATGTAGGAGCCGGGCGTGGTGGCGCACGCCTGTAATCCCAGCACTCGGGAGGCTGAGGAAGGAGGATCGTCGCGAGTTCGAGGACAGCCTGGGCCACAAAGTGAGCTCAAAGCTAGCCTGAACTTCATGGCGAGCCCCTGTGTCAAAAAGACAAAAAAACAGATTCCTATGTAGCAGAGAGGAACGTGAACTAAAATTCAATAATGATTTCTTTAAATGCTACGATTTAGATGATCTTACTTTTTTGTACCTTTCTAAGTTTTAAGTTTTATATTTATTTTAGAAGGTGCAAGCTCAAATACGTGAGTGGTAGCTTTATTTTGAATGACAAAGAGGTACCTGAAAGTGATGTCCAACAACAAGGGAATGGTTACAACCTTTAAAATTGTTTTTTAAAAAAAACTGTTTTCCAATCAGGAGTGGTCACATGTGCCTGTAGTCCCTACTAGTCGGAAACTGAGGCCGAAATCACTTGAGTGAAGGAGTTGGAGGCCAGTCTGAGCAACATAAGACCCACTTCTCAAAACAAAATTTGTTTTCTGACAACTGTTATTAATGATAAGGGAGAAACAATACATATGACTTTAAAAATGGAGCTAAGAGGCAAAATTGCACATTTTCCTAAGGGGTTTGTTTTATTATTTATACTAGGGATAGAACTTAAGAGCCATGAGCTAGGTCCCCAGCCCTTTTTTTTATTTATTTATTTTTAAATATTTATTTATTTATCTATTTATTGGTTTCTGGAATTGAGCTCAGGATCTTGCACTTGCCAGGCAGGTGCTTGTGCCACTGAGCTATATCCCCGGCCCCCCGAGCCCTTTTTATTTTGAGACAGGATCTAACTAAATTCCCCAAGCTGGCCTTGAACTTGTGATCCTCCTGCCTCATATTCCCAAGTATCTGTGATTATAGACATGTGCCACCATATCCAGCCTGTAAGATTTTTTTTTGTAAATAATAGGGAAAAAACGATAAAAATACATTAAGATGAAGTTGGATTTTGACATAAGGTTTTTCTATCTCTATTTTTAGAAAAAAATGAGGCAAAGGGATCTTATACTTACAGCTGTTCAGAGAGTGACAGCTCTGACAACTCAAATGGGCCACTGGACATCCAGCCTTTGGATCACACCCACCCCACCAAGAGGAGAAAGGGAGAAGTCACCTGCCTTGAGCTCCTTTCCTTTGCTACTACAACCTTGGAAATCTGTTCACTTGGTGGAATTGTCGTACCTTGAACGGAGGCTTTCATTTCCAACCTCCAAATTTCTGCCTCACTACGTGTTGGAAGGCATCAGGTCATTTTTATAGGGCCACCAAGTCCACCAGACACTAGAGCTTCTTAAGCTTTCTCTTCACATTTCTGGCTTTCAGAATTTCCTTCCTGTTAAAAAGAAACAAACAAGTGCTTCATCCTCCAGCTGTTGGGGCAGAGAGTAACAGTTCTATAACTGATTTCATTCTTCCTCTTAATTCACAAGGGAGCTGCAGTACAGTCATCCGGCCTGGGTAGGACCTCATAGGCAGCAGCTGCCTACCTGGTCTGCCTCTAGAATTGATTACTGAGGATGAATGAATTCTTAAGTGGGAACATTATAAAACATTGGGAACACTGAAAAGAGATGGATATTCATTCCATATTTATCCCGGTACCAGCACTGTCTGGGTCCAAGTGTTTATCAGGTCATACACTTCCCCCATTTTCAGCTCCATCCTACTTCTGCTTTGCTACCCAAGGACACAGGTATAGTTGAAGACAAAATTACTATACTGGAGACAGATGATCAGATACAAGTTTATGAAATTTAGACTATAGGCCTTTGCCAGTTACCTGGTTATTCAGCTTCCAGAACTGTGGCAAACAAGAGTACATTTCCCATGCAGGAGGTTGGAATAACTTCTCTGAGGTCTCTCACCAGTCTAAGAGAGAAAGGAATACTGAGAGCTCTCCCAAGGAAATAGGCCAGCCAGATCACAATGGAGACCACACTCAGCTTCACTAGCTTCTGTGATCCATCTAGCACAGTGCTCTTAGCAAAGCAACCAGACAAACAAAGAAAATCTCTAACATGAAAGGCAGAGACCAACAGAGGCAAGCAGAGACAATAACTTGGAGGAAACAGCAACTGGGCATTAAGAAGAAGGTGAGACAGGGGGCCAGGGACACAGCTCAGTGGTGTGGTGCTTGCCTAGCATACAGATGGCCCAGGATTAGATCTCCAGTACCGGGGGAAAAAAGCAAGATGTAAAATATTATTAACATCCTTGGAGACTCACAGTATTGTATTTGTGAAAGAACATATTGTTTCAAGGCATGAACATTCAGAAAACAAACGTAACTGTGAGATGAAAGTATGCTAGTAGAATTTTTAGACAAAATTTAAAAGTAGGAAAGATGAATTCATTTTTGCTCATTGTTGAATGATGACTTGTTTCAGTGTTTTTGTATTTATGTCTAATGCACATTTTAAGATGATAGATGTAATATATTGAATAATTTCAAGTTTCTGGAAGAGGTATTTTTTGTACTACTGGAGATTGAACCTGAGCCTTTGTGTTTTCTTGAGACAGGGTTTCACTAGGTCACTACATTGCCCATGCTGGCCTCAGACTTACTTAGTTACTTTTCTCATTGCTCAGACAAAATACCCAACACGCAAGTTAAAAGAGGAAAGGTTTATTTCAGCTCACAATTTGCAGAGGTTTCAGTCCATAATCGGCTGGCTCCAAGGCAGGGTAGTAGGCAGAGGGGCATTGCAGAGGGAAGGCACTTCATGGCAGGCAAAGGACAGCAAGAGACAAACAGTGACCCTCTTTCTGTCCCTTATATTGCATCCAGACTACCCACCCTTAGGACAGGTAGCATTCACGCCCAGGCTGGGGCAGCCTTAATCCTAGCATTGCGCCATGATTCAATCCCAGTGTCATATCTTTGATCCCAGCATCACACACCCTAGACCCAGCCACCTCTGAAAAGCCCCACCTATGACCACATGTGGCTTTGGGGGCCATCTAGATACAAGCCATAGCACTTTCTATTTTCCTGCCTCAGCCTCAACTGCTGGGATTACAGGCATGGGCCAACACACCCAGCTGGAAAAAGATAATCTTTTAGGAATTATTTTTCAAGCCTTCAATATAGTTTTTTCTTTAAATTTCAAAAATAGAGACAGGGCTGTAGCTCAGTGGTGGCACTTGCATAACATGCATAAGGCCCTGGGTTTGATCCTCAGCAACACAATTCATTAAGTAATTAAAAAACCAAAGAAAAAATAGTAAAATAAACTAACAGTACAGCAGTCCAGAAAACCCTGCATCTGCATAATATAAGGGTCAAAAGACAATAAGAAGGTAGAAGAGAAAAAGAATTCAGGACATTTCCCAGAACTGAAGATGAGAATTTCCAGAATGAAAAGAACCATTAGGTGCACTGTCCAATGGATTAAAATGGACACATGTTAATATGCATTGTTGTAAAAATTCCAAATTCTGGGGGCAAAGACCAGATCCTTCAAATGTCTGGATTGGAACAAGAGATGACTCTTTATTTTTATTTTTTTGTTTGTTTGTTTGTTTTGAGGCAGGGTCTCACTATGCAGTTCAGGCTGGCCTTGAGCTCACTCTGTAGCTCAGGCTGGTCTCGAACTCACGATGATCCTCCCTCTTCAGCCTCTGGAGTGCTGGGATTACAGGCGTGCGCCACCACGCCTGGCAAGAGATGACTTTTTCAAAGCTGCAGTCAAAAAGGTATTGAACTTCTTCATTACTGGCAGTTAGAAGACAATGTCTCTAAATACTACAGACCGTCTTTCTCCAGAAAACAAAGTGACAATGAACCAACTTGGCTAAGAGCAGCCATCTACTGTGCAGTGGGTAGGGGACCAATCCTGCTTTGGTCTCCACCTCTGAAGTTCTTATTGCCTCCAATATAGACCCTTTTGGCAATGCTACAATCAGAGCTTTTGCAGGACGTAGTGGCGCACGCCTGTAATCCCAGCACTCAGGAGGCTGAGGCAGGAGGATCATTGCGAGTTCAAGATCAGCCTGGGCTACAAAGTGAGCTCAAGGCCAGCCTGAGCGGCATAGCGAGACACTGTCTCAAAAAGACAGAAAAAAAAAAAAAAAAAAATCAGAGATTTCTCTGCTGCTGGCTAAAAGTTCAGCTTTTGTAAGTCTACTGAACAACTGTTCGTTCACTTTCCAGTTTTCAAAACTGTTAATACTAGCTCCTCCTTTAGCTGCTCCCACTATCCCATCCCTCCACTGTAGGCAGAGTAAAATAAGAGCCAAACCTGGTGTGGTGGTGAGTATCTGTAATCCCAGAACTCTGGAAAGCTGAGGCAGGAGGATCCTGAGTTCAAGCACAGCCCAGCATGGGAAACTTTAGTGACTTAACAAGACCCTATCCCTATCTCACAATAAAAAATAAAAGGGCTGGGCTCAGTGCAAACGCCCTCGGTTCAGTTCCAGTATGGGAGTGGGAAAAAAAAACTAAATCTATATTCTTTGTGTGGGAAAGTGGGGGACAGATGGTATAGGATGGGCTGTTGATCAAACGGATTTCAGGTAAACCTGTCAAATGATAATGCCCAAACCAAACACTCAAGAGGTACCATTACAATCATGTGATTCAGACAAAAATAAATATCATAAGGGTCATCTAAATTAAAGTGGTTGGCTCCCAGGACAGGAATGATGAAGTAGGCAGTAGGGGTGGGATGACAGAAGAGCTGTTTTAAGTAATAAAACCTACATAACAGGAGCAGGATATACTTCTGTGGCTTAGCACCAAACCCTGGATTCAATCCACAGTGTGTGTGTGTGTTGGGGGTGTTTGGGAGACTTGAACAACTAGTTGACTTTTCAAATTGTATTATGTGTATCTTAGATGAAAATAAAAACGTTATGCTGGACGTGGTGGTGCACACCTGTAGCCCTAACTGTTCAGGAGGTGGAGATACGATTATGAGTTCAAACGCAGCCTGGGCAATTTAGTGAGAACCTGTTTCAAAGTAAATAATAAACGGAGCCAAGGATGCAGCTGAGTGGTAGAGCACTTGCCTCGCATGCGTGAGACCCTGCATTCAGTCCTCACTACTGCAAATAAACAAATAAGGAAATCAAAAGCAGCATGTAAATTGTTTGTGGATTCATGACTGCATGCGCATGAGAAAGTATAAAAACAGATGAAAAGGAGACACAGTTGTTTTGCTTTCCAGGAGTGGGAAAGTGGAGGAGGGAGGTATAGGATGGGGTGTTGATCAAGAGGGATTACATTTTATTTCATTAAAAAAACAGGCTGGAAGAAAATTTAATAAAATGATAAAAAAAAAAAAAGTCAATTCTGAGTGTTAAGAATATGGGTGCTCATTTGGTCAGTTTTTGTGTTTTCTCTATTTTTCTTTTCCATTTTCTTAGCTACACAAACGCGGCAGGGGAAGGGCTGGGCAGTGTATAGACTGCGTTAAGGAAGCCGAAACCAGCATAAGTCCGCCTCAGAACCCCGGGCGCTGGACGCCTGACTTCCGGAGAGCGGAAAGGGGGCCCAAAGGCAACCCTGAGGGCAGGGCCTGCCAGAGGAAAATCTCAGGGCAGCGGCAACAGGGAGGCCTCAAAACAGCCTCCTTTTGGCCCTGAGGGATTTCCTCAGTGATCTAGAAAGGTTTTGGATAGAAAGTGACCACTGCTGCTCAATCCTTAGATCCGGGGCGCTACTGAAAACTTCTAAATTTCTTGATCTAGAGGGATGTCCTGGGTCCGTCGGGCCGCGGTCTAACGCCCGCATTCATAAAAGGCGGACTCGGCTTCCCTCTGGTGGTCACGGTCTGCTTCTGCGATCACATTGAGAAAGGTCTCATTGCTGTTTATTTTATTTATTTAGTTAGTTGTTGTGT
>NW_004955479.1:10000475-10002011 GCF_000276665.1 Chinchilla lanigera | reverse complement strand
AAAAAAAAAAAAAAAAAGAAAAAGAAAAACATTTGGCCAAAGTTATAAAGCATCTGAAACTAGTAAAAAACATACCCCAGATTTCCTAAGTCATATCTAGGTACAGTACTCCCAGCACCGCTGCCCCAGCTGCCTGTTACTATAATTCCTCCCAGAGTTTACTGTTGCTTATGACAAGGACACTATCCTAATGCATTATTAAATTCCTTCTGTCTTGCCTGTGATATAATTTATCACTATATTTGTGTACTCAGAATGAAAGCGTTATCTACGATACCTTATCCATGAGGCAATTACAACAAAATGGCAGGATTGAAGGTTACAATTCAGCTCAGTCCTACAGAGTAAAACCCATGCAGCCCTCACAAATCCTTTTATTGCTGTTCTGATAAAACAATTAAAAATCATCCAGAGCAATTAAAAAATAAATCAGTGTTCTTATTGTGTCTCAGAAATCAGAGCCACAACCCTTTTTTCTATGAGCCACATCTCTGACTTCTGCAATATTAGTCTTTTTTTTTTCCTGCGCTGATTAACTTGGGAGTGGACAGCCCAGATAGTCAACGCGCAAATAATACAGAAATAGTATCACATCTAGGAATACTTGGTGTTCTCGGGCTTCCCCAAAACTGCGTACAAAGAAGTTGACAGTTGACACAGCCCCACAATGTCCGCTTCTCCAAAAGTACAAGCATTTCTTCAACCTTTCAGGTCACAATAAAAGAACAAATAAAACATTCTCTTCTAATTATCCTGCTGGCCAACTACTAAGTGAGGAGGACAAACTTCTTAAAGAGTGGAAAACCTCTCCCTCACCCTTCTACAATCAAAAAAGATGCCGGGTACCGCAGGAACTGGGAAAGGCACAGTATCAGTACTGCTCTAGGAGTTCTTTCTTTCTGCGGCTCGCCACAGAAAGGCAGAAAGTCATCATCTGCACAGAAGCTAGGAAACTCGGAGAATTTCACTGAGAGCTTACTCTTCCTAGCAGGAAAGATCTTTCTACCTTTACTGCTGGGTGAAAACCTAAAAGCGGTAGGGGTTTTCTATGCGTCATCGGGGTCTCTTCTCCGGACAGTCCAGAAAACAAGACGCGAGGTGTACGGAGGGGCGGAGGGGCCGCAGTGCCAGGTGCCTCTCCTCCCGCGCCCGTCCCGAGTAGGCTGGGCGCTACCTCCATGTTATCCTAGCGGAGTGGCCGCGCCACCTGGAGTCTCTGCGTCCAGCACGGGCGGCCGGGCGGGGGCAGCGCTGAGACCCGGTCTGGGGAAGGGGTCTCTGCTCCCACGCGCGGAAGGGCAGGCGTGGAGGGTGTGCCGCCGCGCGGAGAGGGTCTGAGGCTCCCTCCCTCCTCTCCGGAGTCAGCCCGGCCCCAGTACCTTCTTGACTGTGCGCGGCGCCTCGGTGACGGTGCCGTCGGGGCTGACAAGGGCCTCGCCGCCGTCGCGGTGCCGCTGGTGCTGGTGATGTGGGTCGCTCCGCTTCATGGCCGACGCCTGCGGCACCTTCCCGGCGGCAGGGCTGAGAGCCGCGGCG
>NW_004955479.1:9973530-9993195 GCF_000276665.1 Chinchilla lanigera | reverse complement strand
GAACCAGGAATCGAACTCAGGACCTTGCGCTTGCCAGGCATGTGCTGTGCCACTGAGCTAAATCCCCAGCCCCCTCGCATTGCTGTTTAAAGCCCAGGAAGAGCCCGGCGACCCTGTCCTCCATGCTTTACAAGAGGAAACAGTCTAGAGAATGGACAGAGGGAGACCCTGGTAGTTGCATGTCCTTGATGAAGAAAATCATAGCACTTTCCCTTATTTCTGAAAAGGTCATTAGGCAACACTGATGTTTTATTTTACTGTTATTGACAAAAGCTGAAAAGTAGCTGTTGTGCTTTTGAGAAAAATAACCGTAAAAGTGAATAAGATAAGCACAGAGGGAACACAAGTGGGAAATCTGGATAGAAACAAAATTTGAAGTTCAGAACTGAAAGTGGAAAGAGCCTGGCCTCGGGAAGTCAGGAAGATGCTGGGCCCAGCGTCTATCACTTACTAGCATCAAGGGTATGTGCAGCCATTCTGCTTCGCTGAGCTTGTTCTATATGAAATCAGCTCCTCTGATTAGCTCGTTCTCACAGTGGCCAAGAGCCGTGAACCAAAGGGCTCTAACTGAATCACAGCATTACCCTTTACTGTGGGGTCTAGCACAAGCTATTGAACCTCTCTGTGCCTCTGTGTCTTTTGTTGCTGCTGTTTTGGTGCAGAGGAATGAGACAGTCTTGCTGTGCAGTTCAGGCTGTCCTTCAATTCACTATGTAACCCAGGCTGGTCTTGAACTCACAGCAATCCCCCTGCCTCAGCCTCCCAAGTGCTAGGGTTACAGGCATGTGCCACACCTGGCAATGTTGCTGAGTGTCTTGATGGGTGTAAGAGCCCTATAGACTTGCTGAGGGTGTTGGTAGCTAATGCCTGTGCTCGGGAGAGTACCTAATAAAGAATTAGCTATCATTAGTACAATGCACATGTAAAACATCAAGGATAGAATCAGCATGTTCTCAGGGCCCTTTCTCCTCCTGGAATCTGACTCTAGTCAAAGTATGTCCCCGTAACCCAAGCAGCAGTGGAGAGGGGTCCTCTCCAAAAAGCCTGGCCAACCCTCTACAGTGGCCTGCGAGTCTGCTGGTTCTGCCCTTTCCTCGTTGTAACGCCGAGCCCCTGTAACCCAGACACATTTGGAGGAAGTGAGACTAGCAGGCTTCCCTTGACTTTGAATTTCCCCAGCTGCAGGGGAGGAAGCTGTGGTTCAGAATGCTCCTGGACTGACTGGCATCCCTGGTAGCAGGCATGAGGTCCCCGGGAGCAGGGCCCAGGTCAGTGCAAGGCCCCATGCCCACCCACAGGGAGTGTCAGAGAGACGCTTCTTCCATCTCACTCCGGGGCAAACTGCAGGCTGTGCTCAGCGCAGTATGAAGCAGCTTCACACAGCCAGCACAGTCAGTGGACATCAGCCTGACCTCATCAGCACCAAGCTCTTAGTCTTTAAGACTAACCCCAGAGGATGTGGAAGACAAGAGACCGAGTAAATAGTCTGGGCAGGACTGGACGAAGGAAAAGAAACATACCCCAGTTTATACAAAAACCTTTTATTTATTGTTTGTATTTCTTCTTCCCATCCCTATCCCCGACATGGAACCCAACCAGCTTCTAAGACTGGCTGCTGTCTGGTCTTGAATATGGGTGCTAGGGACACCGCGGGAGGTCAGGAAAGGTAGGAACCTCCTCTTCTGCTGTAGTGGAAGCTGGAAGAAGCTTTTTTTTCCTGGCTGCAGCTACAGCAGCTTCCCAAGGTAACCCCTTAGTCAGAGGGACCAACCCCAGTGATAGACACGAGGAAGGGATGACTCGTCTCCCAGGGGCCTGGAGGCACCTGCCATGCCTTGCTTCTGTCCCATGCCAGGCCAAGGCTCTAGAGGTAAATCAATCTCTCCCTGGAGATGAAGCTCAGCGGCAAGTGACTCTGCGCGCACGTGTGTGTGTGTGTGTGTGTGTGTGTGTGTGTTGTGTACCTCAGTTCTGGGTCCCAATTAACAGTAGATAGGAAAGGGAAGGGAGGGTGCTGGAGAACAGAAGACAGGTTTGGGGTAGGATCCCTGTTCAGATGGATTACAGCCTTCATAGAGTAGGCACTTCTGACCCCACACACGCCTCTTTAGATAAAGGACACAATGAACACTTTTGGTCTAAGGGCAGGTATCCCTCATCTGCCAGACATGGGCTTGGCTGTCTCCTTGGCCACCAAAGTCCACTCTAGGTACTGTCACTCCAGGCTCCACCATTATTGCCCCACCATAAGGTCAGCTGGAGACCAATGCTGCCAGCCAGACTCCGGCTGGTGAGGCAGAAAGGACAACCCTGACTCTGGGGCCCTAACCCTGGGTGAGGTCACCCATGGAGACGCTCAGCTCTTTCCCACAGCCCTGCTGCTTTGAGCCAGACACACAGAACTCTCAAGGGAGGCCTACGAGCTCTGTGGAAGACAGGATCCCAGAGAAGCTCGCAAGGAAGAGAGCCTCGGTGGTATTTGCTCCTCTTCCCTGCCCCAGGCCCTGCTCTGCAGGCTCAGAAGTCTGAGTCTGCATCCATGAGCTCCGCTTCCATCAGGTTGGTTCGAGAATGAATGGGCCCCAGACCTTGGCGGCGGCCATGACCCCAAGCCATAGGGGCTGAGGCACTGGGGAGAAATGGATCCTGATGGGGACTGGGCTCTGGGCAGAAGGGGTTGGAGACCAGGGTCCAGGCTCCCTGGTAGCACGATTCCCCAGCTCCCCAGGCACCTGCAGCCACTAGGCACTTCTGCCGGGGCAGCTGAGGCAGCCGAGGAACGGCACTGGTGGCAGAGGCAGGGCCGGGAGCAGCATGGTGCCGATCCGGGGCCGCACCCAGGGGGCACACCTCCTTTTTCCTCTTCCTCCGCTTCTTCCGGCCCAGCCGCTTCTCCAGCTCTGGGGAGATCTCTGCCTCAACCAGCCACAGGTTGGCTTGTTCCTCTGGTGGCACTGACAGGAGAGAGAACACAGCCTGGCCCCCGGGCCTGTCCCCACCATGCTTCCCTCCCCAGGGCCCCTCTGCTTGAGCTGTGGGACCCACTGCTCTAGACTTCTTAGCCCCACACTCTGGCTCCTTTAGGGCAATGATGGCAAAGCTTTTAGAGCTTTCAGTGATAACCAACGGCCCCTGCAGCACATGGGATCTCCACCACTGCTCTAGGGCCTTTCCTGCTTCCTCCCCCTCTGGCAGCCTCTGGTACTTCAGTTCCAGGGAGCCTGGTCCCTAAGCACCTCCACCTTCCTACAGAGCCCTCATACCTGGGGTGGCCACGGGGGTGACAGAAACGTCCTGGGGCAGTATAGCTCCTCTCCGAGCTACCATCTTGGTGACATGCTGCGCCCAGGCAGAGGAGACATCAGCAGAGGGCTCATTGAGGTCAAAAGCCAAACCCGCTTTGGGGATAGAAGGAAAAAGGAACAGTGAAGTCATCTTCCCCCAGCCGGTCCCCTGTGCCACTTGCAGAGAAAGTGCCCACTGTAAGCACAGTGATCTCTTCCTGTTCAGAGTCTCAGAGGGCAGCTCGGAAGCCCGGCTTGCTCTCAGCGAAGGAGAGCACCTGGGGAAGGCAGAGAGGAAGGGAGAGGGATGGGAACCTCACAGAACCGAGCACTGGCAGGTAGGCCACGGACAGGAACAGCGGGAGACAGGGGCTCCCAGAGAGCAGACTGCGGGCTGGAGAGGACTGAGAGTGTGAGGGGCTGGGCACTGCAGGAGTTAAGCGGCCGGGAGGAAGGGCAGGGCGGAGGCTCACCCACAGGCCCGTCATGGGAGACCGTGTGCATGCTGAACGAGAGCTCCTGGCCCGGGTTCTGCAGGAGCTCGCGCCGCTTGGAGAAGGCCTTGGCAATCATCTTGCTCTTCTTGATCCTTTTGGGCTCATCATCACTCTGCCCAGTCAGCCTACAAGCAGAAAGGGTGGTGGCGGGAAGTGGAAGAGCAGCTGTTTCCCGTCAAGTCTTGTGAAAGACCAGTGATTCCATTCCCTCCAGAGAAGGGGGCAATGCAAGGCCCCAGGTCCCTAGGGGACTCTGAGGAGTACAAACCTGCCCGTGAAGAAGTGAGCCTGGGATGTGGGGCTCCTGGGCGCCCTGCCCTCAAATCACTCACTCAGATGCCTCTGGTGTGGCACCGCCCCAGGCCTCCCAGAAACAGAAGGTGTCACCAGGGGGCAGTGGTGAGCCACAGAGAAAGCCAGAAAAATTGCTGCCACCCACCATGTGCAGGAAAAGGACTCCTCAACCTAAAGGGGGAGGGGTGGTGGTGCTGAGGCTGAGTAAGGTTGGCAGTTGTTTTGTTTTGATTTGTTTTTTGGGACTGTGAATTGAACTCACGACCTTGTGCTTGCCAGGCAGGTGCTGCACTGCTGAGCTACATCCCCGGCCCTCTGAGAGTAAGACTGGAGTGGTAGGATGAGCCAGTTGTTAACCCTACCTGCACCAGGTGCGCCTCCAGATGAGCAGAGTGGCTTTAGTCCAAACCCAGGTGCTCATGGCAATGCCGGTTCCAAACATGGCAAACAGGTTGATCTTCTCCACCAGGAGGCTGGGGCGATTCTTGATCTCACAGTCAGGAATGGGCTTCTTGGTGGGCAGCCCAATGGTCACGTTGGCCTGGCATCTATGGTGAGGAAGGATCACAGATAAGGCCTTCTGCATCCAAGGGTTAGGGTTAGGGTTAAGGCACCCAGACTATCAATCCAAAGACTGGGGAGAGCTGAGCCCCACTGCACTGGTTCCTTGTTTTGGTGCCAGGATGGAACCAGGGCCTCATGTATGCTAGGCAAGTCCTGCAGCACTGAGCTACATCCCCAGGCCCTCAAGGCGCTCACTGTCATGACCTGGGGATTTCCGAAAAGCTACTGCTATCTGGGCCCCACCCTAGACAATTACATCAAACTTCTGGGGCAGGGACCCAGGAATTACTGTGTGTTAAAGCTGCCCAGATTGAAAGCTGGCACCTTTGAAATGGAGCTTGAAGCAAGTTGGACCTGGTGGTACAGGCCTGTAATCCGACTACTCTGGGAGGCTGGGGTGGGAGGATGTCACTAGAGCCCTGGGCAACTCAGCAACTTAGCTAGACTCTGTCTCAAGATAAAAATTTTAAAGAGGCTGCACACATAGCCCAGTGTGAAGTTTCAATCCCCAGTACTGAAATGGGAGAAAAAATGAATGAGCCTGAGCAGTCGGGCAGTATCTACTTTCTTGGCATTTTAACTGCTGTCCCTGTAACAGCAGGTGCTGCACTTCTTTTGGCAGTGGAGATACTTCACTCTCCAATTCACCCTCATTGGAACATAAAAAAGCACCAGGAAAACTAGCAAACATGAACAGGTTGTCAAGTTAGCATACAGATGCAAGGATCTACACAGAGCTCCATAGGAGATACAGAGAGTGCAATTTCTTTTTCTTTTTCTTTTTTTTTTTTTTTTTTCCAGTACCAGGGATTGAACTCACGACCTTGAGCTTGCCAGGCAGGCACAGTGCCGCTGAGCTAAATCCCCAGCCCCTAAGTGCAATTTCTGCAGCTGGTCAGAGGAGCCAGAGTATGAAATGGCTTCATAGGTGCAAAGGCGTCGGCCAGACCACCTACAAGGTATAGACAGAATGCAGAGTGCAGGGATGTGAAGGCTGTTTGCCATGTTTGGCCAAATACAGAGCAGCTGGTATCATGGGTACTCAGACACTATCAGTCCCATCTGGGCAGGGGCCTGGCAGACTCCTGGTGCACAAGGGAGGGGCTGCCATCACTCCAGCCAGCCAGGGCTGCAGCTCCCACCACTGCTGCCCCCAAGCCCAGGCCCCTCACTCACAGAACATAGTCCCGGAAGCTGCGCTCCCACTCAGCCTGGTTGAAGAAGTCATAAAAATGGCAGCTGAAGGTGATCAGCACAAAGCCAAAGGCCAGGAAGCCAAAAATGCCTGTAGAAGACAGGGGCAGGGGCAGTTGGGATGTTGCCAAGCACAGACATTATGCAGCAGGGTGAGGGTGTCTGCCCCCTTGAGGACTGAAGACAGCCAAGTCTGGTAAATTCCCACTGGGGCTCAGGTCAAGAACTACATCCTTGCCAGATGTGGTGGCGCACACCTGTAATCCCAGCACTCAGGAGGCTGAGGCAGGAGGATCGTTGCGAGTTTGAGACCAGCCTGGGCTACAAAGTGAGCTCAAGGCCAGCCTGAACTGCATAGCGAGACCCTGTCTCAAAAAGACAAAAAAAAAAAAAAAAAAAAAGAACATCCTCCAAAACAAAGCCAGAGGGCACTGCGGCAGCTGCTGGGAGGCCCCTGCAAGAGAAGTGGCCCTGGGGAGGCCATCCTGCCATGCACGCACTTGGGTTCTTCACCTGAAAAAGCCCCTTCTTTTGAGCTGCTACCACTGCCCCTGACACACATAGAACCTGGGCCTGTCCCTGTCCCGCATCGCAATGAATGGCTGTATTCTGGGGGTCCCGGGGCCCCAAGCTGGCCAGGCCCTTGGGGGCCACTCACCCAGGCGCAGCATGGTCTCGTTGATTTTGCTGGCAGCTTTCTCACTCAGCAGTCCGGGGTGGTTGCTCTTGATGGAGAAGAGAGTCATGACTCCTGAACACAGGGGACTCAGACGTTAGCGAGGGAGGCTGCCCTGCTCGCAGGGGTGTGAGGGCGGGGGTGCCGTGGCCCTGTAGCCTTAGGTTTCATCACGGCTGGGCCGACTTAGAGCTTGGGGAACCAAAGACACCGGAGCATGGGGGAGTGGCTGGTGCCAATTACGCCCTGCACTGGGCTGGCTGGGGCAGAGCCACAACTGGCGGGCACAGAGAGGAAGCCTCCATCCTGGCCCAGCTGTCCCTAGGGAAGGCAGCCAGTCAAAGCTGTTCTGATTGAAAAAGCATGAAACAGAGACTTGAGAACAGCACTGCTGAACAGAAACATAAGGTGAGCCTCACACGTAATCTCCAATTTTCTAGTAGACACATTAAAAAAACAAGAGACATGAATTTCAATATGCTTTATAAACCTAATATACCCAAAATATATCATTCTAACACACAGTCCAGGTAACAATGAGAAATATCTCTCGTTAGTGAGGTCTGTTGTCTGCCACTACTATTGCACTGCTAAGTCTTTGAAAGGCGGGGTGTAACACTTAAGACGCTTCTCAATTTGGACCAGTTTCAGTGCATGCGGGCAGCGGCTACCATGCAGGACAGCACAGGTACAAGATATAAAGCAGAGGTTCAGACACTGCCAGAAAGGGAGGAAAGAAGGCTCAACAGCTGACAGGCCGGGAGGAGGAAACTGAAACCAACAAAAGAAAACCCAAAGAAAATGAGATAGATGCTAAGGCGTATCGTGGGGTAGCAGATTGGGACTAGAAGTTAGGGCCCCGTACATCTGTGAATGTTGTGAAAACTATGATGTGTATGTTGTGGGTACAAAGGAGATGGAAACCAAGCTCCAAAAGATGGAGCAGGTTGGTCCACGTAGGCAGGGTAGATCACCCAGACATTCATCACACAAGTGTACCCTGCCAAGAGCGGGTAGCAGCTGGAACCCAACCCCAGGCTCTGGAGGAAGGGGTGTGCTTTTCTTGCCAACAAATGTACTACCGCATAACAAGAGTTCATGCTCCTGCATCTGCCTAGAGCAGTGATGGCAAACTTTTTAGAGCTTTTAATGATAACACACAGCAGGCTGTGGCATGTATACCATAGGTTCCCAACCACTGGCCTACAGGGTCACTTGTTCTACTCTGCACCAAGGCCTAGATGAGCTGGATGTGGTCTAAATGTGCAGACAGCAGAGCTGACCACTTTCACTCCCACTTCCTCGTAGCTCTGGCCTGGCCCACACTCACCTCGGATGAGGAAGTAGCCCCCCACGATGAGTACCAGGCCGATCGGGGCCAGTACAAAGCCAGCACGATATCGGTAGTTCTTGTAGCCCACAAAACAGATGCCACTCACAGAGTCCCCATCCACCTGAGGCAGGAAGGCGTGGAAGGGATGGTCAGTCACCTCCTCCAAGCCTGCTCTACTCAGGTCCCCAGTCCCATACCAGTCACTGTACCTGGGCCACAGCGAGGATTGCCACAGTGAGGACGAATGGGAGCGACCAGGTGAGCAGGTGAAAGTAGGAGGTCTTGCCTGAGAGGGGCTGGTAGGTGGTGCCCAGAGCTTTGAAGGAGGTGTGCCAGGCATAGGTGAGGACCACAAACCAGACCACACCAGCCATCAGGGCATAGTATACGATGACGAAGATGATGACACAGGACAGGGTCTCATTGGAGCTGTGCAGACATGTGGGATCATTTGAGATCACTCCGTGCCCCCTCTATCAGGTTTCACCATCCTGTCTCCAGACCCTGAGCTGCTAAGATCTGGAGGGTTCCCAGGGGTTTGGGCTTGGAGACATGCCGAGGGTCAGACTGGAAATGGCTCCAGGAGACGCCCCTTTGATAGATGCCAACAACCAAGGTCTCACACTTCCAAATCCCCTGTCCCTTTTGTAGCAAGTGCACATTGCAACTCACCTCCCCCTCTTCTTGGTCCCCAAGACACTTACGTGGGCTCCCCAAGCCTCATGGTGCCATCAGCTCGGCAGACAATCTCTCGGCGGGCACCGTCCATAAACTGGGCCAGCCAGCCAATGCTGCCCACGAAGAAACACGCGTTGACGTAGAAGAGGATAACCGCAGGGTAGCGATTGGAATTCCGCCAGTCAGCCACAAAGGTGGCCTAGAGAAATAGACAGCAGCTCTGCAAGGTGAGGGTCATTCTGCTACTGCCCCCCCCTACCCCAGCCACCTTTACCTGAACCCCAGGACCTTCCCCGGAACCCCCACCAAGTCCACCCCATCTGGAGCCCAGCCTCACGTGGCAGCCTGGCCTCCCCATACTGACCAGGGTGAAGAGCGTGCAGAGCCCAGTGACGGCACCGAAGGTGGCGATGTAGCTGTGCATGTCCTGGTGTTCCGCCTCCGTGAACAGTGGGTTCTGGCACTGGATGCCGCAGCCCTCCACATCCTCGTACCAGCTCTTGGGGTTGTCGGTCCGCACCAGGGGTGCCTCACACTGGCCCGAGCTGTTGAACTTGATGTTCTGCACCTCATTCTGGCCCAGGCAAGGACAGAGGTAGCTCAGGGTGAGCCTCTAGCTTAGGAAATGGCCCTGGGGGCAGCACACAGGGTGGCTGAGATGGGATTCCAGGATCCAAATTCCAGCCTTGCCACACAGTGGCTGTGTAGCCTTGGGCCATCTGGCCTCTCTGTACCTCAGTTTCCCAACTATATTAATACTCATCTTGTAGTAGGATGGGAGAGTTAAGTGAATATATACATGTAAAATGCTTTAATGGTATCTGGCATCCATAGTGAATGATAGTAATTAGTATTATTACTGTCATTATTATCATTCCAGATCTTTCCCACCCAGACTAGATCCATACCCATCTCGGTGTTTCTACCTATAGTACGTGCACATTTTTTTTTTTTACAAGAATAAGACTTTAACCAGCTTTATGTGGGGTTTATAACACCAAGAAATAAAGGGTTGTTAACAAACACAGTAACAAGCAAACGTCTGATTGGTATGAGGCGTTATCCCGTACACATCATTTTTGATGCATGTGCGTGCATGGGTGTGCGTGTGTGTATCCTCAATGCACAGCATTTACACACAGAGCCACTGCTGCACAAGAGTATCTGAAGAAGTAGAATCAGAGAAAGGCAGTTTAACAGAAAATTTTTAGTGCACATATTCTGTATGAAAACTGAACTTCTGAACCGGCAGATAGAAGGCAACTCTGTAATACAGTTAAAGTTCCCTGGCCCCTGAGTGCACACTGCCACCCTTCCATCCACACACACGACACATGAACAGTACTGAAAGGTAAACAAGGCACTCTGTGGCAACCACAGCCATCTTTATGAACATACTGCGCAAATTTTCTAGATCTAAAGTAGGGTAACTTGTACCTTACTTTTATTTTTTAAAACAGAAACATTTGATGCTGCAGGTAAACTCCACTTAAGTTTATAACTTGTGCCACAGCAAGAAGTGGTGATGCTCCTTATTCAGCTACCCTTTTATAATTATGGAAAAAATATCCAAGAGGAGTTACAGAGGATTGGGATGGTACCGGGCCCAAATATAAGCTTTCTTAAAAGTGGTTCCTTCAAGTAACTTCAGGTATATAAGCTGCTGCACATATAAAAAGTCGAAACAAACATTCCAGAAACTCAGGAGATATCACTATAGCATGCATTTCAGGCTAATTATGAATACTGTCATAAATCAAGTTTAAATTAGGACCTGAACACCTTTTAGTCATAGCAATTTTTGTCAAATTCTACGGCGGCAAGGCCGGGGATTTAGCTCAGCAGCACAATGCCTGCCTGGCAAGCTCAAGGTCATGAGTTCAATTCCCAGTACCAGAAAAACAAACAAACAAACAAACAAAAAAACCCAAAACCCAAATTCTGTGGCAATGATAATTGAAATAATATTTGCACATTTTGGTCTTTACATATATGATAAACTCCCTGAGTACAGTGTGGTTTTTTTTAGCCTGTTGTTATCTTTGACTTTTGTCTGACCCCAACATCTACCAGAGTAGGGACTCAAGTATTTGATGAACATGTTATCTTGGTTTTTTGTTTTGTTTTTGCTTCTTATGTTTTATTTTTTATTTTTTTTGGTACCAGGAATCGAACTTAGGACCTTGTGCTTGCCAGGCAGGCACTTGTGCCACTGAGCTATATCCCCAGCCCTCTTATGTTTTTTGAGACAAGGTCTTACTACATAGTTCAGGCTGGCCTTGAACTTACTATGTAGCCCAAATTGGCCCCGAAGTTGGGGCAATCCTCCTGCCTCAGCCTCATGAATTCTGGGATTACAAGTGTGCACCACCCCCTACTGCCAAATATGTTATCTTGGATCAAAAAGAAGCCTTGATCGATTGGTCTGGCTCATGAGGTGCAGTTTGGGTTTGTGCTCTGTGGATCCCATGGTTGTAGACACAAAGTCTCCCCTGCATCCTGTTGGACCCTGCCCCACACCAGGCCAGACAGCCCAGATCCTGCCCCAAGAGGACTCACCGGGCAGCCTTCAGGGAAGTGGTCAGGGGTGCAGCGCAGGAAGTCAGGCCAGCCCCGCTCCCGCTCCACAATGGCACAGGGGCCTCGCGTGGCCTGGCAGAGGGTTCGGCTGGGCAGCTCCACCCGGTCATTCTCGCACTTGGGCATGTACACGGCACACAGCAGGGGCTGGATCACTGCCCAGCAGCGGGGGGCATTCCGGAGGCCTGGGGGAGGTGACAGCAGGGCATGTTGTGGGAAGACCCCTCCTCGCTCTGACCCGATACAGCTGCACCTTCTGACCTCAGGCCTTTGCCACACTGCAGCTGTCACTGCTCAGACCCGTCAGGCAGTGTTTCTCAACAGGACATCTGGGTGGGGCAATTCTTTATGCTGCCGGGCTGGCCCCTGCCTCAGGGGACATCTAGCATCCAAAGACCCTGCCCGTAAAATGCCAGCAGAACCCCTAAGTCACTGTGACAACAACTACAACAAATGCCCGCTGCCCCCAATTTACCACCTGCAGGGGTGGCAACTGGAAGAGGGCCTGAGAGTTGCTTCTGGGAGGGTGAAAATGCTGTAGTTCTTGATCTGGTGCTGGTCACACGAGCGCAGGTATTCATCTTGTGAAAATCAGGCTTATGACCCACATACTCTTCTGCATGTACACTATAATTCAACTAAAGTTTTCAAAAAATACCCACCATTTCCAAATTCCCAGCTAGGCAGTGGCAGTGCCTCTGATTGAGAATCCCAGAGTTCCTTATTCATGGTACTGGGGACTAAACCCAGGTTGCATCACCAGCCCTTTTTATGTCTCATTTGAAGACAGGGTCTTGCTAAGTTAAGTTTCCCAGGCTGGGCTTGATCTTGCCATTCTCCTGCCTCGGCCTTCCAGAGTGCTGGGATTACAGGCATGTGCCACCATGCTTCTCAGGGTATTTAAAAACCATTTATGGGTCTCTTCTATAGGTCCGCCCCTCCCACGGCCCATTCACCAGGACGGGGAGATGCTCCCCCTCATCCAGCCCCCAGAACCCTTGTTTCCTTACCAAGCTGAGGTGAGAGAGGGGAGAGGTGGAGACTTAAGAAGAGGTAGTCAGAGGAGCCAGGAACTCCAGAGCCAGAGGAGGAAACAGGAGATCAGATGGAGAGAAACAGAGGAGACTCCATCCAGCGCAGAGGGAGGAAAGACGTCGTCAGCAGACAGAAACAGACAGAGGTCTCAGGCATCCCGTACCGCACCCAGGCCCTACCCTGCCCACCCCAGGAGCTGGGCTCGCTCTGCTCTCTGCTCTGCACCCTGCACCAAATCATCCCCAGCTTAGGGATATCTATATCCCAGTGAGGAGCTGCACTAGGAATCTTCTGAGGACATGAGCTGGCGTGGATGACGATCACATTGCAAGCTGGGGTAGTGGAGGCAGGATACCCCCCTTGTGAGGGGAGGCAAGAGTATCAGGCTAAGGAGCAATTAGCCTGCGGGGGCCCAAGTCTTGCCTGCACCATGCCCCGGCTGTGTCTCAGGCCAAGTATGCACTCTCTAGCTTCATTCTCAAAAGGGAGGGCAGACTCAGCCCATGCAGCCGTTGTGAGGAGTGAGACAGCACTCAAAACGGCGGTAAGGCTATCACCATTGCTAGTGTGACCTGAGGCCCCCACTGCTCACAGCTCTGAGAATCCTCCGGGTACAAAGCAAGTTCCTGCCAGGTATGCCTGTGGGAAGTGGCTCCCAGCTGGCTCAAATCAGGGTCTCCCAGGGAGCCTGTAGCACCTAGGACCATTCCCAGGAATTTTAAGTGGCTGGGAAACAGAGCAGTAGCTGTGGGGGCACAGGGCGGAGGGTGTGCTTGCAGAGCGCAGGGCAGAGAAGATGGATGTTCCTAGGCTTATGCTGTAGCCCCACCCACTCACCATGAGGTGAAAACATGACTGAAAAATGCACTGAAAACACTTCAACTGCTAACAGCCCAGCTCAGCAGCACAGCACACTGTCAGGCGCCGGCTGGTGCCCCTTGTGATCGCGTGGCTGGCTGGGAGCTGCACCCCACATCTGGAGAGAGGACTGGCTCGCATATCACTGGCCCAGGAAAAGATCCAAATCCAAATGTGAGGCATAATTTCTACTGAGCGTGTATTTCCTGTGCATCACCCTCAAGATGAAAAGCTGTAAGGTGAGGCGGGCGTCTGTGCAGAAAGGCAACAGGGCTGTTCTCTTGGTACGTGGGCTGCTTTACAATTGTGCATTTGTCTAGACACAGAACTAGGCGACAAGAACAAGGTCAGTTTTCCTGAATGTTTATTTTTAAATATATTGAAATGTGGTGGGGCTCTCGGGTAAAATGTCTTTTTGACAGCACCGGTCACTTAATAAAAATGTGTTATTTTGCTGGATTTTCTGATATTATTTTTCTTGTTCTTTTTTCTCAACTAAAATATTCTGTTTCAAGAAAATAAAATATTGTTTTATACTTTAAGAACAAACTCTTCACAGGAAAGGTGGTTTATTAATCTTAAGGGACAGTTGATCTATAGGAAAAGCATATGGGGCTCTGCTCTTGCTTCTTACATAAAAGACAATTTCAGATGGATAAAAAATAACCTTATAGCAGTAGGAGAAAAGATGGAAAATGGTTTTTTAAACCTTGAACTGAGGAAGGGTTTTTGAAGCATGACACAAAACCTAGAAGCCATGAAATAAAAAACTTGAAGATTTTAGAAAAATAGGTAAGTTCTGTAGGGTAAAAATAAATCAAATAATCATTAGAGAACCAACACACTGAGAGAGATATTTCCAGTACATGACATGGGTAAAGAGCTAATCTCTTTATACACATAAAATGCTTCCAAATCAGTAAGAAATGCATAATTCTACAGGTATATGGCGAAAGACAAACAATAGATCACACAGAGAAAACAACAGAGCCTATAAAAACAAAGAGACCTCAACCTCACTTTTAATAAAATGAATGCAAAATAAAACCATAACATAGAACCCTTTAGGGGCTGGGGATTTAGCTCAGTGGCACAGCGCCTGCCTGGCAAGCACGAGGTTGTGAGTTCGATTCCCGGTACCGGAAACAAAACAAAACAAAACAAAAAGATAGAACTCTTTAGCCTTCAGAAAAAGATTAAAACATTTGAAAATACTGCATTAAAACATCTGAAAATACTGTGAGGAATACAGGGACAGGAGGGGGAGGAGGGTGGCAATTTTATATGTTGTTGGTAGGAACAGAAATTAGTAAGCCCCTGTGGAGACCATTTGGCTTAACAAAATTTTATACTAGCAGTTCTACTTCACTTGTTCCCAAAAATCATATATAAGATTATTCATTGCAGCACTGTTTGTAGTAGCAAAAGAGTAGACCCAGCTTGAATCTATATCCATCATAAGAGGTCAGCTAAGTAAAATAACACACATTAGGGATAGAGGTATAGCTCAGTGGTGAGGCAAGGGCTTAGCATGCACAAGGCCCCAGTTCAACCTCCAGCACCAAAACTCCTACCCCCAAAACATAATAGAACACTATTCAGCGTTGAAATTGAATGATGCCCAGTATGCCTTGTTAAGTGAATAGTTATGTGAACAGTTGTTACCAACACCATGCCCTGTAGGCGGTGGAACAGAGACTAAGGGCACATGTTCATCTGGACACACCTCAGATAGCTCTAAAAGCACACACAACTGCTGGGTGTGGTGGCACACACCTGTAATTCCAGCATTCAGGAGGCTGAGGGAGGAAGATCATTGCGAGTTTGAGACCAGCCCGGGCTACAAAATGAGCTCAAGGCCAGCCTGAACTACCTAGCAAGACCCTGTCTCAAAAAAGACAATAAATAAATAAATAAAAATAAAATAAAAGCACACACAAAAATCAACATTTGCGGTTGCCCTGAAGAAGGAAAATGAGTAGTCAGAAACAGAAGTACAACTTCTGTTCCTTTTCAATTTTTTTTTCCTCTAAGACATGGTCTCCCCACATAGTTCAGGTTGGCCTTGAATTCACTAGGTATTCCAGGCTGGCCTCCAACTTGTGGCGACCCTCCTGCCTCAGCCTCCCCAGTGCTGGGATTACAGGTGTTTGGGCCACCACACCCACCACCATGTTCCTTCTGAATTTGCTAACATGCGCGTGTACTACCTATCCTGTAACACAACTGAGCTTAAAGATGAAATAAAGACATACAGAAATTAGAATGGAGGGAAGTTCCCCAGAGAAGAGAGCAAGGGAATGAAACTGACAACGGGGAAGAAAGCTGTGAGGTTCCACAGGGTAATGGCGCTCTGGACTCAGTACCAGGAAGAGAGGACATTAGCTTATCTGAACGGTAAAATATAAAACAGAAAGAAAAATAAGAATGCAAGTATTATAACACTACTAGTCTTTGCACTCTTTAAATAGTCACAGCTTTTTAAAATAACATTTGCCAACACTGTGGAAATCAGTGTGGGGAGTCTCAAAAAACTAGGACTAGAGGTCCCATTTGACCCAGGTATTCCCCTCCTTTGTATCTTTCCAAAATAATTAAAAGCATCATACCACAGTGATACATGCACACCTGTGTTTATAGTGGCACAGTCTGAAATAGCCAAATCTTGAAAACAGCCCATTTGCCCATCAACTGGTGAATGGATAAAGAAGATGTAGGATTTTTTCATACACTGGAGTACTACTCTGCCATAAAGAAGGATAAGCTTGAGACATTTCTAGCTACATGAATGTACTGTGAGACCATACTCTAAAGTGAAGGAAATCAGACACACACGTGTAAATATTGTGTTGTTTCTATGGTATGAAAAACTGGAAGTGTAAATAAGAACCAAAATGTATAACAGATATTGGGAAACAGAAAATATTCAAATGGGAAGGGGAACAAGGGAGAGGAAAGGGAAAAGGGAAAGCTAAAAAAATAAGAAAAAATGGAAACAAAGCTTTTGAAAATAAGGAGAGGAAGAGAGTTGAAGGGAGGGTAAGGAATTGGGGAAAAAAGAATCAAGTTAAAATAACATTTGCCCCCGTTTCACGTGGACTTTTTTTTTCTTCAGTTTTTAGTTTTTTTGAGACAGGGTCTTGCTGTGTAGTCCAGGCTGGCCTTGAATGCACTATGTAGTCCAGGCTGGCCTTGAACTCATGGCACTCCTCCTGCCTCAGCCTCCTGGGTGCTGGGATTGCTGTTGTTCTTAGCATGGGGTTCACCGAGGGTTCTCGGGAAGAATTCAGGAGACCATAAACTTGGGTGGGAAAAAACTACACCTAACTGAAATTTAGCTCTTCCTTCAATTATCAGTGTAAACTGCATGCCACCCCACGGCCCTGTAACTGTCACTGTATCACAATGGAATCCAATACATCTGTTGCAGATAGCTCAAAACACTGTCAGTGCTGGATATTACAGTGGTTGTCTTGTTCAGTGTTTCAATGGAGACATCATAATATTAGGTCACAAACTTGGAGGCACATATATTAGATCACAAACTTGTTTCTTTATATTTGATACCTTTATTTCTTTTTTCTCTTTTCCCTTTTGGAGCTGGGTTTGAACCCAGAGCCTTATATATGAGGCATAGACTATCACTGAGCTATACCCCCAGCTCTGTACTTCAATGTAATTCATTTCCCTGGTGATCTAATGTGCTTTTTAACTTTTTAAAAAAATATTTTGCCGGGCATGGAGCGCATGCCTGTAATCCCAGCACTCAGGAGGCTGAGGCAGAAGGATCATTGTGAGTTCGAGGCCAGCCTGGGCTACAAAATGAGCTACATAGCAAGACGCTGTCTCAAAAAAGTCAATATATATATATATATTTTTTTAACTGATATACAAAAACATCCAAGTTGCATACACATTAGTGAGGTATCATACAATATTTGATACGTATATACATTGCCTGATGACTAAATCCATTAAAGACATTTGCCTCAAATATTTATCATTTCTTTGTAGCGAAAGCTTTTTTCTTTCTTAAAAAACAAAAAAACAGTGTCCCTGCTATGCAGCCCAGGCTGGCCTCGAACTCAGGTCTATCCTCTTGCCTCCACCTTCCGAGTGCTGGGATTACAGGTGTGCACCACCACATCAGGCTGGTAAAAGCTTTCAAAATCCTTTCTGCCAGCTTTTTGAAGTACACAGTAAATCATTATTATCTGACGTCACCATACTGTGCAATAGTACCCCACAGCTTGGGCTCCTATCTAACTGTAACTAAATATCCACTGATCAACCTTCCCCTTCCTTGCTATGTTCCCCATCCAGTATCTCCAGCCTCTGGCAAAATCGCCATTGACCCTCAGCTTCTACAACATCTATGAATTTTAGCTAGGCAAGGGGGTGCATGCTTGTAATCCTAGTACTTGGGGAGGCTGAGGCTGAAGGATTGCTAATTCAAACCGAGTTTAGCCAGTTTAGTGATTTAGCCTTACCCTGCCTCAAAATAAAAAGGGCTCAGCTGGGTGTGGTGGTGCAGCTCATAATTCCAACACTCAGGAGGCTGAGGCAGAAGGATGGCCATGAGTTCAAGGTCAGTCTGGGCTATATAAGGAGCCAGCCTGAATTACATAGCAAGATCCTGTCTCAAAAAAACAGGCTCGGGGTATAGCTCAGTGTAAAGGCTCTGGGTTCACTCTCCAGTGCACAAGAAACAACAACAACAACAACAACTGTTTTGGGGGCTGGGGAATTAGCTCAGCGGCAAAGCGCCTGCCTGGCAAGCACAAGGTCATGAGTTCGATTCCTGGTACCAGAAGAAAAAAACAACAACAACAAAAAACACAACTGTTTTAGATTCCATACACAAGTGACATCATGTAGCACTTGCCTTTGATGACAGAACTTTGTTCTTTTTATGACTGAATAGAATTCCTTTGTGTACATGTACCACACTTTATCCACCCATCTACTAATGAACACTCCATTTGTTTCCAACGATTGGCTGCTGTGAATAGTGCTGCATGAATACTGCAGGGCAGACATCCCTCGGCATACCGAGTTCCTCTCCAACGGATACGCACTCAGTAGTGGAATTGCTGGATTCTACGGCAGTTTTACTTTTAACTTTTTGAGGAACTTGCATTCTGTTTTCCATAATACCTGCATAACTTACATTCCCACCAACAATTTTTCAAGGGTTCCCTCTTCTCCACATGCTTCCTCCCCAGCACTTGTTTGTCTTTAGCCCTTTTAATATTAGTCATTCTTATAGGAGTGAGGTAGTAGTATCTTGCAGTTTTGGGTTTTTTTTTTTGGTACCGGGAATCAAACTCATGACCTTACGTTTGCCAGGTAGGCGCTTATGCCACTGAGCTATATCCCCAGCCCTTCTTGTTGCAGTTTTGATTTGCATTCCTCTGATAATGATGGTAAGCCTTTTTTTCACACACCTGTTGGCCGTTTCTTTCTTTCCTTCTCTCTCCTTCTTCTTTACTTTTTTTTTTTTTTTAGAAAGGATCTGGCTTTGTAGGTCAGGCTGACCTTGAACTATGTAGCCCCAGGTTGGCTTTGAATTAATGGTGATCCTCCTGCAGAGATTACAGGCATGCACCACCACCCCCAGCTCTGTGTATCTTCTTTTGAGAGATATCCATTTAGATCTCTTGCCCATTTTTAAATCAGTTTACTTGGTTTTTTACTATTGAGTTTTTAGAATTCCTTAATATATTTGATTTATGACTGATGAAGAAGAAAATTTTTTGTTGGTGTTTGTGATACATAATATTTATATTCGTTTTGGGGAACTGGTGCACATATAAAACATTGATTATTTTCAATTCCCTTCCCCACCTATTCCCCATGCTCCTCCCGAGATATTCTTTTTAACAAATGCGATTGAGACAATATATGTGGAAACTGGAGTCCTACAAAATCAACTCACTCCAGGGGTGGGGACACAGCTCAGTGGTAGAGCGCTTAGCTGGCATGTATGAAGCCCTGGGTTCAATCCCTGGTAGTGCAAAATCAACTCCACTAGACCATAACTCTAAGTGAAATAAATGAGACACAGAAGGTTAAATATTGCATGGTTTACCTAATGTGAGTCCCAAAATATAAATTATTTAAAGAGCAAAATAAAAGAGAGGTGATAGGAATAGGGAAGTAAACTCTGTGCAGAAGAGAAGGGGACATGGAAGAGGAGGAAAAGGAAAGGGAGAAAACGAGTGGTACAAATGAGCAAGATGCAGTTATGTATGTGTATCTATTCTCCAAGCTGAACGTAATTATTATGTATAGCAAAACTATACTAATAAAAAAGTCTATTCCAGGGGTAAAGAGGTAGTTCAGTGGTGAGGCACTTGCCTGGCATGCAAGTCCTAGGTTCGATCCCCAGTGTAAGAAGAAAATCAACTGCAGGAAATCATATGTCTAGAATGACAGGAAAACCTATAAAGCTTAAAAGATAATATATAAGAATAAATTCATTATTGTTCCTATGCTATTTCGTAAATGGGTATATGTTTATTACTATGTGTTTCCTACAACAACCATTGAGAATAGTCAATGATTATTCAATTGGTCGCTCACATATAGCTTTATTTATTTTCTTTAGAAATGACTTTGAAGATACCAAAGTATAGTACAACAACCATTGATAATCTCCTACCACTTTTG
>NW_004955479.1:9964169-9972671 GCF_000276665.1 Chinchilla lanigera | reverse complement strand
TGTAGTTTGGAGGTAAAGTGCTTGCCTAGCATGTATAGGCCCTGGGCTTGATCCCCAGTGCTGAAGAGAAAAAAAGAAAAGGCAAAATCAAAACCAAAAATATATACTACAACGTAGCCATGAAATTGGCAAAAATTTTAAAGGCTGACAATGTCAACTGTTGGGAATGATGTGGACCAATAAGGCCTTCTTCCAAGGCAAGCGGGAGTACAAATTGGTACGACAGCCTTGAAAACAGTTTGGCACTGGGTGTAGTGGCACATGCCTGAGATCTCAGCACTCTAGGAGGCTGAAGCAGAAGGATGAAAGGTTTGAGGTCAGCCTGAGCAATTTAGCAAGACCCTGTTTGAAAATAAAATAAAAGGGCAAGGGATGTAGCTCAGTGGTAGTGTTTGCCTAGCATACAGAAGATCTGGGGCTCAATCCCTGTACCAATTCATGAGGGGTTGCAGGGAGAGTGTGGCATAAAATGAAGTCATGCAGGTATGCCCTATTACAGTGTTTAGCAATTCCACTCTTTAAATATATATCCAGAAAAACTTATGCCAAGAATTAGTACCTATTTCAAAAACCTATACTCCAATAAATTGGAGAATCTAGAAGAAATAGATTCCTAGAGATATCTATATCTATATATAGGCATATAGATAGCTGTATCTATATATTGAATATATATGAATTACCAAAACTGAATCAAGAAGATATAAAAACCTAAATAATCGGATAACAGGCAATGAAATTAAGACAGTAATAAAAAAAAACCTATCAACTAAGAAAAGCCCAGGACCTGAAGGAGTCACCACTGAACTGTAGAACTTCCGGGAAGATCTAATGTCAATATTTCTCAAATTCTTTAATGAAATAAAAGAAAGGAGAACTGCCAAATTCATTGATTCCAAAACGAGACAAGGATTCAACTCAAAAAGAAAACTACAGGCCAACCTCTTTAATAAGCAAAGATCTTCAACAAAATACTGGCAAATAGAATGGAGCAAATTATTAAAACAGATCCAGATCACACATCATGACTTAGTAGGCTTCATCCCAGGGATGCAAAGATGGTTCAACATATGTAAATCAATTAATGTAATATATCTTACAAACACCATACAATCATTATACAATCACATGATCATCTCAATATATGCAGAAAAAGCTTTTGACAAAATCCGCAGCATCTATTAACGATTTTTCAAAAACCCTTAAGAAAATAGGTATAGAAGGACATTCTTTCAACCTGATAAAAGCCACTTATGACAAACCTTCTGCCAACATCATATTAAATGGAAAAAAACTGAAAGCTTTCCCTCTAAAGTTAAGAAGGAGACAAGGATATCCACTATCACCACTCCTGTTCAATGTAATACTTCAGCCAGCACAATCAGGCAAGAGAAAGAAATACTAGAGATACATACAGGAAAGGAAAAAGTTAAACATGACCTTTTACATAGAAGATTCAAATAATTTCACCAAAAGACTTCTAGAACTAATACAAAATAGCAGATAGCAGGATACAAAATCAACACATAAAAATCAACAATGAATCCACCAAAAAAGAAAATAGGAAAATAACATGATTCACAACTGCTTCAAGAAAAATTAAGTACTTAGGAGTTAACAAAGGATGTGAAAGTCCTCTATAACAAAAGAGTACTCTGGAATAGAAGATAAAGAGGATATCAGAAAATGGAAAGATATCCCCTGTTGCTAGATAGGCAGAACCAATATTGTCAAAGTAGCCATCTTTCAAAACTGATATACAGATTTAATGCAATCCTAATCAAAAGACCAACATCATTCCTCGCAGAACTACAGAAAACAATCCTAAAATCCATATGGAACCAGAAGAGACCCAGAATAGCAAAAGCAATCCTGGGCAACAGTGGCAAAGCAGGAGGTATCACAATCCCAAATTTCAAGTTATATTACAAAGCTACAGTAATAAAACACAAGGTATTGACACAAAAACAGACATGTGGGTCAATGGAACAGAATAGAGCAGAAATAAACCGGGGCACATTCCACTACTTGGTCTTTGACAAAGGGGCTAAAACATGTCCTTGAGAAAAGGTAGCTTCTTTTATTTTTCCAACAAATGGTGCTGGGAAAATTGGCTATCCACATGCAGAACATTGAATCTAGACCCATATCTCTCACTGTGTACTAAACTAAAAACAAAATGGATCACAGATCTAAATATTAAAACAGAAACAAGTTGGGTGTGGTGCCCCCATCTGTAATCCCAGCCCTTGGCAGGCTGAGGCACAAGTTCAAGGCCAGCCTGAGCTATACAGCAAGACCCTATCTCAAGAAATCAAAACGGTCGGGTGTGGTGGCACATGTCTGTAATCCCAGCACTTGGGAGGCCGATGCAGGAGGATCGCTGCGAGTTCGAGACTAGCCTAGGCTACAAAGTGAGCTCAAGGCCAGCCTGAACTGCATAGTGAGACCCTGTCTCAAAAAGAAAGAAAGAAAGAAAGAAAGAAAGAAATCAAAATGAACAAGAAAAATACCAGAGGCAATGTGTTGTAAGATAAAATAGGTAAAACTCTTGAAGACACAGGCAAGAACTTTCTGAACAGAACCGCAATTGCACAAGAAATAACATCAAAATCAACAAATAGGAGCTTCAGCCCAGTAAATAACCAACAAGAGACAACCTACAGAATGGGAAAAAAAATTGCCAGCTACTCCTTGGATAGAAGACTAATATCTAAAAAAAAAAAAAAAAAAAAAAAAGAAGAAGACTAATACCTAAAATATACAAAGAACTCAAAAAATTAGACCACCTAAAATAAAAGACCAAATCAAAAAATGAGCAACTAAAATGAACAGACACTTAGAAGTACAAATGGCCAATAAATATGTGAGAAAAAATGGCAACATCTCTGGCCTTTCTATAAATGCAAATCCAAACAACAATGAGATTCCATTTTTCTCCAGAAAGAATGGGTATCATCAAAACATCAAGTAACAACAAATGCTAGTGAAACTAAGGCTACAAAGGAACCCTTCTATATCGTTGGTGGGAATGTAAACTAGTACAACCACTATGCAGATCAGTATGATTTCTCAAACAACTACAACTTGAAATTCCATTCCACCCAGCTATTCCTCTTCTAGGTATCTTCTCAAAAGAGTCAAAGACATCAGATTACACTGAATCAGGCATACTCATGTTTACAGCAGCATCACTCATAATAGCTAAATCATAGCACTAAATTTCATAATACAGTGGCCTATATTATGTCCATCAACAGATGAATTAATAAAGAAAAAGTGGCATTTAAACACAATGAAGTACTACTCTGCTATAAAGAAGGATAAATTTGAGTCATTTGTCGGGAAAGTAGATGCACCTTGAGAGTGCAATGTTAAGTGAAATAAATCAGACACACAAGCTTAACTAGCACATAGTTTCTCTTATATAGGAAACCCAAAGTATAATCAAATTTAAAAGGAAGATAAAAGACATAATAGGAAACAGGGAGATGGATTTTTTGCAAATGGCAAGAGGACCAAGACATGGAGGACAAAGGAAAAGAGGGACGGGAAGAGGATGTAAAAAGAATTAAGCCATATTATACACGTGTACCAACTCCCCACAATGAGTGCAATCATTATTTACCGCAAAGACATATAATAAAAATAAAACTTTTTTTTAATTAAAAAAACTTTTGCCAGGTACACCAGGACAGGCACAAAAGAATACTCACAGCAATATAATTCGGGTGGGCAAAAGCCGGGGACATCTTAAAGATTTAATAACAACAGAATAGACAAACAACAAATTATAATATGCATACACAATGGAATACTATTTAGTAGTACAAAAAAGCTGTAATCACATAGATACATTTTACCAACTAAAGTAGTGTAAAAGAAGCAAGACACAAAAGAATACACATAGATGATTCCATTTGTATTAAGTTCAAAAACCTGCAAAACCAAATTACTGTATACTATTTTTTAAAAATGTATTGTTTAGGCATTCCACAGGTAGGTGGTAAAATTATTCAGACCAAAAAAAAAGGAAATGATAACCAAAAACATCAGGATGACTAGTCGCTCCCTCTGGAGAAGATAGAGACAGGGACAACTGGGGACGTTCAGGACCCAGGTGTCACTTTGTAATTATTTGTTATTGAGTACTTGTGTGTTTTATGCACTTTTCTGAATACCTGGTATATTTCACAATTGAAAAGCAAAAAGAAAAACTTGGGCCTATGTGTGTATTTTTCTATATTTTGAAATGGATTCTGATCATCAGCCAGGTTTGGGAACAGCTCTAAGGAAATTCTTTCTGTTTTGCCACTGCAAGTTACCCACCACCACTACCACCGTCCCTCCTCTCGCCTCTGAACTGGAGGTCTGAGACACAAGTGAAAAACACCGCCTAGGTTTCCTGTCTCTTTCCCACTGGCTGTGTCCTGGCGGGTGACAGGGCCACACAGCCATGCGCGCGCACACACGCGCGCGCACACACACACACACACACACACACACACACACAGCACAAAGTGACCCAGGAGGTTACGTGCCGGCTCTCAGGGACCTATTCCCTTGCCAGCTGTGGCCTCTCTTTCTTGCTTTCTCATCCTATTTACCAAACCAGATTTGGCCTAAGGTGCACCGTGGCCTGGACATTATGTTTGTCTGGTTAGCCTGGAATGCCTGCAAGGAGACATTTCCAGCTGTAATGGAGAGAGATGCTAAGTGACTAAAGAAGTCCAAGTCCAGAAAGATGAAAAACATAAGAAAGACCTGAGTTGTATACTAACCTAGAAATTGGAACAACCTGAGCTATAAACCTCCTCACTCATGGCATCCTTCCAAAGCCTCAGCAACCTAGGCCAAGGAGGCACACAGTGGCCACCTCTCTACAGCAACTCCTACTTTGAGATCTGCTAGGAATTTCCATGTGGATGTCCAATAAGTGCTTCAAATTCACACACCCCAAACTGAAGCTACGCTTTCTTCTTAAACCTGTTCCTCCACCAGCACTCTCCATCCTAGTAGAAAGAAAGTGTACCACCTTCCATCCAAGGCTCCTGCCCATTCACGCTCCACTTCCAACACCTCAGTAGTCCTCTAATACTTGGGGATCTGTCCAACCCTGCATTCTGCTACCTCAGTCCTGACCACCATGAGCTTCCACCTGGACTACTTTACCCAGGCCCCGATCAAGCAGCAGGCTCCAGGCTTTCCTTACACTGGCAGTTTCTTCATACCACGTCCAAAGAGATCCTTCAAAAATGCAAAATGTAAATACAACCTCTCCCTTGCTTAAGAGCCTTCAATGGCTCCTTATCACCTTCTGATAACATCCAAACTCAATATGGGGTATGAATTCCTTTACTTTATAATTCACATGTTATCTGTCACAATTCTACCCTTCACAAGATTTGATTCAGTTCTACTGCAATTATTATGTTTCTTTTTTATTTTTACAATTATTTTTATTTATTTATGTATTTGGTGTACTGGGGAATTGAACCCAGGGCCTTCACAATGAGCTACATCCCAGCCTTTCTTCCTTTTTTTAAAAATGTAGTATTTATTTTGAGACAGGATCAAGGCTGAGCTTGAACTCACAATCTTTGTTCCCAAAATGCTGGGATCATAGGCGTGTACCACCACGTGTGGCTTATTGGATTTCTTAACTAACAAGCCCTCTTCCCTCTAAACCTTTATACATGCTATTTATTTGTTCTTCCCATTCCTCTCTGTGCCAACTCTCCCTTGGTTAATTCCTGCTTATTTCTCAAGTCATGAATTAAATGTCAGTTCTTCCCTTGCTCCCCCAAACCTTTTGCATTCTTACAGCAACTATAATGTCACAGTACTTTCCACAAGTTTTGCTAAAGCTTGCTTAATTGTCTGTCTTTGTCTTGACAGCAAAGGGGTATCTGTGTTCTTATCTTTATGTGCCCCAGAACCTGTTCCAAGATATGACATACAGAAGCGCTCAATATCTAACTGAATGAATGAATGAGTTAGCTGTATACTCAGCACTCTGAGGCTCTGGGGAGAAAAAAAAAAAAAAAAAGAAGACCAAGTCTCTACTCTCAAAAGTTTACAGATGAAGATAACCTAGATCATCTTCCTCTTTCACCAATAAAACCACCTTCAAGAGCCGAGTGACAATGACCACATCTAACACCAAATCAAGACCAACTCAGGAAAACAAACAAACAAACAAACAAAAAAGCCCCGCTAGTTAGAGGTTCCTACTAAAGACCTGGCTGTGACTCTCTTAAATGGCTTGTGTTCAATCTTCCCACTACTGAGCCAGCTCACACCAACACTTCACAGGAGAAAGCAAAAAGCATGTGGCCAAACACACAAGGATACAAGACTAAGGTGAGAGATGGCAGACAGCAAAAGGAAGAGCTCAGAGTGCAGAAGAAGGAACTTGGAAGATGGTATCCATGAGACAGGGCTGCATTCTGTAGAGATCAGGTTCTGAAGTCAGCACCTAAAACAGAAGCCATGTGTAACCAACAGCAGCTCTGAAAAACCTGTAAGTTACTATAATCCAAGTTCTACGTGATTTGGCACATATACTCCGTAATAAGAGTATATGCTGGGCTCAGTGCTCACAGCTCTGCCGGACCCTGCCTTGCCATTGTGTGAGATTTGAATCTACACAACCAACAGATGGTTCTAACTCATGCACCTTCTGCCAAAACCTTTTGCTAGCTCAGCAGCTGTTTACAGGAGTAGTGGCTGGAAAAGGTCCATCCCCGTCCTCCTTGACCTGATGATAACTATACAGTAGTGATGGCGAACCTATGGCACAGTGGCACAGCAGGCACGCACAGCCCTCTGTCAGCACTGAAGCCAAGTCTCCCTAGCCAAGCATCAGATAATAGTAGTTTTTTCTAAACTAAAACCTCAGTATTCAGCTTTAATTGCAGTGTTGGCACTCTGTGATAAATAAGTGGGTTTTGGATTGCAATTTGGGCACTCGGTCTCCAAAAGGTTCACCATCACTGCATTATAGTAACTTACGGATTTTTCAGAGCTACTGTTGGTTACACATGGCTTCTGTCTTCTGCGCTGACTGCAGAGCTTGATCCCCACATAGGATGCAGCTCCGCCTCATGGACACCACCCTCCAAGTTCCTCCTCTAGCATCTGCACCAAGCCAGGAGCCCTATGGCCTTGTCCAAAATTCGGTAAAAGCTGAGAACTCCACTGGCCAGGTTGACAATGACAGGTAGCCTACCAACATTGGCCCCTGTGGGATGGGGAGCAGAGCTAAGAGATGGGGCACCTCAGGCCTGTCAAAGAAGGGGGCTCTCAAGTCTGCTCTTGGCTCCTGATTTTCTTTTCTTTTTCAGTTAATCATACTGCATGGAGCAAGGGGTGACAAGGCCAATTCCCTTCCGGTATCCTCCAGGGCTCTAGTCCAGAAGAGTGACAAGAGGGAGATTATCCCCTCTACACTACTAAGCAAAGACTTGTTTGGGTACAGTCTGCAGTTTTCAGGCTCTGCCATGATCCCATCCCAAGGAGAAGGCTCTGGGGCTTCAAACCACGTGGAAGAACCCACAGGCTCTCAACACCCCAAACTTCAGTGTTCTTTCCCAGTCCCGATCTGCCTGAGGATCCAAATTTCCGAGAATATACAAGTAATTGTTAGAATCATCTCCTTCCTTCTACGCCCCTCAGTGTGGATAGAGTGTTCTCACTTTCCGGATGAGCAGACTATGAAAGCAAGACAAAAATCACAGTTCTCTGGACTGTTTATCTCCCAAATCAAGATTCCAGATAGTTCTGGTTGCCTTTCAATTATTCATCACCAGGGGGTTTCTTTTGCTTCACAAATTTGCTCCCACCTTTTCCCTCCAAATGCCTAAATCCCTTCCACCCCATCCTTCCCTTTTTTCCTCTCCAAATCTCCAAATTTTTCTCTCCAATTTCCCCGAGGTCTGAAAATCCCTGAATTCCTGAACCCGGCCTCCAGAGCAGAGAGCGGCTCCTCTTCCTAAAAATGTCCTTTCCTGTGCCTCAGAGCGCCCTCCTCACAGCTCCTCATCCCTCACCCCCACCCCCATCCCCGCCTAGCTCACCCCTGCCCAGGTCCTTTGTGACTGGTTCCCTCAATTTTCTCACCCTCCCGGTCCCATCACCGAGGGTCCCCCTCCTGCACGTAACCTGACCCCCCCCCCCAAAGTTCAGACTCGGTTCTCCACCTCTCCCGGGTGCCGCCACGGCCTCTCCGAAGCTCAGCGTGAGCTTAACTCTTACAACGGGGCCCCCAGCCCACCAACCCACGCCCCCACACCCCCTGGCCCGACTCGGGTGCTTACCGGACCAGAGCACGAGCTTGCCGTGCGCTTCCTCCTGGGAGTCCGAGTCCCCGGCCAGCAGCGTGGAGGTGGCGCCGTAGGGCAGCGCCGAGCCCAGGCACACGTTGTAGCGCAGCGGCTCGCAGGGGGCGGCCCGGCCGCAGTGGCTCAGCAGCGGCGGAGGGCCGGTCCCCGCCGCGCCCCT
>NW_004955479.1:9958812-9963885 GCF_000276665.1 Chinchilla lanigera | reverse complement strand
GTGCGCCCCGCGGGTCTGGGGCCGACTTCCCCCGGACGCTCCGCGCGCCCCGGCCCCTCGGCTCCCAACTTTGCAAACTTTGGGACCCGGGGCCCATGTTGGGCGGCGGAGGCCGGGGCCGGGATGCACAACTCCCCACTCCCTCGCCTGACAATCCAAGCTGGCTTTAGCCTCGGGAGCCCCCTTGGCCCCCAAGCCCTGGCCCCATTCCCCCTCCCACTATTAAACCCAGCTCCCGGGCCCGCGCTGGAGGCCAGAGGCCCGCCGGGGTGCGGGACCCCGGCCTCGGCTCCGCCCCCGCGCCAGCCCGCGGCTCCGCAGCCACCTCGGCGCGAGCGCCGCAGCCCCCAAGCGCTCTCCCCGCCGACCGCCCGGCTCCTTTGTTGCTCTGGCTGGCCCCGCTCTCTGGAATGCACAAGCGGTGCGGAGCCAAGCCCGGCCCCCCTCCGCCGAGGCTGGGGGAGGGACTGGGCTGGGGAGAGAAGGAGGGGAGCGGAGGCCGGAGAGGAGGAGCGCGAGCCTCGACGGCCCAGGCGCCCGTAGGGGCCCGGGCTGGGGGGAGAGCCCCCCCGCCGCCCACAGCCAGGGGGAAGCGGCGGGCGAAGTTGTGGCCCAGAGCACAGCAGAGTTAGTGGGCACCATGACAGGTGCGAGGATGGCTGGACTTGGTCGTCTACAGGACAAGACTTTTCTCTGGGTTTAGGACGGGAGATACAAAGGATGTCTGAAGTCATCGAGAGTTCCACGCCCTCCCGGCCAGTCTTTCCTGCTTTCAGTAACATCTTTCAACTTATCCTGGAGCCCCGTCGAGAGGAATCTAGGTGTGGGCTTCCCACATCTTCCAATCCCCCGGTCTTGGGACTTGAATGGCAGGTAACCTCAGAGTCACTGAAAGCAGTTTTCCCAGCTGCTGTCACCTGTGGGAACAGGTATCGGGAACCCCAAGTCTCATCATCATCCTTTATCACTACAAACGTGCGAAGTCTGAACTGATTTTCACCGGCTGGCCCGGGTGCATCTTTGGCTGTGTCTGAAGGAAGCCAGTCCACCTTCAATGCTCCTGTGCTGGAGGAAAGTTATGCGGCTTCCCTCCCTATCCTGCTCCTTTTGCTTTCCTCACTTCTTTGCGCACCTCGTCTTCAGTCACTGCCCTTGATTTCACCTTTCTGAAGAGCCAGTGAGGAGAATGGACTACAGTACCCTCCAGCAACTTTTTCCATGTTACTGAAGAGCTCACTGGGGTGGCATTTCTTTTCTTTTGGGAAGCTAGTTCATAGCTTTGCCGAAGTGAACTACAGTGTTTCTGTAACCTTTGATCGTTTAGGAGCAAATTAGCTGTTACACCTCAACTACCATTCTTAATTGGTACCTGAGCTCCAGAGGAGAGAGGAGTGGGAGAGTGAAGGTTTAATTCAGTGTAAGTCAAGAAGTCTGTCTGAAATCCTAGGATGCAAGTATTGTAGCTATATCCTCGAAGAACCTGAGAATTTGCATTTTACTGTGGAAACAAGGCTTGTCCTCAAGAAATATGCAGTATCATGACAAAGCAGCAAAGTGTTCTCCTCCAAGGCATAGACCTTATTCTCTTTGTATCCACAAAGCATTAATTCAAGTAGATATGCAGACTAATTACTTGATTAACTACCAAAATGAGGTATACCATGGGTATGCTCTTGGAATTTTTAGCATCCTCCAGCATCTGCACCAAGCCAGGAACCTTATGACCTTGTCCAACATTCAGCAAAGGACATAAATGTGAATAGAAGCAGAGAAACTAGGATTTGAACCTAGGACCAAAATGTCAATAGGAGTCAGAAAAGTAAAAAGGAGTAAGGCCTGCATTACATGTGGGGGAAAATATAATCATGGCACAGAGCACGGATAGCCTGGCAATCAGGATGTAGTACAGGATAAGATAAGGAAGGAAACTGATTGGAAGGAAGCTGCAGCTGACATACAGAGACATTAAAGCTTTTTTTTTTTTGCCTTTTGGAGACAGGGTCTTGCTATGCAGTTCAGGCTGGCCTTGAGTGCACTTTGTAGCCCAGGATGGTCTTGAACTGTCAACAATCCTCCTGCCTCAGCCTCCTGAGTGCTGGGATTACAGGCATGTGCTACCACACCTGGCTAAAGTTTAAGTTTACTTGCAATAGGAAACAAAATTTTCTTCATCATAGGAGTGATGTTACTCGTTTGTAACTAACAAGCTGATGTAAAAATGGCAGAAAGGACAAGAGGCTGGAGGCAAGGGACTGTTTTGAGGGAAGTTGTTGGTGACTATGGATAGAAGTAGAAATAGACTGTGTTATTGGACATAATATTCCCACTGGGAAAAAAAATTTTAAACATCATAACCTGCTGTAGATTTTCTTTTTGTGATAGAAATGAAATGGTTGTTATACGGTGCCCATGTCTGAGCCATAGAGAAAACTGTCTTGGAGGCTGAAATCATACTGACACTTTCCTTTGTGAACTTTCTCCTCTTTTTTCTCCCTGGTAGCTACTGAGGCACCTTGTTGTGGAGTATCCAGTATTCCATGTGTTAGGGGGAAGCCTACCCATGTGATGAGGCAGCCCGTGATCTCTGCCTAAAAATGTCAACAGGTAATTCTTCAGGTATAGAGGTTCTACCATTCCTCCCTTGCCTGGGATTTCTTAAAAGGTATGAGGAAGATTCATATTGTTGGAATACAGTACACTCCTTTACATTGGAGATGGAAGGGGGGATTGAAAAGATCCTAAGATGGTTGTTCCATCAGAATACTCTTTTCTTGGGGGGAAGGGGCAGGGCACAAAGGGTAATGCATTCTAATTTCTCAGTTCCATTTGTATGTGTCTGTATGTGTGCATGCGTGCATGAATGTGTGTACATGCATGTGTGTGTGCATGTGTGCCCTTGTGGTCCTATTCACCAGCCTTTCACATTCTTTTTTTTTTTTTTGGTTTTTCTCCAGTACCAGGAACCGAACTCACGATCTTCCGCTTGCCAGGCAGGCGCTTTGCCGCTGAGCTAAATCCCCAGCCCCCAGCCTTTCACATTCTTGTTTTGGGAATTCCACTGGCCTAGCAGAGGCCTGCAGGAAGGCAGTCTGAGAAATTTCTTAGTGTCATCCACAGTTACCAGCCCAGATTCTCCTCAGAAGAAGAAACACAAACGTGCTACTTCCTAGACACAGAAGGAAGTAGAGAGCAGTGTAAGAATCCTGTCTGACGGCAGGTTTGGGAGGAGAGCAGTCAGTGGAACTAAAGCGGAGAGACTTTCCTGGTGGTCCCTGTCAACATCTGTCAGAGATTTCTCAGTGTGACTCGACAAGGCTCTGGTCTCCACACTGGTGGCAAGTTACAAATGCTCCTTTCCTGAGCCTGAGCCACCCCCTGCACAGTTCCTGAAGAATCCTAACCCTGTCTACATGTCATAACATAGTCCTTTGTCAGGACCGTGAAAATGCGTCCTATGTTGACAAGGCATTACTGTACTTGATTTGCTACAAGTAACTTCTTGATTTCTGAGTCATTCTCATCAAACACCTTGGCGTTTTGAGATCACATACTCACTGTTGCCTCTTTTTATTTGCCTTGGGCCCTCCACTCCAAGAGGACTGACATGGAAGTGTCTATGGGAGCTCCATGAGTATCCTTGAGACTCTGGTGCCTTCTAATGGTTCAGATGCCACACTGGCCAGAATCTAGAGCATAATTGTGGCAATGCTGTAGTGCCTTCCTTTTTAGGTATTTCTTGTCTTGCAACTAAGAGTGTTGGGTCAAAGGGAAAAAGAAAATGGGAAAGGGACCAAATAAGCAACCATAGAGAGGCAGCACGGTAGATTTGGAGTTAAGAGACTGAGTTAGGCCATACTAGCCAAGCATCATTGAGCAACGTAGGTTAAACTTCCATTTCTTCCTTTCCAAAAATAAGGAAATTATCACTTGTGTTCCTATACATCATCAATGAAGAATCTTTTTTTTCTTTTTCTTTTTTTTTTTTTTGGTAGCAGGAATCAAACTTGGGACCTCGTGCTTGCCAGGCAGGTGCGGTACCTCTGAGCTATATTCCCAGCCCCTAGAAGATCTAAAAAGGAAATTAAGATAGCAATGCCACTTAAAACAGCCCCTGAAAGAATTAAATACTTAGGAATAAATCTAACCAAGGAAGGTTAAAGACTTATATGCTGAAAACTGCAAAATATTGCTGAAATTAAAGAAGACCTAAATCAATGGAAAGACATCCTCTGTTCAAAGATAACATTGCATTTTGAAAATTTTATTTAATTTTTTTTGAGACAAGGTCTGCCTATGTAATCCAAGCTGACCTTGAACTCACAGTAATCCTAGCTCAACCTTCTGAGTGGTAGGATAACAGGACTGCACCATCCCTGGTTAAAGATAGCATTGTCAAGTTATCAAAGCTGGGCATGGTGATGAATATCTATATTCCCATCACTTTGGGAGGCTGAGGCAGTAGGATCATAAATTCAGGTACTGCCTGGGCAACCTAGCTCAAAATAAAGAATAAAAGGGGCTGGGGATGTAACTCAGTTTTTACCTTTCCGTAAAAACGTCACTACTACACTAAATAGAACTACAGATTCAACGTAAGCCCTATCTAAAGTCCAATAGTCTTTTTTACATAAAGGGAAAAGGCCAAGCCTCAAATTCATACAGAATTACCCCGAATAGTAAAACAATCTTGAAAAGAATAAAATTGGAAGGCTCACACTTCCCAACATCAAAATGTACCGCAAAGCTACAGTAATTGAAACACTATGGTATTGTCATAAGGATAGAATATAGGCAGATAGAATTAGAATTAGAATTAAAATAGAATGGAGGCAACCCACTTTCTGAGCCCCATTCTATTCCTCCTAGACAGAAGCTTTTCTTTATCTCAATAAATTCTTCCTTCTCCTTAAAAAAAGAATAGAATAGAATAGAATGCCTAGAAATAAACCTCATTTATATGGTCAATTTTTTTTTTGTTTTTCTTTTGTGGTACTGGGGATTGAATTCAGGGCCTAGCACATGCTAGGCAAGTGCTTTACCAGTGAACTACACCCCTAATTCTTCAAGTCCCCC
>NW_004955479.1:9950218-9958517 GCF_000276665.1 Chinchilla lanigera | reverse complement strand
GGGCTGGCTGAAAGTTCTGATCCTCCTGCCTCAGCCTCCCAAGTAGCTTGGATTACAGGACCACGCCACCATACCTAGTGGTTAGTTGGTTTTCAACAAAGGTGTCAATACCATTTAAGGGAAAAAAAACAGTCTTTTCAACAAGTAATGCTGGCAAAACTAAATATCCACAAGCACAGAAGCAAAGTTGTACCCTTACCTTGCAGGATGCTATATTTTGAATGTGGTTTCAAAACTACCAAAACTCATATGGAGACTTCATTCTATAATTCTATAATGGTATTCAGGTATTTGGGCCCTGAAGCAGCATTTGAAGTCATGAGCGATCCACCCTCATGAATAGATTAATAGATGTTGTTTTTCTTGAGAGGCTGGGTTAGTTCTCTGAGACTGGGTGAGGTCTTGTGGAATTGGATCGAGCAGGCTGTTATGAAGCAGGTTCGGCTTCCTTAGCTCGCTCTCTTGCTTCCACTCTCAGGTCACCCTGAGACACCTTCCCTCTCCATCTAGCAAGTGCTCCTGCCATGTGCTGTCATCCACCACATTATGGTGCAGCATGATGTGGCGGCAGATTGTGGACAGAGCTGTCAGCCTAAATAAATTTCTGTTCTTTATGACTTTCCTGGCCTCGTCTTTTTTATAGCAACACAAAACAAGTGAAAACACACAATATACAAACATTAACTCAAAATAGATCAAAGTCCTAAACTTGAGAGCTAAAACTATAAAACCCTTAAACAAAAACATTGCAAAAAATGTGCATGACTTTGGGTTTCTTGGATATGATACTAAAAGCACAAGCAATAAAAAATAGATAAACTAGACTCTATCAAAAATAAGAACTTTTGAGATTGGGCATGTAGCTCACTGGTAGAGCACATGCTTAGCATGCACAGGGTCCTAGACCCAATCCCCAATACCAAGAAAATAAAAATTAAATTAAAAATTAACTTTTTTTTGAGACAAGGTTTTGCTATGCAGTTCAGGCTGGCCTTGAGCTCACTTTGTAAGCCCAGGCTGGCCTCGAACTTGCAACGATCCTCCTGCCTCAGCCTCCTGAGTGCTGGCATTACAGCAGTGAGCCACGACACCCAGCTAAAAATTAACTTTTGTGTCAATAAAGCAAAAGACAACCTATAGGATGGGAGAAAATATTCACATAATTCACATCTGATAAGGTACTAATATACAGAATACATGAAAAACCTCCCTAAACTCAATAATGTCAATCAAACAACCTAATTAAAAAGAGGGCGAAGATTTGAATAGACACATCTCCAGAGAAGATACACAAACAGCCAATAAGAACATTAAAAGGTGCTTGAAGTCATTACCCAGCAGAGAAATGCAGGTCAAAACTACAATGAGATACCTCTTCATGTCTATTAGATTAACTATAATTCAAACAAACAAAGAGGAAATAACAAGTATTGGTAAAGGTGTGGAAAATTGGAACTGTAGTGGACTGCAATGAATATGTAAAATAGTGTAGGTCCTTTGGAAACAAAGAATTAACATGTGACTCAGCATTTCCACTCCAGGGTATATAATCTGGAAGAACTGAAAGCAGGGACTTGAACAGATATTTGTACAAAAACATTCATAGCAGCATCACTCACAGTAGTCAAAAGGTGGAGATAATCCAAACACTTACCGATAGATTCATGGATAAACAAAATTTATCTCGTAGAAAGCAAATGATATAATGATATAACATGGACAGCATGAAAACATTTAGTGAAATAAGACAGATACAAAAGGATACTATATGCCTCCACTGAAATGAGGGACCTAGAATAGGCAAATCTAGGAGCCAGAAAGTAGAATAGAAGTTTCCAGAGCTGGTGGGAGGAAGGTGGGAAAAGGAGTTATTGTTTAATGGGTACAGAGTTTTTGTTGGGGACAATAAAATAGTTTTGGGTATAGATAGTGCTGATGGCTATACAACGGTGCATATTTAATGTCATTGGATTTTAAATGTACAAATTGTTAAAAAAAAAAAGAGAAATATGTATTTAGTGGAAAAGAAAAATGAAAAGCTATAATAAGAGTCTAATGAAGATTATATGGAGTGATTATATGGAAAAGCTTATATTATATGGAAAAGCTTGGTCCTTTCACAAGGTTAGTTTCACATCTCTCTCTCTCTCTCTCTCTGTCTCTCTTTTTAATCTCTGGCATCCTTCTGGAGCTACCCTAGTGGTTCCTGGGAGCTTGACTAGTCACCAACATGCTAGAAATATGGTGGGTTTGAGGAAGGGAATCTTTTTTTTTTTTTTGTGGTTTTTCTCTGGTACCGGGAACCGAACTCACGACCTTGCGCTTGCCAGGCAGGCGCTTTTGCCGCTGAGCTAAATCCCCAGCCCCTTTTTTTTCCTTCTTTTTGTGATGTTGGGGATTGAACCCAGGGCCTTATGCATGCAAGGCAAGCACCCTACCACAGAGCCACATCCCCAGCCCAAGGAAGGGAATCTTGTATTATGCCAGGCTGTGATTATACACGGTAATATCAGATTTCAGGTCTTTTCTGGGTAGAGACAATTCTGTTTTGTAGTAGTAGTTGTTGTTGTTTTATTTTTTTTTTTTTGGGACAGGGTCTCACAATACAGTTCAGGCTGGTCTCAAACTCACGGCAATCCTCCTGCCTCGGCCTCCCAAGTACTAGGATTACAGGCATGCACCACCACACCTGGCTGACGATTCTGTTTTTAGCAAAGTAGCTTCATCTCTTCATAAATGGCACCACCATTCATCCAGGTGCATAGGCCAAAAACCTTGATGTTACCCTTGAATTTTTAAACATCCCACAACCAATCACCAGCAAACATTGACAGGCATATCTTCAAAATATACTTTGGATTCTATTCCTCATCCCCTCCACAGCTGCCACTCTCATCTTAGCTACTATCATTGGTCACTTGGACCACTAAAGGGCTTCCTGGAAGGACATCCTGTTCCTTCTTAGTCTCCCTCAATGTACCAGGTCTCCATCCCGGTACCAGAGTCATCTTTTTCACAGGCTCACTTCATTCTTATGCTCAAAACTGACTGACAGTATCTTATTCTTCGAGTAAAATTCCAATTTCACCATCAGAAATTGCCCATGGCACTACTGACCCCTGGAAACTGCCTGGATTTCATTTATTGTTGCTCTTTTTTTTTTTCTAAATCTCGGGCCACTGGACACATGCTGTGCTTTTTCACCGGCCCTTACAAGTACCAAGCCTCAGGAACTTGGCCCTCACGTTTCCTCTTACATTCTCACTTCTCTGGGATCCATTCAAATGCCTTCCTCAAAAAGGCACTCCTTCCAAATTGCTCCAAAGAAAAGAAAATACTCAGGTTTAAATCCAGTATCACATATACAGGATCTCTATGATGAAAACATTATAAACACCGATGAAAGAGATCAAAGGCAAACTAAGTCCTTGGAGACACACACGGTGTTCATGGTCCGGAAAATTCAGTGTAACAGAGATGTCGACCTCCCCTAAATTGGTCTTCCCCCAACCTCACATTTTAACACAACCCTTATCAGAATCTCAGCGAGGAGATGACAGCTCCAAGGGTGGCTGAGCTCGGCGTCTCTAGTCCAGGGCAGATGCGGTGATGGCGGAATTTCCATAGCTTATCAAGGATGAATCTCACAGCTCAGCTCTCATCGAGCAACAGCAGTCTCAGACCCCCCGGGTGGAGAATGAATAGGATTTGCAGAGTCCAAGCTGACCTGAAATTCAGACTGCAGTGGTAACATCCTTTTCTTTCGCTTGTTAGTGATAGTTCACCAGACAATTAAATGTCATCAGAAGACCACGGTGCTCAGGAGGATGAATTGTAGCCCGGGTGAGCATTTATGATGGAGACAAACTTAGAAAATCAGAGTCTGTCCAAGGTTGCAAAACCAGGACTTACTTGGATTTACCACAAAATGTCAAGATATTGTGAGTAGTTGCACAATAATATTCCTGTAAATAGATTTTTTTACAGACAGGTTGTTCTCAATTTAAAAAAAAAAAATTAACTGAGAGTGATGGCACACACCTGTAATCCACCACTCATGAGGCTGAGGCAGGACGAGCACCATCAGTTCAAGTGCAGCCTAGGATACTTAGTAAGTTCAAGGACAGCCTGAACCACATAGCTTTGTTTTTTGAGAACTTGTCTCAAAAAAACAAAAACAAACCTGTCTAAAGTTTGTATGGAAAGCCAGGTGTGGTGGCGCATGCCTGTAATCTCAGCGCTTAGGAGGCTGAGGCAGGAGGATCACTGTGAGTCTGAGACCAGCCTGGGCTACAAAATGAGCTCAAGGGGGCTGGGGGTTTAGCTCAGCAGCACAGTTCCTGCCTGGCAAGTGTAAGGTCGTGAGTTCAATTCCTGGTACTGGAAGAAAAACAAAAAAATGAGCTCAAGGCCAGCCTGAACTGCATATTGAGACCTTGTCTCAAAAAGACAAAAAATAAGTAAATAAATAAAATTTGTATGGAAAAGAATAGCCTAGACAATTTTTGAAAAAGAATGAAGTGAGCGGAATTGCTTCCCAGTACTTTTTTTTTTTGGTCTTTTTGAGACAGGATATTGCTGTGCAGTTCAGGTTGGCCTTGAGCTCACTCTGTAGCCCAGGCTGGCTTGCTTCCCAGTATTAAGGTTAACTAGGTAGCTATAGTAATTAAAACAATGTGGTGGCACATATCTGTAATAACAGCACTCAAGAGGCTGAGGCAAGAAGGTTGCAAGTTCAAAGCCAGCCTAGACTACATAGTGAGACCTTGTCTTAAAAACAAAAATGAAAACAAAAAAAGAGAATCCATAAAAATGCTTACAAATATGCCAATTAGTATTTGCTAAAGTGGTAAAAGAGTGGTAGAAAGATAATCTTTACTAAATGATCCTGGAGCAATATGCCAAAATAGAAAGAAATTCATCCTAAACCTCATATTTCAAACAAAAACAGTGAAAAACATAGCTGGCATGGTGGGACATGCCTGCAATCTCTGCATTTGGGAGGCTGGGGCAGGAGGATCACTGTGAGTTCAGAGCCATCCTGGACTATGTGGTGAGTTCAAGGGCAGCCTCTACTACATAGCAAGGCCCTGCTTAAAAAAAAAAAAGTGAAAAATCCTGGACTTAAATGCAAATTTAAAACTATAAAACTATAGACAAGAACACAGGAGCTCTTTTCCAGCTGGAACCATGGAAGGTGCCAAAGAGAAGAAAAAGAAGGTTCCTTCTGTGCCAGAAACCCTCAAGAAAAAGTTAAGACATTTTGCAGAGCTGAAGGTAAAGCATTTGAGAAAGAAGTTTGCCCAAGATACTTTGAAAGGCAAGGAGAAAGCTCATCTATGAAAATGCTCGGTGCTATCCCGAGAAATATAGATGCATATACTGAGATTCAAATGCCTGAGATGGTGAGAAAAGCTGATAGCTTCGATCTGTACCTGCAGAGTCCAAATTGGTATCTGTCATCAAGATCAGGGACATCAGTGGCCTGAGCCCAAAAGTCTGCAAAGAGCTGTAGTTCCCTCACCTCTTCCGGATCTTCAATGGTACCTTCATTAAGCTCAAGAAGGCTTCAGTCAACATGCTGAGGACTGTGGAACTATGCATTATATGGGGTGCCCAAGCCTGAAGTCAGCAAACAAACTAATCTACAAATGTGGCTATGGCAAAATCAATAAGTGGTGAATTGCCTGGACAGATTACTCAGTGACTGTTTGATCTCTCGGGAAACATGCCATCATCTGCGTGAGGAGCTGATTCATGAGATGGATACTGCTGGAGAATGCTTTGAAGAGGTAAATAACTTCCTGTGTCCCCTCAAATTATCTCCTCCATGATGCAGAAAGAAGAAAAAGACCACCCATTTTGTGACTTTTTTGAGTTCTTTATATATTCTAGATAGTAGTCCTTGGTCTGAGGAACAGCTGGCAAATTTTTTTCCACACTGTGGGTTGTCTCTTCACTCTGTTGGTGGTTTCTTTTGCTGTGCAAAAGCTTTTTAATAAGATCCCAGTTGTTGATCTTCGTGATATTTCCTGTGTGACTGGGATCTTGTTCATAAAGTCTTTGCTTACACCAATGTCTTCAAGAGTTCTACCTATTCTATCTTCCAGCAGAGTTAATGTTTCTGTCTTGATGTTTAGCTCTTTGATCCGTTTTTATTTTAATTTAGTGTATCGTGAAAGATATGGGTCTAGTTTTAATCTTTGGCATGTGGAAAGCCAGTTTTTCCAGCACCATTTATTAAAGAGACCATCTTTCTTCCAGTGAATGTGTTTGGCTCCTCTGTCAAAGATAAGGTGGTTGAGTATGTTTGGAGTTGTTTCTGCACCTTCCAATCTGTTCCACTGATCCTTTTTTTTTTTAAAAAAAATTAAATCCACTGATCCTCAGGTCTGATTTTTGGTGGTTTTTTTTTTTTTTCTTGCCAGTACCATGTTGATTTTATCACAGTGGCTTTGTAGTATAATTTCAAATCAGGGATTGTGAGCCAGGCATTGCGGCACATGCCTGTAATCCTAGCACTTAGGAGACTGAGACAGGGGGATCACTGAGAGTTTGAGGTCAGCCTGGGTTAGTGAGTTCAAGGCCAGCCTGTACTACACGGAGAGACCCTGTTTCAAAAAGCCAACAAAACAAAAAACTATCAAGTCAGGGACAGTGATGCCTCCTGTCTTGCCTTTGTTGCCCAGAATTGCTTTTGCTAGTCTAGGTCTCTTCTGGTTCCAAATAAATTTTAGGATTGTTTTCTCTAATTCTGTGAGGTATGCTACTGGTATTTTGATTGAGATTCTATTAAATCTGTATAACAATTTTGGAAGTCTCTTTTCACTATATTGGTTCTTCCTACCCAAGAACAAGGGATATCTTTCCATTTTCTGATATCCTCTTTGATCTGGGAGAAGATATTTGTAAGCTGCGTGTTCAACAAAGGCTTTGTATCAGGAATACATATATAACTCACAGGACAGCATTTAAGAAATCTAATTAGAAAATGGGCAAAAGACGTGTACAGACATCTCATCAAAGAGAAAATATAACAGTGAGGCACAGTAGTGCATGCATTAGTCCCAGGTACTCATAAGACTGAGGCAGGAGGATCACTTTGTTATGGAACCTAGTGCCCAACTGAATGGAAAACGCTCTACACCTAGGAGTTGGAAGGCAATCAACTTTATTACACCTGCAGGCCCTTGGGAACTCACTCCCAAAGCGCCAGCCCAGAATGGGCTTTGGGCTTTGTTTATATAGGTTTTGCAAGCAGGAGATACAAAAGCTTAAAACTGTGATGAATTTTTATTGGGTAGCATCAGTTATGCATCATTGCTGAGCAGAAAGCCCTTGAAACAAATTAGCCAACAGGGCATGTTTGGGGGCTGGAAAGTACAGGTTGTGCAGCGGGGTGCGGTCACACTGAGGTGGGTCAGGTTATCTCTGGTGCAGTCAGTCAAGGTGGAGTGAGTATAACAGATGAGCTCCGTGGTGAGCTGCATGATCTTATTTTGTCCTAATATGATGCCAGACTATTAGTTGATTTTGAAATTTTAAAAATATTTCCATCACAACTTGAGCCCAGAAGTTTAAGATGAATCTGGCCAACATGGGAGACACCTCATCTCAAAAAACATCCCCCAAATAAATAAATAAGAAAGAAAAGAAAAAAAAAGACTATAGAGATGATAAACAAACATGTAAGAAGATATTTGACAGTTACCCATTAGAAAAATGCAAATTAAGTTATAATGAGGTATTACCACACACTTATCAAAACAGCTAAAATTGGGCTGAGGTATAGCTGAGAGGTAGAGGTCCCTGTTCAGCATGCACAAGGTCCTGGGTTCAGTCCCCAGCACCACGTACACGTAAGCATGCACACGTCTACACACATAAAATAGGCTAAACACCAAAACACCAGCAAGGCTGCAGAGAGACTGAGTCGCTCATACATTGCTAAGGAACATAATATGTCATAGCCGCCCACTTTGGAAAACAGTTTGCCAGTTTTTGAAAAAAAGAAAAAATATATACATTTACTATATGATGCAGAAGTCACACTCCCAGGCATTTATTCAAGAGAAATGAAGATTTATTTTCATGCAGGAGCTTGTATACAATTGTTCATAATTCTATTTGTAAAAGTTCCAGACTGGAAACTAACCAGATGTCCTTTAAGGGAAGAATGGTTAAAAGAACTACAGTCTATCCAGACTGTAGAATACTACACAGAAATAAAAAGGAACACAGGCCGGGTATGTAGCTCAGCAGTACAGCGCCTGCCCAGCAAGTATGAGGTTGTGAGTTT
>NW_004955479.1:9926993-9950014 GCF_000276665.1 Chinchilla lanigera | reverse complement strand
AAAAAAAACAAAAGACAAACAAACAAACAAAGCGCTTTAAAAAAAATATGAAAAAGGAACACACTGTGAAAGTTGGGTGGATCTCAAAAGAATTGGTAGGCAAAAAAAAAAGAAAAGGCAATTTCAAAAGGATACTTACCGCATGATTCTGTTTCTTTAATGCTCATGAAATAACATAATTATGGAGTTGGAGACTAGATTAGTGATTGTCAGAGGTTATTGATGGTGGGAAGGGATGCATGTGGCTGAAAATGGGTAACAACAGTGTCTTCTGATGGCAAAGCTTTTTTGTGGGGGTTGTTTGTTTTTTGTTTTTTTTGTTTTTGACAGGGTCTCCTGATATAGTGCAGGCTGGCCTTGAACTTGCTTATGTAGCCCAGGCTGGCCTTAAACTCACAGCAATCCTCCTGCCTCATCCTCCCCAGTGCTGGGGTTAGAGGTGTGTGCCAGCACACCCAGCTTTTTGTTTTTGTTCTGTTTGTTTTTAAATGCTGAGGATTGAACCCAAAGCCTCAAATATGCTTTTCCTCTAAATTACAGTCCCAACCTAAATATTTTTAAATAAGTCTTACAGACATATAATTCACTTACACAGCTGAGTACCTTGATTGTAGTGGTGATTGTGAAAGTTATACAGTGATAAAATTACATAAGCCATACATACATATGCAAATATATGCATATATAATTGGTAAAATCGGAGTGTGTTCTGTGGATTGTACCAGGTGAATTTCTTGGCTTCACCATTATACTGCAGTTGTGTGAGATGTTCACACTAGGGGGAGGGCAGGGAAAGGTTCACGAGCCTTTCCTATGTGCTTCTTTGCAATCCTTGTGAGTCTACAAGTACTTAAAAACAGAAAGGAATTTCTTTTCTTAGAAAAGCATTTTTTTCAAATGCCTCATCCAGAATAGGACTCCATTCACTCTATTGTCTTACTCCAGCACTCTGCTTTATTTCTCCATTTTAATCTTTTTCATTTGTTTGGTACCAGGAATCTAACTCAGGACCTTGCATTTGCCAGGCAGGCACCATGACGCTGAGCTATATCCCTGGCCTACTTTGTTTTACTTTTGTTCATAGCCTAGACCTCTAGCAGACTTTATATAATGTATAAATGTTATGCTTTATGTCTGATGTCCCCCCAAAGCCTCGTGTGCTCGTAGGTGGGGCATTTGGGAGGTACATGGATCATGGAAGTGTGATACTCAGCAGTGGACCCATACACTGATGATGTGATGTTGGGGGGCAAAGCTTGATCAGAGGAGGTGGTCCTTGGGCACGTGGCCTGGAGGATCTGTCGTCCTCCCTCTTCCTTGATCTTACTCTGCCTCCTGCTGTCATGATATGCACCCTTTCTCCTCTGCGATACCCCTCTGCCATGCTGCCCTATGTTGGAGCCAGCAGATGATGGACTGAAACATCTACAAACTGTGAGCCAAAAAAAAACCTCTCCTCTTTTAACTTTGGGTATCGGGGATTTTGGCCCACATAGGAAGAAAGTAACCAAGACAATAAGATATACCCTATATTTGTATAGATCTGTTTCCTCCAGTTGAATGTAAACTTAGGAAGGTAGGAACCCAGTATATTCTTTCTCCTGTGAAAGTAGCACCTGGCACATTGCACTCTTGAGCCAATGCATGGTGTACTTGGCTTCCTATAGGTGTCCACTTCACATAGATCTTACTGCCCTCCTAGAAACTAAATCTTTATCAAGTTATCTACCTCAAAACCAGGTACCACAGCACATACCTGTCATCTCAGCTACTTGGGAAGCTGAGGCAAGAGGGTTCAGAAACTTGAACCCTCAGGAATATGCGCAATATGCGCAACTTAGCAAATAAAATAATATTTTATTTGGGGATGTAGTTCAGTAGTAGAGTTCCTGCTTGGCATGTGTGAGGTCCTGGATTTAATAGCCAGGAGAGAGAGACAGAGACACAGAGACAGACAGAGAGAGAAAGAGACAGCGACAGAGAGGATAGTAGGGCATGGTGATATGTGCCTGCAATCCCAGCACTTGAAAGGCTGAGGCAAAAGGATTGTAACAATTTCAAGGTCAGCCTTGACTATTCAGTGAATTCAAGACCAGTCTGAACTATACAGTGACACCCTGTCACAAAAAAGACATTCACCAAGACTCTCAGTTCAAAGGAAGTATCAATTTCTTTTCAAATTACATTTTCCCCCCACCCTAGCAATTACATTTGTAATACATGTAATTCTTTAGTAGGGGCTACATTTCATCCCATTTTGTCTATTCCTCTGGGGCTCCAATCAGATCAGACCTTTTGGAAATCTGTCCTCATTTAGTGTCTTTTTGGGATAGTTCAAGCTTCAGCTATGAGAAGGCAGCTAAATACAGATCCTTGAATCTGACAATGTTGACCCTATGTTCCTCAAAAAGAACTTGAGTAGGTCAAGGCTTCAGATTGAGTTGTTCAAATGAAGGGATTTTGTACTGAAAAGAAACAGTACAAAGAAAAACCATTAAACTCAGACATATATCTTACTACAAAAAGGCATGATATATTTTCTTATGTACTTGTAGTTGACAAAATAACAGTTTCTAAAACTTCCACATTCTAATCCCTGGAACCTGTGAACATGTTTTCTATCACATGGCAAAAGGGAAGTCAAAGACAGATGTGATGAAGGCTAACAATCTTGAGATGGGGACAGTGGCCTGGATTATGCACATGGGCCCTTACATGCAGCAAACCTTTTCTGGCCATAGAGAATCAGAAAGATGACAGCATGAGAAGGCTCTGACCTGCCATTGCTGACCCGGGGATGGTAGTGTAGTAGAAAATTCCCTCCACCCCCAGCAAGTATACTTCATTTTCTTAGTTGCCCAGGTAACAGTTCCCATTCCAGTTCTGGTTGCTCCTGTCTCTTAGAAATGGCTGATCACTGTGATGCATGGCTGGTCACTCTGATGCACACTGTATAAACCAATGCCCAGTTGACAAGCCATTCTGCCTCTGTACTTCCAGCTTGTTTAACCAGTGTAAGCCCTAGACCACCAGAGATCAGGGCCTGATATTCTGGGAATAATCCCAATCAGTGCTCATCAACATAAATAAATCTGCCTCCAAATCCTGGGTGTTGCTTTGGTGTTTCTGTTTGCCATTGCAGTGGAAGGGCCACCAACCAACCAAGGCATTCAAGAAGCTATAAAGGCAGCTGGGTGCGGTGGCACACACCTGTAATCCTAGCACTCTGGTAGGCTGATGCAGGAGGACTGCTGTGAGTTGGAGGCCAGCCTGGGCTATGTGCTGAGTTCAAGGCCAGCCTGAGCTATAAGACTGGACTCTGTCTAAAAAGGAAAAACATACAAACAAACAAAAACCCCAAAGAACTGAAAAGGCAAGGACTCTTGCCCTGAGGCTCATACCAGATTTCTGACCTACAGAACTGTAAGAGTAAATCTGTTTTATGTGATAAGTTGTCACAGTAGCAATAGAAAACGAATATAGCATGTTACTCGGATTTAACTTTTTTATTATCTTTGCTTATAAGCAAGAGAAGCCAACATGAGCTTCCTTAAGGAAACAAAACAGGCCTTTCAGGCTATGGGTGTAACTCAGCAGCATAGCAACTGCCTAACATATGCAAGGCCCTGAGTTCAATCCTCAGCACCACAAAAACAAAACAATACAAAACTAAAAACAGACAAAACCAACCTTTATTGTGCGCACACAGGTTTCTCAGGGAACCCAAAGCAGGAAGGCAAGTGGAGCTGAGAATGGCTGCAGGACCACAAAGGAAAGCTGCTTCCAGGAGAGGGTCCTTCCTCTCTGCACCCCACCCCATTTTCACTTTGTTTCCTTCTCTCTTCCTATAAACAGACTCTCACTGCTATTTTGTCCACAGAGTATGAGGGCTGAGCTTCAGCTTCCCTTTGTGACTAGAATCTCATTCTGAATTTCAAAGCCCCAGGGAAGGAGCCTAGCATGGTCCCGGCTAGGTTCAGGCTAAGCGTCTCTTACGAGTTGAATGGTATCCTTGCAAGAAAGACTTGTTGAAGCCCTAACACCCCACTTTCCCCAACTGAGAATGTGACCTTATTTGGAGTTAATGCTCATTTAAGATGAGGACCTACTGGAGTAGGGTGAGCCCTTAATTCAAGGACTGGTGTCCTAGTAAGAAGAGGGAAGGTGCTATGTGAGGCTGGGGTATATGCAGTCATGCTGCCACCAGCCAAAGAATGCCTGGGGACATCAGATGCTGGAAGAGGCACAGACGGATTTTCCCCTTGTGTCTTGGGGAGCATGGCTTGAAAACACCTTGAGTTCAGCCTTTTGGCCTCCATAGCTGAAGCAATACATTTCTGTCATTTTAAGCCACCTAGTTTAAGGTATTTCGTCATAGCAGCACTAGGAAACCAATACTGTACAGTGCCCTAGCTTGACCCAATCCACTGTGTCTAGGGGACCAGGCTTTACAGTACACATGCGGCTTGTGGGTACAAGGGAGCCTAGTTTCCAAAGAAAAAACAGTAATTGTGAGTTGCTCAACTTTACTGGCAGGACAGGGTCCTTTATTTGGCAAGACAGGGTCTTGCCAAATTGCCCAATCTCCCAGAGTGCTGGGATTACGGGTATGTGCCGCTATGGCTGGTTTTTTTGGTTTGTTTTGGTTTTGGTTTCTTTGAGACAGAGTTTCGCTGTGTAGTTCAAGCTGGCCTTGAACTCACTCTGTAGTCCAGCCTGGCCTCAAATTTGCGTCAACCCTCCCGCCTGCGCCTCCAGAGTGCTGGGATTATAGATGTGTGCCACCCACCTGGTTTCTGATATTTATGTTCTTTTAAACTTATAATACTATAATTTTATTTGAAGATGTATTTTTACCATGCACAGGCGACTCTTCATCAGCAAACAAATTCAGTGCTATTTCTTTCAAGGAACTTCAAGTCAGGCAAGGAGCTCAGTCCCAGACTTATGCCTATGGAATCACTACATATCGCCCCGAAGGCTAGTCACACGAGAGACTCAATTTTCCCGTCACCAGTGCCACTTACCAACAATGCCACGGATGAAGCCAGTCAGATCCACTTGCCGTGCAAAGCGCCGACTCTCCTGATATTCAGTTTTTTATGGTTTGTTTTACTTTACAATATTTAGCTCTTCTACTTTTCTAGATGCACTGCAGTTTATGTGATATGAATCTGTTACTTATTTTCATACTGTAAGTAATCTACTCATCTAATTTCTTGTATTACTTTTATGAGTGATTACTCTTCCCTTTTATCGCTATCTTGCTTTTTGTTTATTAGAAAGTGAGTACTAAAGTTCAGAAATATTTCTGGAATCTATGATTTTTTGTTCAACTGATTGATTTACCAGGTTTCTGGCACCGAGTGAGAAGATTCTGGAAGCATAATTTCCAACCTGAGCTTTAGAATGTGATTAACTCTTACTTTACTCCTCCTTGAAGTGCTTTATCTACGGCAATTTGTAATATCTAATTATCAAAAGCTGTTTTGGTGGGTACTGGAGATTGAACGCAAGGCCTTCACACTGAATCACAGCTCCAATCCTCTTTTTGAAAATATTTTGTGACAGGATTTTGCTACGTAACCGGCTGGGCTCAAACTCCCGCCTCAGCCTCCTAAAGTGCTGGATTATAAGGCATGTGCCACTATGCCCGATTTACCATAAATTTATTTTCGAGGGAATGGGGTGTTTACAAAATGTTCCCTATCTTTTTTGAGTAACAGTCCTGCTGGAAGAAGTTGTGCTGTTCCTCTTTTTGAAATTGGTCCCTGGCCCTTTTAACACATCTGGTCTTCAGGATGAGGATAAGTCAGAAAACAACAAAGGCTGCACAGTAAATATGTGCTTGCACACAGTAAGCAATCACCAAGTCAGGTAATGATTAGAGACAGCCAGAGAACACAGCTCACTCCTGCCCTGTCCAACCTTTGTTCCCTCCCCAAGGCCCTCACCTCAAGTCAGGCATGAGACTGGAAAGCTGGTTAGCGGTAAGCTAAACGGTCACCCCAAAAATGCTCATGTCCTAACCTCAGCACCTACGGATATCTCACCTTACACGGTAAAAAGGATTTTGTAGATGTGGTTAAATTAAGGTTCTTAAAACAGGTAAATTATCCTGCATAATCCAGGCGGGTCCAATCTAATTACAAAGGTGCTGGAAGTGGGAGGGCCAAAGCGAAGGGAGAGGTGACCAGAAACCGCAGTGGTGTGTTCTGAGGATGCGAGAAGAACGCACCGAAGAAGGCAAATGGCTCGGGAAATTGGAAAAACCAATTCTCCTGGGAGCCTCAGAAGGAACACAGCCCTACTCCTTATACCTTGATTTTAGTTCCGCGAGACCCATTTCGCGCTTCTGACTTCCAGATGAGGAAGATAACAAATTTATGTGTTTTAAAGCATTCATTTTGTGGCAATTTGTGATACCAGCAATAGACAACCAGTGCAGACTGTAATCCTAGCTACTTAGGAGGCTGAAGCTTAGTGAGACCCTCTCTCAAAACAAAAGCAAAACAAAACAGGGAACCCGAATTTCTGCAAATTTTGCTCCTCTGGACACAGGACCTTGTCTAGTTGTCAGGTCTGAGTAGCTTTTTAACTGTCACCCACTCAGCTTTTCACTAACCTTCAAAATTTGCCTTCCACACCTGCACCCCCCCCCCCAGCTTGATTTCTGCTGTCCCCAAGAATGTCGTACAATTTACCCGCTTTGGGGCCTGCGTACTGAAGTGAAGCTTGCCTGTTTGGGACCGGGGTTATTACAAACATACAACTTCACGGAGCAGCTTCGGTTGAAACATCATTCCTGGTCTTCCTTCCCCTGTGACCTCCAAAGGGAGCCCTCTGCCAGACGAGCTCCTCAAAGCTGCTGGACCCGAAGAGCCTTTCACCCCAGCCCCTAGCCGGGACGCTCAGTTCTGGGGCCGTGTTACTAAAAGAAGGTAAAGTATCAACCGCAGGTCTCCGGAACTAGAAAGGCAAGTTAAGCAAGAAAGCGTGCTTTTTTACTCTCTTTTCCCAGAATAAAAGGCCCTGAAATTTTACATTCGTGATGATCGTATTTTTTTCTTTCCGTTCTGTTACCAGCTAGGAGCTAAACATTGGCCCGAGCCCCAGGCGGCTGCTGGAAAGGCGCCCTCCCAGGAGCAGAAGGCTCGCTTAGGAAACACCGGGGGCGGGAGCAACCTCGTGACTCTTTGTCTCCCAACACCAAGGGGACGCTCTCCAAGTGCCCCCCACCCCGCCAGCGCAAGCCCCTAGTCTGAACAGCCGCACAGGAAGAAGGGCGAGGCGACACCGGGGACGCCCTCCAGGTTCCGGGCTCGCCCAGCACCAGCCCTCCCGGGAGTGGGCGAGGACCACCCACGAAGCGGCGCGGCCCCGCCCCCGCACGCTGCCCGGCGCGGAGCCTCGGCGCTCAGCCCGGAGTGATTTCCGAGTCCGCCCTAAGGCGGGCTGCGCTGCGACGCTCGGCTCCTTCAGATACAGAGGGAGGTCAGCCACCAGCGGGCCAGACTGCAGAGACGAGACGGCCTTCTTCCTCCTCATGGGAGATAAGGGAAACCCTACCCCAGGCGGAGGGTGCTCTTAGCCTGCCTAGCCTGCCTTCCCTACCTCCATCCTAAATTCTCGGTGGCAGAGTAATTTTGATCCGCTTCCATTTGGAAACAAACAAAAAATCTCGTCGGGTTTTGGGATAAAATCGCACCGTTTACAGATGGATCAGCACTGGACATCTTTCGTGTTAATTTAGGCCCAGAAGGGCGAAGCTGAGGTAGATGGGCCATGCGGGGCCACAGAAGTCTGTGGCCTTTACAGGAATCTCGGCTCTCTCCTGGAGGCAGCGCCCGCCTGCTGGACCCTTCTGATTCTCCCCTTCTAATTTCCAGAATGGAAAATTCATGGAGGCCAGCCTAGCCCAGGTCAACAAGCTTTTTATTGCCAAACCTGGCACCCCTACCCCCAGCAGGACTCCTGCTTCTTACACTATAGAAACACTGAGTTTTCCTGCAGAGGGCGGGGGTGTTACCTCTCCTCTGCGCACTGCCAAGAAAATCCCACTTTTTGGCGAGGGAGGGCCTCATACAGGAATTCAAGGACATGTATGGCTCAGCCCGACTTCTGCTGGCTGCAGAGTATAGGGATCATGGTTCTAAACTTTTAGGAGGGTGTGGGGTGGGGATGAATTTGGCTGCTGTTATATCCCTTGCCATGTTACCATGGAAATGAGGGAGGTGCAGGATGTAGCTCACTCCGACTACCTGGGAGGACAGGCATTGGGTAAACATATCTCCTTCCACTCCTACCCAATACACACAGCTGTCCCCGGCTGACCCCCGGGCTCCCTCTTGCCTGGTCCCACTCCCTTCTCTTCTGGGGCTGGTATCATGCCAACTGGACTCCCGGCAGCGCTGTGGTATCTGGTCTTCACAGGCAGGTCCTGCTGGTAGCAGAATCGAAGTATGTCCACCAAGCTCGGTGGCAGCCCTAACAGAACTGTTGGCTGTATTGCCCTGGTGAAAAAGCAGCAGCTAGTACCCCCGCAAAGCTGCACCACTGGTGTTTCCCAAACCTCTCTCCCCACACAAAATTTAAAAATGTAAACCCAAACACCGAAGGTTAGAAACAACACAAAATAACTCTCTTAACAATGCTGAGGGCTAGGATGGGGGAGGGAGGCACATCCTCTGAGACTTGAGCCCCCTGCACACCCTCCCTTCTTTCTGTGCATCCAGAGTTTGCTTCGTCCCAGTGGGCCATGACTGCCGGGGAGCTGGAATCCAAATCTCCTTGGGTGCTGTTCTCAGCACCCAGCTGCTGCTGGTCAGTGAGGCTTGCCTGTTGCCATGGTGAGGAGGTGCAGGGTGGATTCTCAGTACCATGGGTCAGCCCGGTGCTGCTGGTTGTAGAGCTGTAGCTTGATCTGATCTTTGATCTGATTCACAAGGATCTGGGATAGCAGGATTCCCACCAGCTGAGAAGGGCGAGAAGGAAGTGGGAGCTCAGCAGTGAGTGATGCCCCTGCTTCCCCTGACTCAGTCTTCCCAGTGAGGTAAGCAGCATCCCTTCCTCTACCCCTCAAAGTCAGTCCCGGAAACCACAGCTGGTCCCCAAGTGCCCTCCCCTAAATAAAGGAGTCTTTGCAGAGTTTGTGGGACCTACAAGTTGTACAGGGTAAGTTACCTGGGGGATGGCCAGCCCCAGTGCCACACCACCAAGTAAGAATAGGTTGCTGTGTATCCAGTTGACCAACTTGTCAATACAGCCGTTGGTATAGATGACGTTACTAGCTTCCGAGTATTTAAGAGCCTGCATACCTTGGCCACACATAGTGTTGATCACTGCCTGGAGAAAGAGTTGAAAAGCCAAATGGGTCTCCCATGCCAGTAACTTCTTGTTTTGGACCATAGCTGAAGGGCTTCCCACCCTTCCTAAACTCTGAAATTGTTGGAGTATCTGTGGAAGATGCTGGTCCGGAAATTGCTACATGCACACTTCCCTTTCCTTGGGAAGCTGAGGTGTGGTTCTCTGTTCTTTAGGTCTGCCTTTTCTGAACCCCTACATAGGCTACAGGAGTGAAAAGTTAACAGAGTCATCAGATTAAGGTGAAGAAAAACATCTAAGACCTGTCCGACAAAACTGCTTGCTTAAGCTATAAAATGGGCAAGAAGGTAACTTAGAACACTACCTAGAAAGAAATTAGGAGGAATGTTTGCTCACCTGGTTTGGGGTAGGCAAGCAACAGGAGTAAGGAACAGAGCATCGCTCACGGCTAGGGTTATCGTCTGAGCAGTTGAAGTACATGTTCTGGGACCAGTCCTTGTAGGAAATTCCTCCACAGCAGCTGAACTGCAACAGAGTCCATGGCAAACTTAAGAATCGCCCACCCCTTACCCCGACAGAACTTTGAAGCTTGATCTCAAGTCTCCCAGTTGCTTTCACCTGAAGAAAGTTTTTCTTCTTAATTTCTCCTACTTTTTATACCTTGTTACAGTTTTTTTGTTGTTGTTGTTTGTTTGTTTTTTGGTACTGGGAATTAAACTCAGGACCTTGAACTTGCTGGGCAGGCGCTTATGCACTGGGCTATAACCCCAGCCCTATATCTTGTTATAACTTACCACAGTGCTGGATATTACAATTGTGTGTATGTGTGTATACATATTTTTAAATTTACATATTCAACTATACTCCTTAGAGAAGGTAGAGAAAGTTCTGGCTTTGTAGTTCTGCACAGCAGAGTCGGATAAAAGGAGGTGTTCAAAAATATTGGCTAGAGCGGGCCGGGGATGTAGCTCAGGGGTATAAGTGCCTGCCTGGCAAGTGCAAGGTCCTGAGTTTGATTCCCGGTACCAAAAAAAAAAAATACTGGCTAGAGCTCAGGATATAGCTCAGTGGGATAGCATAAGTATAGCATGCACAAGACCCGGGGTTCAAACCCAGCAACACCAAAAAGTAACAAAAGAGTCAACAATACTGGCTGAAATAATTAAAAGATAAGTGCTTTAAAACTTTGACTGAAGATAAAGAAAACACAAGAAGGGAACCTTCTATGTATTCTGAGTATTCTGAGTCCATAGTTACTCCTTGAAAGCAAATAGGATCCCAGTCCAGTGTCTGTTGCACTGTAGGCGGGGGAACTCAGCACTGCCCTCAAAGTACCTTTATTTAGAATTTAGCTTTTGATTCATAACAGCATTATTCACAGTAGCCAAAAGGTAGAAGCAACCTAAGTCCCATCAGTGGATAAATGGATAAACAAAATGTGATACTTATGTACATTGGAATATTACTCAGTCTTTTCATCCTTGTTGAGACTGTTATTCTTAGCTCATGTTTATAACATAAAATGTTTACATTCATTGAGAATATTTTGTACCTGTACATGATAAATCATAAACCGTACTTCCCCTTCCCCTGCCCCCTCACCCTCAGCGTGCTGGGCTCCTCCCTATGTGCAAGAGATCTGTCTCCTTGTTTCCTTCTATCTATCTTTATTTTTCTCTTTGTACTTTGCCTTTCTCAAATAGAGATACCATACGGTATTTAAGCTTGTATGTCTGATTTATTTCACTCAATATTACATTTTCCAGGTGCATATATTTTCCTACAAATGTCACACATTTATAGCCATGTAGTAGTAGATACCACATTTTCTTAAGTCTATTACTGGCCATGCAGGCTGCTTCCAGGGTTTAGCTATTGGGAATTATGCTGCCATAAACATGTGTATGCATGTATCACTGTAGTATGATATCTTTAACTCTTTTGGGAAGATACCTAGAAGGAGAATCACTGGGTCAAATAGAATTTTTAATCTTAATTCTTTGAGAAATCTGTATACTGATTTCCATAATGGTTCTATTGTTAGTTTACCAACAAGGTAAGGAGAGTTCCTTTTTTTGGGGGGGGTGGCGGTCCCGGGGATCGAACTCACGACCTTGTGCTTGCCAGGCAGGCGCTTATGCCACTGAGCTATATTCCCCAGCCCGAGAGTTCCTTTTATACTCATAAAAGGAAGGAAATTCTAACACATGCTACAATGTGGTTGGAAGACATGCCAAGGAAAATAAACCAGTCACAAAAGGATGAATACTGTATGGTCCCATTAATCAATATGCGGTACTCAGAGAAGTCAAATTCACAAAAACAGAAAGAAGAATGATTTCCAGGACAAGAAGGAAATGAGAGTAGATGTTTAGTGGATACAGAGTTTGACTTGGGGAAGATAAAAAGTTCTGGAGATGGGTGGTGGGGATGGTTGCACATGTGAATGGTTTTGATAACCCAGGTCTGTACACTGAAAGATGGTAAATTCAGTAGTACAGTGCTTGCTTATGATGCATGAGGCCCTGGGTTTGATTCCTAGCATGACAAAACAAAGACTAAATTTCATGTTATGTATATTGACCACAATTTTATAAATGTAACTTTTGACTAGATGGAGCCAGGCATGGCAGTGAATATATGTAACCCCAGCACTCTGGGAGGGTAACGCAAGAGGGTCACAAGTTCAAGCTTAGCCTGGGCAACTTAATGAGACTCTGTCTCAAAAAAAGGTTGGGGTGCTGGGGATGTAGCTCGGTGGTAGAGCATTGGCATAGCATGTGTGAGGGCCTGGGTTCAATCCCAAGAAACAGAAAAAAAACAAAGCAATAATTAGTTGGTTTCTCATTCTGCTATGGGCAATCACTTACAATGGTCCACATATAGATCGTTTCAGAATTCTTTTGCAAATATGAATATATACTCTCCCCCACTCTTTTTTTTACATAAATGGTAGATTACTATATATACAATTCTGTAGCCATAAAGAAATGTTAAAGAACTCCATGCATGTGTGTGTGTGTTTTGCCAAACCTATTACCAGAGTGTACAAATTACTTACCAAGTAATGAAGAGGCCTGTGGGAAAGCCCTAGAGGGTAAAGCACCTCCCGGAAGGACTCTGATCATTACCCACAGCCCCAGGCCCTGCTGACTCCACCACACTGAGCCCATACCTTCTTCTGGCCAAAATCAATGAGGTTCTGCAGATCCAAGTCATCTCGGTAGTGCACAATGGCATTGTTGATGATCTCACTCACCTTCCCCCGAGCCTGCAGAGACACACAAAGGGAATCAGGACCCAGAACGAATCCCTCACTTATTCCTCCCTGCAGAGGTGACACTAGACAGGAATCACATTTTTTTTATTTTTCCTGCTTGTTGTCACAGTAGAAGTTATGGTAGTCAGGAGGGCACTCTCCACGTACACAGTGGCGTGGCCAGAGCCCCAGGGTAGCCCTTCTCACCTCTACAGCAAACTCCAAGCAGCCTGGCACAAGCTTGGCTTCCTCTCCCATCCCACTCCGGGCGCACACCAACAGTTACCAAACAGCATTGCCACATGGCTCCAGGCCCCTTCTTACTGCCCCAGTACGGATCCTTCCATCAGTCATTCACTGCCCACCACCTCCCATTCCAACTTCCTTTTTGCACACTGGATATTTCTCTAACATTCTGAGGACAACTAACCTACCAGCAAAACTCCCCAACATGCATTCATGTACACCCTTACCCTTGAGGAGCCCTATCAGCTTAGGTGAATGGAGGCCCAGCCCCAAGCACCCTGCCTTGTACATATGAGATAAGGAGGGAGGAATCTGAGTCTGATGGTGGCACCATGACAACAGTCTTTCCCCTCATCAACAGACACCTAGAAAAGAGAGAAAGGATACCTGCCCTCTACTCCTAACATCAAAACGGGAGAGGGGTTAATTTAAAGTTCTAGGTCCCTAGGAAATACTAGGACATCTTTCCCCGGAGCTGGGGGAGAGGTGTCATAGGTCAGATCAAGGTTATCCCCCTTTTATGGTGCAGAGGAGATCGAACCTAGAGCCTTCACACTGAGCTACATCCCAGGCCCTTTTATTTTATTTTATTTTATTTTATTTTAGGCAGGGTCTCACTAAGTTGCTAAATTGCCCAAGCAGAGTCTGAATTTGCAATCTTCCTGCCTCAGCCTCCTACAGTGCTGAGATTGCAGGTGTACACCACCATGTCTAGCTCAGATCATCCTTCTTCATCTGAATCAGCCTTGAGAAATCAGAACCAACTCCTAATGAGGGAAGATGGCCAGTTCCAAAGCCCTTGGCCCTCAGATACCAGTGAGCAAGAGAAATGCTAAACCTACTGTCACTGCTTCTCAGAGATACATTTCTAGATAATCCAGTGTTTATCTACCTTTGTATACTATTACCACAAAATATTTATTGACTGGTGCAAAATGGAGAAAGTAATTTAACAGAAAAGTGTTTGCCAAACTGTAGCGCTGACCTCTAGTGGACATAAGAAAATTGCATCTTTTTAGACTCAACACATTTCTATCATTTTAGGATTTTAAACCACAAGGACTAGAAAATTTTGAATTGATTCAACAGCTCTCAAATTCATAATTTTCCAGCACGTTGTCTTTCTGCTCCACTACTTTTCTCACAATTTTCTTCCACAGTCTACACCTTGTCATAGGTAATCATCTGCCCTGTGGGAAAGGAATCCTGGTTCTTAATTAAAAGGACTGTTGCTGCATGGCAGACTACCTCCAGGTACGCTGAACACTGTTCACGTCATGTTTCCTTTCCTTGTTATCTCAACAATTTCTAAGGAAATAAGAGGCTCTGTGTGTTGTCTCTGGTCCACCTGATCAATGAGTTTTTATTTAGTTATTTACCATTAAAGTTGCAGGTTATTTTAATTTCCTGTTTACAGAAGTCTCTTCCCTGTTGGTCTCTCAGACTGTCAGAGGAAACACTTTACAAATGTGAAATTCTCCTTACATATGGTGACTTTAAAGGCCGCTCACTCATCCCTAAGGAGAACCTTCCCAAGGTTGCTATTTCTCAGAGGAAGGATTGCTGTGGTTAATTAATCAGGCTAGACACTAGCAGGGACTTCCCCTCCCTCCCTCTGGTTCCACAGAGGTCCCTTGACTCCCAACGTTACCTTGTCTGAGAAGACGAAGCCCAGGACCCCAGCAGCCAGCTGTAGCAGGAACACGATGGTGAGGCACAGGGAGAACTGCAGCAGCAGGCGGGAAAGGAGGCCGACTGTTACCATTCTGGGCAGCAGCGCTCCCAGGGCCATGGGAAATGTAGGGGGTGCTGGGCTCATCTCCTAGATGCCTCCAACTGGGACTTCCTGAGAGTGGCCACCCTGTCACTGTACTTGGGGCCAGGGCACTTCAGTGAGGGGTGGGACAGAAGAAATGAGAAGCCTGTGGGAATGGCATCAGGAGACCAGCTGGCACCCCGGGGAGGCCCTTCCACTCACGGTCTGTAGGAGGCAGATGTTCTCGCGCAGGGACCCGATGCAGCCGCAGAAGGTGAGCAGGAACATGAGGACACCCACCACGATGAGCAGGATGGCAGGATCCACCGCCAGGCAGGCCAAGGCTGCTTCTGAGGGAGGGCCCATTCTGTCTGTGCCCGGTGCCCACTGAGGGGGCCCCCAGGGATGGGCGAGAGGGTGTCCCCAATCTATGCTTCTCTTGGTGGGGGATCTCCAGTGTGAAGGTTATGTGCAGGCAGTGCCCGGGAGGAGTTGTGGCATTTAACTTGATGAACAAACAAAGTCAGAGCTTTCATTCCCAGGCTTATGAGAGGAGGGGCCGCTGGGCTCTGGGCTCGCCACCTGTGTGGAGACTGTTTCTGGGGGCCTTTGTGCGGAGGAAGGGGAATGGAGGTTGAGTGACTCCAAAACGAGCTAGGCAGGGTCATGCCCTGGACTGCTCTCTGCTCCCAGAGGCCAAGCTTCTCTCTGACACTTCCTAAGCTTCAAAGGTAGGAATATCTTGGAAGACACGTGGAAGCTCTGGGAATGCAAACACGCTGGCATGAGCAGGCTGGTCAGATGGGGCAGACCACTGAGCTCAGGCTCCAGAGAGCAGGAAGAGACAGGGTTGGGGCTGGAAGAGGCAGAGGGGAGTGGGCCTGGCCGCAGTTCGGGAGGTGGAAGGAGACAAGAGCTCACCTGCATGCTTCATCAGCCGGGCGTAGACACCCACAGCCACCATCACCATGGAAATCACCTGTGGAAACAGGGAAAGAGCAGACCCAGCCTTGAGATTTTTGCAAGTCAGAGAGCCCTGAACACTGTACCCTTCCAGGAGAACAGGAGGGAGCAATTATGCTTGGGCCCAGGGGTGACCCCCAGTATTAATGCTGATAACACAGCAGGGCTCTGCCTCCGTGAATACTTTTCCCAGCATTATCTCATAACATCCTTGCAACACAATCATCTTGTGAGGCAGATATTATCCCCATTCACAGACGAGGAACTTAAAGCCATACAAGTTTAATACAGAACAGTGATTTAAAAGGTGGGCTTCCAGGGGCTCAGGTCTAACTCAGTGGTAGAGTGCATGTACAAGGCCCTGGATTCAATCTTTAACACCCCAAAAATATTCCAGAACACAAAAACATGGGCTTCAGGGTGAGAGAGACTACACCTCATGTGGGACAAATTCTGAGCCTTAGTTTCTATATCTGGAAGTGTGAATTAGGAACAAACAGCTACATCTAATAAGATCACTGTGAGAATTAAATAAAATAATGTCAAAAGAGTATTTTTTAAAATTAAATTTATTGGTACATTTTAGATATACATAATGATCACATTCATCATAGAGAATTTGTGCCTGTGCATGATATAACTTCATTTTCCCCCCATTCTCCTACCCTTACAGTGTGAAGAGTATTTCTTTCTTTCTTTCTTTTTGGAGACAAAGTTTCACTGTGCAGTTCAGGCTGGCCTTGAACTCAGTTTGTAGCCCAACAATAAATATTATCTGCCATTACTAACAGTCAATTTGTCTAACATCACATAGGAACTGTGAAGTTTTTGCTGTTATTTTTCCGGTCCTGGGGACTGAACCCAGAACTTTCACTAAGCTACACTCTCAGTCCTTCTTTATTTTTATTTTGAGACAGGGTTTACACTAAGTTGTCCACACTTCCCTTGAACATCTGGTCCTCCTGCCTCAGAACTCTGGAGTAGCTGTGATTACAGGCATGCACCACTGCGCCCCTCCTGAAGTTTTGAGTTCTAAGCCATTTCATGAAAGAGCAGGTCTTACAGCCTCAGCAGGCCCAGCTAGATGCACACTCCCTGCTCTCTAACAGCCTTGAGGGCCAATATAGTCAAGTCTCCATGCTGGTCAAGTACAAGAAGAAAGTGCACGTCAACGTGAGAGTGTGTGCATGCGAGTGTGGGTAAGTACCGGAACAGCCATGGTAAAGGAACTTTTATCTTATAAATTCCGATTCCTGTGAGGAGGATTTGAGTTTAGATGTTTCAAATTTCATGGCTCCTCCCTGAGAGAACAAACCTGTCAAAGACTTCCAGGAGTCCCCAGAGGGGCCTTCTCTGCCCCTCAGGCCCCCAGGAGTGCCAGGCAGTCCCAGTAGGCACTGTAACCCCCTTAGCTACCCTTTTTTTGTGCCCCGTCTCCATGCTGGTGCTAAGCAGCAGCTGGTTGTCGCCATGGCAATAGATAAGGCCAAGCTCTGGCAGGAGAGAGTTCTCAGCAGCAGGGACTTCACCATCTCAGTGGGGAAGGAGGCGGCTGGCTAGACCTTGCTATCCTGCAAGACAGAAAGCAGCTGGAAAGAACAACCCGCGGGAGAAGGAAACTGGGCACCCTAGACCCGGTGTGAGGGTCAGACTAGTCTGCAGGGAGAAAGACGTGTTGCCTGCAGGCCTTGTGTAAGAAGGTCCTCTGCCAACTGGCAGGGATCGGCAGGTACATTCAGTGCTAACAAATTTACTTCCTAAAACCACATCTTTCGGACCCTTCTCTGTGGCTTAGCCGTCTCTCCTTGCCCCAAACATCTGGCCCTGGCTGGGGCACCTGTGTTATCAGACAGTTCACACTCCATCCAGGAGATAGGGAGCATGTGGATGTGGAGGTGCCAGCTGCAGCATAGCACAACCAGGCTTGGGGACTATGGGAGGAGACAGGGAACCCCAGAACAGGGACGCCAGTCACTCCAAGCCACAGCAAATGAACACTTCCACGTACCCATTAAAACTCACTGTGTCCACCTGCAGTTCTGCATTGCCTTTTTACTGAATCACTTGAATATGCATCTATCTGTGCTTTATCCTGTTGCTTCCAGGCTCTACACTTTTTTTTTTTTTTTTTCATATTTTAATTTTCACTTTAGGGTGGATAACTTTATACAGGGATGGTCTCTGATTAAATTCGAACACAGCTAAAAGAAGAAAGGCACAGTAAAGAGATGCCACATATCACAGGGCAATTTAATCCTATTTATGGCCCCATAATCACAGCAGTTGCTTTGTCTCTATTGGTGGTAGGTAAAATAATGCCTCCCCAAAGATGTCCACGTCCCAATTCCTGAAACCTGTGAATATATTCCCTTACAGGGCCAAAGGGACTTCACAAATGTGATTAAGGGTTTAGAGATGGGGAGATTATCCTTGAAGGCCCATATAGTTACAAGCAAACAATATACAAGACAAGAGGGTCAGAGTCAGAGAAAGATGACAGAAAGGAGATTGGGGTGATGTGGTGCCATGAGTCAAGGAAGGTGGGCATCCCCAAAAGCTACAGCAATCAAGGACACGAGTCTCCTTTAGAGAAAGCCAAAATGAATGCAGCACTGCTACACCTTGACTTTAGCCTATCTTGTCCTGTTTTGGACTTTTGACCTCCAGAAATATAAAAGATTAAATCTGTGCTGTTTTAAGCCATTAAGGTTGGGCCATTTGTTTCAGCGGCAATAGCAAACTAATACACTCTCCAAATCCAATTCACCAACTGCTATGTCCAAGGGGCTCTGATCTATGCATTATACTGGGGAGGGACTAAGAGCCTTCATAGCCTACAGCAGAGATTCTCAACTTCGGCTGCTATTAGTCACCTGGGGACTTGGGAGTAAAGGAAGAGACTTAAGAAACTCTCACTGTGCAGGCTGTGCCACAAACCAAGTAGATCAGAACTGCTGGCTTTGGGGCCCAGGCCACAGGAGTTCTGGAAGTGTTCTGCATGATGCCAAGGTGCAGTCATGCCTGAGAGCCTAAAGCACAATCAGCCATGGATTTCAAACAGTTGAAATCAACTTTAAACTGGGCATGGTGGCACATGCCTATAATCCCAGCATTCAGAAGGCTTAGGCAGGAGGATCGCTGTGAGTCAGAGGTTAGTCTGGGCTACATAGCGAGTTCACTGCCAGCCTGAACTATCTAGCGAGACCCTGTCTCAAAAAGAAAAAAAAAGTCAAGATTAAGACTTTACTATTATTAATATTTAATATGATTATTAGTGATGCCTCTCCCCTGAACTCTCCAAGTCTGCACTTTACTGCTGCACCTTATACACGTCCATTCCCGCCTTACTTCCCACCCTGCACTCCTTAGAGCTACTGCCATCCTACAGGTAGCACTGCTGCTGCTAGTATTCATTTTATTTATTTCTTATTTTTTGGTATGGGAATCGAACTCAGGACCTTGCACTTGCCACGCAGGTGCTATGCCATTGAGCTATATCCCTGGCACGTGCTGCTGCTAGTAATAGCATGGATGTTAGAGCTGCATGGAACTTTGGAAATTGGCTCAGACTCATATGATTTTTCTGGTACTGAGGACTGAATCCAGGGCCATTGCACTGAGCTATACTCCTAGACAAGGACTTGCTAAGGCACTGAGTTGCCCAGGCTAGGCTTGAATTTAGGATCCTCCTGCCTCACCTTCCCATAGTGCTGGGATTACAGATGCAGATGTGTACCACCAAAATGAAGCCAAAAGAGTATAAGAGACACTTGACCAAGGGTATATGGATGCAGCGGCTACATCTGTACTAACAGAATTTTGCTGTCCCATTCTGGTAAACTTTCCACTGTCGGTCTTTCTTACAAAATCCTAGTCAGGGCATGGTAGCACATGTCTGTAATCCCAGCACTAGCGAGGCTGAAGCAGGAGGATCACTGTGAGTTCGAGGCCAGCCTGAACTACATAGCAAAACTTTGTCTCAAGAAGACAAAATCCTTATAACACCTACAATATCTACAATGACCTTCTTTTATGAGAAGGGTGGAAAAAAGATATTTTTCTTTTCACATGCTGCCAGAATGAAGCCTGACTAGAAACTTTTTAAAGTTAGGTATACTTTTCAAAATAGCTGAGTCTAGCTGTTAGCAAAATATCCTGAAAAGTTGTCAATTAAATAATATAATTTGTACGTACCAGGACTTTCATCCTGAAATAAGGTGAGTAATCACCTTGTACTAAAAGGAGCCACCTCTGGGCTCCTTGGAGAAATGGCTGATTCTAGGACTGGGGCAGGAAACAAAATTTAAGACGAGCCTGGAGCAGCTTGTGTTAGAAACTGGGGAAGTGTTCATACACACACACAAAAAAAGCCAGAAAGAAAATCCCCTCATCAGTGTGGGTACACCAAAGAGACACAGATGTCACTTGAAAGAGCTCCCAATACCCAAAGCTGAAGCAATTTGTACATCAAAATAAAGATGTATTGAGTTATTACCCAAAGAATAAAATAGGTAGCAGTACGTGTCAATACAAACAAGTGATTTAATAAATAAATACAGGAGAAAAGAAAAACCTCCCATACAGAAGAATTCCTATTTATTTATTTTTTGAGACAGGGTTTCACTTTGTAGTTCAGGCCTTGAACTCACTATGTAGCTCAGGCTGACCTTGAACTTGCAGTGATCCTCCTGCCTCAGCCTCATGAGTGGAGGGATTACAGGTATGTGCCACCACGTCCGGCCAAGAATTCCAAGTAATTCATACAGATACCCTCAAGGAGCTAAAGCATAACTCCTTGCTCCTTAAATGTGGATTGTGGATTGGAATTTTCTTCTGAAGAGTACAGCACAGAAAAAGGAAGGGGGAAGTAATTATATTGCAATGAAATCTGACAAATATGACCTCAGCCAAGAGCCCAAGGCCAACATCAACATTAATGATGTTGATAAATCATTATGAAGCAGTGTTACTAAAATGATACTTTATCCTGTTGTCTTCTGCCTCAAAATCCACAGCCCCAGGATAAACATGAGGAAAACACCAAGTAAGTTCCAATAAACAGACATTCTGCGAAATGTCTGAGCAGCACTCTTTAAAAGGTCTCAAAGTCATCCAGGTGTGGTGGTGCACACCTCTAATCCTAGCACTCTGGGAGGCTGAGGCAGAAGAATTGCAAATTGAAGTCCAGGCTGGGCAACTGAGGGACTTAGGAAGACCCTGCCTCAAAATAAACTATAATAAAAAGGGTAGGAGATGTAGCTCATTGCAATGGCCCTGGCTTCAGCCCTCAGTACTGCAAAACAAAAGCAAAAACACCTCAAGGCTATCAAAAGCAAAGAAACACTGAGAAACTTGAGAAACTGTCACAGCCAGGGGAACCAAAGGAGGGATGAGCACTAAGTATAATATAGCATCCTGGACGGGATGCAGGACCAGGAAGACAGTACCTGGAAACAAGGCAGTGTGAATAAAGGACGGGGCATAAGGATAATCCCACTGAGTATCATAAATGCTTGCACTCATGCACGGTGTCAACAACAGGGAGAGCTAGGCACAGGGTACATGGAAACACTCTGCACTGTTTTTTTTTTTGTTTTTTTTTTTTTTTTTTTTTTTTTCAATTTTTCTCCAAAACTTAAGCTGTTCTAAACAATGAAGTCTATGTTTGTTTTGTTTTTGCTTTTTGAGACAGGGTCTTGCCATGTAGTCCAGGCTGGCCTTGAACTCACTATGTAGCCCAGGCAGGCCTCCAACTCATGGCAATCTTCCTGCTTCAGCCTCTAGAGTGCTGGGATTACACACATGCACCACCATGCCCGGGTGGAGTCTATTAAAAAAACAAAAACTAAAACTCCATTTTTTTGTAATCCTACATTTTTTTAATATCAGATTTTCTTAAACTAGAGATCATCTGTACACACTTAAGCCACCAGTTAAGCCAGTGACTCTTAGTGTTGAGAGCAGCAGGAAGCCACAGTGACCTGCTGTGTATACTACCCATTCTGACATATGAATTTAAAAAACAATAATGAACTATGACTGCTGTCATGGTCTATATCTCCGTTTCCACAGTTATCCCCATAATAGACCTGTAACCTCTTTCCTTTCTTTTTGTGACCCTGGATTCAATCAATGATCGTGCTTAGTGCAATTAGTGATTAAATTTCCTTTAACCTAGAATAGTCTCCTGTTCTTTTCTCTTAGATTTTCTCCCTCCTTATTTATTTATTTATTTTTGTAGCACTATTGATTGAACCCAGGGCCTTCCCACTGAGCTACATCCCCAGCTTTTTTTTTTTTTTTTTTTGAGACAGGGTCTTAGTTATTAAATTGCCCAGTCGGGGTTTAAACTTGCAACCCTCTTGCCTCAGCCTCCCAAAGTGCTGTGATTACAGATGTGCACTGCCATATCTGGTTTCTTCCTTTCATTTTGGTCTTTTGAAGACAGTGACTTTTAAAAATTTGTGGTAAAATATATACAACATAAAATTTACTCTTTCAGGCTGAGGGTGTAACTCAGTGGTAGAGTTCTTAGCTAATATTCAAGAAGGCCTGGGTTCAATCCTCAGCATCACAAAATAAGTAAAATAAAAATGTATTATTTGTTTCATTTGAAGCACACACTTCAGTGGCTGTGATATATTAACATTGCTGCGTGAGCACCACCACTATCAGATCCACAGCTTTTCATCACCTCACCCCAGCATCAAACAGTCGACTGCTCCTCATGCCCTCCACCCACTTCCCTTCCCCAACCGCTGCAACTGCTTCATTCTCTAGGGATTCCCTTATTCTGGACACACCCTGGAGACGGAATCAGGTAACATGTGCCCTTTGTGTCCGGCTTCCTTTGCTTAGCTTGCTTTCAAGTCTCATCTGTGTTGTCGTCTGTGTCCCTGCTTCATCTCTTCTTAGGCTATACAATGTAATAATGTCTCCTGTACGGATGGGACGCACTCTGTGTATGTGATCATGCAGTGGTGGATATTCGGGTTGGTGCTACCCTTTGGCTACCGTGAACAGCAGCAAGGCTAGGAACATCTATGTACACATTTTGGTTTGGACACCTGTTTTAAATTCTTCCAGGCATATACCTAAGATTGGGATTGCTGGGTCACGTAGAAATTCTGTGTTTAATCTTTGGTGGACCTGCCAAGCTGCTCTCCATAGCGGCCATACCACTTTCCCTTCCCGCCAGCTATGTATGAAGCTTCCACGCATGCCAGCACTCGTTCGGACATTTTTTGACGCTGACATGTTTGATAAGTCTAGACCAACTGTTTTGCAGAATGCCCCTCAATTTGGATTCACCTGTTTCCACACAATTAGATTCAGATTATACGTTTGACAGGAATATTACACAGATACTGTCATGTTCTCAGTGTGTCATGTGAGGAAGCAGATGTTAATTTCTTTTTTTTTTTTTTTTTTTTTTTTTTTTTTTGAGACTGGGTCTCGCTATGCAGTTCAGGC